>NC_067471.1:0-600000 GCF_025434085.1 Hippocampus zosterae | reverse complement strand
GATGGTGACTAAGAGAGGAAGGGTAGTCCGCACTGAAGGGGTCTCACTCCCTGAAGGAACAATAGCAGACATTGAGGACAGCTACAAGTACCTCGGTATACCACAAGCCAATGGCAACCTCAAACTGGCAACAAGGAAAGCGGCTACGGCCAAATACCTCCAGCGAGTGAGGCAAGTCCTAAGAAGCCAGCTCAATGGCAAGAATAAGACCCGGGCAATAAACAGCTATGCCCTTTCCAGTGATCAGATACCCTGCAGGAAAAATAAGGTGGCCAAAGGAAGAGATTCAGACCACGGATGTTAAGACCCGAAAGCTCGTTACCATGCATGGAGGGTTCCATACCAAATCCAGCACCCTGAGACTGTACACAAGCCGAAAGGAAGGAGGCCGGGGACTAGTGAGTGTGAGAGCCACTGTCCAGGATGAAACATCCAAGCTCCACAAATACATCAAGGAGAAGGCACCAACGGATGATGTACTCAGAGAATGTCTCAGACAATGGGGAACAGAAGATGAGGTGCTGGAAGAGGGACCATCATGGGAGGACAAGCCCCTACACGGGATGTACCACCGGACAATAACTGCCGTGGCCAATCTCAAGAAGTCCGATCAGAGTTCTAGAGAGGGCTGGCCTGAAGGACAGCACAGAGGCACTCATCCTGGCTGCTCAGGAGCAGGCCCTGAGCACCAGAGCCATCGAGGCCTAGATATACCACACCAGCCAAGACCCAAGGTGTAGGTTGTGCAAAGAGGCACCTGAGACGATCTAACACATAACTGCAGGGTGTAAGGTGCTGGCAGGGAAAGCCTATATGGAACGCCATAACCAGGTGGCTGGCATAGTCTACCGAAACATCTGTGCGGAGTATGGACTGGACACCCCAAGGTCAAAATGGGAAACACCTCCGAAGGTGGTGGAGAATGACAGAGCGAAGATCCTATGGGACTTCCAGATCCAGACTGACAAGATGGTAATGGCGAACCAACCAGATATCCTGATGATAGATAAAGGGCACAGGAAAGCCGTTGTAGTGGATGTAGCGGTCCCAAGTGCTGGAAACATCAGAAAGAAGGAACACGAGAAACTCGAGAAATCCCAAGGGCTCAGAGAGGAGCTGGAGAGAGCCTGGAACGTAAAGGGGACAGTCGTGCCTGTGGTGGTCGGAGCACTCGGGGCAGTGACCCCCAAACTAGATGATGAGTGGTTGCAACAGATCCCGGGAACAACATCGGACATCTCAGTCCAGAAATGTGCAGTGCTGGGAACGGCAAGGATACTGCGCAGAACCCTCAAGCTTCCTGGCCTCTGGTAGAGGACCCCAGCTGAATGAGGGATGGACACCACCTGAGGGGTGAGACGATGATTTTTTTTATAGATATACAGTAGATACACATTCACTCCCATGAACATCCCCAACAACATTAACACCAACACTACAGAAATTCAAACCGTAAAGATTCACATAACCAACCACAAAAGACTACACATATGCAACATGTATATACCCCCCAGAGATACCACCCGACCAGACCACGCCACAGAAGACACAGACATCACCAACACCTTCCAATACATAAACTCGCTGAACAACACCATTCTAACCGCAGACATCAACGCTCACTCAACACAATGGCACTCTCCCTACGACGACCACAGAGGCACCCACATTGCAGACATACTACAAAACTCCCAACAAATCACTCTAAACACAAACACACCCACCAGAAAACCTACAAACATCAACCAACAACCAACATCACCGGACATCACAACAGCCAGCAACAGCATCACAAACAGAACAACATGGACCACAATACACGCACTCAGTTCAGACCACCTTCCTATCAAAATCACACACAACACGCGTGCTCCTTTCCGCCTACAACAACACCTTCAAACTTACACAAATTACAGGAAAGCAGACTGGGAAGGATACACCTCTGAAATAGAATCAGCACTGGAGAACATAACCATACCTGACAACATCCACACAGCCAACACCATGCTCACAAACCTCATACTTACAGCAGATAAACACCACATACCCCACGGAAAAATAAAAAGCAAATCACTTCTCCTACCACAACACATCAGAACACTCATCAGCCAAAGAAACGACATCAGACAACAAAACCACCAAGACCCACGCATCACAGACCTAAACAAAGAAATAGACACACAAATCCAAAAACACAAACAAGAGCTATGGAAAGAACACTTAACGGATGCATGGAACCACAGACACAAACAACACATACTCTGGAACACAGTAACAAGACTATCAAACAAAGAACAAAAAGCACCAGAAAACACCACAATACAGTTCGGACAACACACGGCAATATCCAACAAACAGAAAGCACGAGCATTCAACAAACAATTCACCAACACAATACAACACAAAACCAACAGAACATACAGACAACTACAACGCAAAATACGAAAACTCAACACCACGCCCATAACCCTCACAGAACAACAAGTCAAACAAGCACTACAACGCTCCAAAAGCAACAACTCCACAGGCCCAGACAACATAAACATCAGACATCTGAAACACCTAGGCCCCAAAGCAATAACACTACTCACACACACTTACAACACATCACTCAACACCAACACCATCCCCGCAATATGGAAGACTGCAAAAATAATCCCAATACCAAAACCCAACAAAAACCACGCACTCGGCCCATCTTACAGACCAGTAGCACTACTCAGCCCAATAGCCAAAACAATGGAAAAGGTAATACTACCCTTCATTACCAACAACACTCAACTACCCTCTCACCAACACGGCTTCCGAAAACAACACTCCACAACCACAGCACTACACCACATACACAACATCATAGCCAAAGGTTTCAATCAACAAAAACCACCACAACGAACAGTTGCCATAGCCCTAGACATGTCCAAAGCCTTTGACACGGTAAACCTACACACACTCACAAACAAACTCAACAACACTAACACCCCAAACATCATCATCAAATACATCTTCAACTACATAAGGGGACGCAGACAATACACTCAATACCGGGGGGAAACATCAGAACATAGAAACACGAAAACGGGGGTACCACAGGGGGGAGTACTTTCACCAACACTATTCAACATATACATGGCAGACTTACCACAACCACCTCCAAATGTACACACAGTTACATATGCAGACGACATCACCATTCTATCCACACATGTCAAACCACAACAGGCACAACAACAAGTACAAAAATATCTCCACGACATATACAACTGGACAAAACAGAACCAACTCACACTCAACGCAGACAAAACCACCACCACTCTGTTCACACCGGATCCGGCAGAATACAGCAACAGGCTCACTTTACAAATAGATAACACCACCCTACCCACAGTCCGCGAACCCAAAATACTGGGATTAACATGGGACCCCAAACTCACCTTCTCAAAACACACACAACACACTCTAACCCGCGCCAAGCAATCAAACAAAATACTTAAAGCCTTAACAACCACTCACTGGGGAAAATCCAAAGAAACTATACTCACCACATACAAAGCAACCACACTCACACGCCTCGAATACGCAAACACTATATGGTCACCAACACTATCGGACACAAACAAGACAAAACTCCAGACCACACAGAACACAGCACTCAGAATAGCAACAGGATGCACACAAGACACAAACATACAACACTTGCATGAGGAAACAAAAACTCTCCCACTGAACATCCATCTAAAACTACACGCATCGCAAATCAGACAAAAAGCCCAACACCCAACCCACCCACTACACCCACTCACTCAACAACCACCACCACCCAGACAAAAGAAACAAACAATCTTCCACAACAACAACTACACACACAACAAAGACACAGCACCACAGGACACCAACAACGACACCATAAAACAGAACATGAAAGACATACACACCCACTTTGTACAAACACACTTGGACACCAGACAACACAACAAAGTAATACATGCACCAGCACCAGAAATAGACCCATCAGAGCAAGACCTACCACACAGAACCAGACAACTCCTAGCACAACTCCGAACCAACAAATCACCAGCCCTCCACTCCTACCTACACAACATTACACCGGACACACACCCAACACCACTCTGTGCGCTATGCGGCACGCAAGTGCACGACACACAACACCTGTTCACCTGCACAAACATACCCACCACACTGACTCCGGAGGACCTCTGGCGAAACCCAAGCGGAGTGGCGGCCCTGCTCGCCCGCTGGGCGGAGGAGGGGGGTCTGGGGATCCGGGAGACGGAGTGAGGGCCCGGTCCCCCAATGTCGGGGCACGGGTGGGGTCGACAACAACAACAACAACAACATAAAAAAAGACTTCCCCTTTAAATATTCCTGCTGCATAATATATCTCCTTTCCTTTCGTAAAGGATGGTCAGAACCTTTCCTAAGCATTATTAAAATTTAGACGATCTTTGCTCCAGGTGCTACCGGCTCATCTCACTCGGTTAGGATAGGAAAGGAAAGTTCCTATGCCAAAATGATAATCCAAAAAGGGCCCCTGTTGGTGGATAATCAGGCCATGGGAGGTGTGAGTAAATTGTGAGGGGGTGTTGGCTGGAGCTAGAAATAATTTTGGTGTCTTGTCCCTGCAGTAGGTTCATTAAAAGAGCAACCAGTGTTTTCACCACCATGGTCGGATCTTACTCTGGAGGGTAACCCATACAGGCAGGTGGCTTGGACAAAATATTTCAACACTGTCAAAGCTGTGTTGTCTGTGCTCCAGTTGAAGGTACGTTATTAGCCTGGAATTCCCATCAATGCCGGCATGTGTCACAAACACCCACCTGTAAAACAAACATGAAAAGAATAATGATTAAATACAAGAAAACAATCAAGTTTCATATCTTGTTTGAAATATCATCTCGGTAGAGAAGGTATTGCTGTGCACTTAAGACTACATGGAGGCAATTTGGAGTTTGTGTAACTTGGATATACAAATGATAAAATTCAATTTAATCTGTGCTGTCCATACAATATGGCTTTCTAATGCTCCCACGAGTACAAATATAAGATGATCCCTTATTACCGAATGAGACGCATATGCCCATCTATGTGCCATAAACTATTGGGGAATGGCACATAGTATGTTCTTCTAGCCACAGTCTGGCTCCATCTCTGGGCTGCAGCAGCTGGCTCAATACGGTTGAGGATTTCTCGAACTCTTTTTCTTTGTACTACAATACCATCAGCACGCAGGTATGCCCTCATCATCTGCAACAGGTTCATAAAACAACACAATAAAGAAAGTACACTTTCACAATGAATATAATGATATATACATGAAGGGACAAGAGTATGTAGCAGAACACTTGCTTCCGAGCCTGATCTGGGAAATTGGCTGTGCAATCTTCTGACATGCTCTTCCAGGTCAACATCATGAATGGGAGTAAATCTATTTCTGGCTGAAATCTGAAAAAACTTCATTTTTTTATGCAGGTATGAAGAGGAACAACACAACATCTCAGTGATGGCTCTCACTGTAAAGCCCTGAGTGGGGAGCAGTTGAATTTGATCACTTGTAATGTCAAGTGCTGGTCTTCCTCGTCTACCTAAAGTATGGAAATAAAAGGATTAAGGAATTCAAGCAAACGAATCACTACGTGTTTTTTATATACTGTATACAGTACAGGCATATAGACACAGATGTACATAAAAGTATATGCAGCTTCAAAACCACGAGCAGCTATTTTCTCTAACCATTTTACTCAAGAAAAAAATAATTCAAACTTATAATTGAATAACTAAAAGATCACTAGTTATTGCTTAAAAGTGTACAGCCATCGCGTTACTTAATAGTCTACTGATTTGCAGGAAAACCACTGGTATAAAACGACGTTTGACAGGGTGATAGAAGGTAAGTCACAGCAAGTCGTCAGTAAAACCCGTGTGTAGTTCGAATAAAAATACATACGAAAAACCAATGACAAAAAATGGTAGCCATTTTACCTGTGTGCAAACGATGTGCCACATGGGAACAAACACGTCCACCATTAGGAGTGGGTCCCGCAATGATGACAGATCGGAGATCTATTGGACTTTGAATCAAACTTTGAATAGTATCAGCGCTAAACTGGTCACTAACTCTTCTTAAATTAGCAATTGAAATGTTTATCGCGCGTGCTTCACTTTCACCGGCAGACCCTTGATGACAGGCACTCTCTATTGCCCTGCACCTTCGCCGAATACGTCTCAGGACACTGTCCGCCATTGTTGTTTTAAAAAACTAAGTGGGCACAGAATTTCCAAAATCATGAGCCCTGACTGGTGGGATGACACTATTTTGAAACGTACAGCCAATAGGATACCGTTACATGTTTTCGTAATCATCCTTATTTGCATTTAATGCAAGTACAGTGTAATGTCACTAGCACTACAAGTGGGCACATTTATGGCCTTGCATGTTCACTAGTAAGCGTCAAAATCATCTTACCAGTGAACTAGTGGGCACATTTATGGCCTTAAATGTTCAGTAGTAAGCGTCAAAATTATCTTATAATGGATGGATGGATGGATAGTGAACTAGTGAGCGTTTTGTGGCTTACATGTTCACTAGTAAGCGTCAAAATGACCTTACTAGTAAACTAGTGAGCGTTTTGTGGCTTACATGTTCACTAGTAAGCGTCAAAATGATCTTACTAGTGAACTATTGGGCGTTTTGTGGCTTACATGTTCACTAGTAAGCCTCAAAATGATCTTACTAGTGAACTAGTAGGCGATGTGTGGCTTACATGTCAACTAGTAAGCCTCAAAATGAACTTACTAGTGAACTAGTGGGCACATTTATGGCCTTACATGTTCACTAGTAAGCGTCAAAATGATCTTACTAGTGAACTAGTGGGCGTTTTGTGGCTTACATGTTCACTAGTAAGCGTCAAAATGACCTTACTAGTGAACTAGTGGGCGTTTTGTGGCTTACATGTTCACTAGTAAGCGTCAAAATGATCTTACTAGTGAACGAGTGAGCGTTTTGTGGCTGACATGTTCATAAATAAGCGTCAAAATGATCTTACTAGGGAACTAGTGGGCGTTTTGTGGCTTACATGTTCACTAGTAAGCGTCAAAATGACCTTACTAGTGAACCAGTGAGCGTTTTGTGGCTTACATGTTCACTAGTAAGCGTCAAAATGACCTTACTAGTGAACTAGTGAGCGTTTTGTGGCTTACATGTTCACTAGTAAGCGTCAAAATGATCTTACTAGTGAACTAGTGGGCGTTCTGTGGCTTACATGTTCACTAGAAGCCTCAAAATTATCTTACTAGTGAACTAGCGGGCGTTTTGTGGCTTACATGTCAACTAGTAAGCCTCAAAATGATCTTACTAGTGAACTAGTGGGCACATTTATGGCCTTACATGTTCACTAGTAAGCGTCAAAATGACCTTACTAGTGAACTAGTGGGCAATATGGAATAAATACTCAAAGGGCTTGCCAGGCAAGCCCATTGAGTATTTAAAGGGTTCAAAGGGCTTGCCTAGCAAGCCCTTTGAGTATTTATTCATCCGTGATGGTATTGTAGACCAATGAGAGCACGTCCGACAGACACGTGGACTTCGGGCGGCCAATCATGATGCATTTCGAGCCAAGCCCCAACAAAAACGGAGGAGAAAACTTTCAGACGCTTTGAAAGCTTTTGGGGTACATATTACTCTTGTTGTTACACAAAATTTTGTTTTACGATTATTTTAGGCGGTAACGTTATGGTGTAAATGTCAAATACGTGGTCAATTTATCAAGATGAAGCCTGCTTAAAAATTTGCTCCAACAATTTTGGAGATGTGTCTGACTTTGACAGCAATGGCGGCAGTTCAACGCTGACAGTCGCAGTCGGGTGCAGATTTATTTCGGCAGGACTTTCTAAAATCTGCCGTTTGCTCTGACAGTTCTCTGTCTGACAGTCACATTTTGTCTTATTACTCACAAGCTAATTGACATTTAAAAAAAGAGTTAATGTTTGGAACACGATTTTGCTCTTACTGTTTGCTGCCTTAGTTCGTTTGAAATATTCGCTTCCTGCATTACATGAAGTACATTTTTTTAATATTCACAAGACTGTAACTGTGCATTATAAATAATGTCACATTTGCACTATGTTTTACTGGATCTACAACTAAACTAGGTCCTCGTTTCTGGGAGAGTCCACAGCACCTCCTGTATCACAACCATTCTGCCGGCACACCTTCAGCAGCACGATGTTTCTAACGGGAGCTGGAGGGTGATCAGCTTCATTGAAGAACAGGAGGAGGAGAGGCACAACGTTTGTCATTTGTGATATGTTTTTAGACTTTTCTCCTAACTAAAAAACTATGTTTTGTTAATTTCTTGATATAGTTCTTGTATTTAAATATTTTAACAATCAAATATTTTTCAACTGTGTTTTAGATATGAATTGTATGAAATAAATCAGTGAAGCCCCATTCAAATTCTACTCTATCTAATCTGCTCGATCACACTGCTGTCAACCTGCTGTACCTCCAAACTCCTTGGCTTACTCGCAGTTGAGGGTTCCCCCCGAACGGGGGGACAAATCAAGGAACCAATCCCTGCACCCCGAACGGGGTGCCCTTACGGCCGTTTTTTTTTTTTTCGGCTAACCGCCCCTGAACCTGGCAGGGTGGCGGGCGGACCTTTTGCTCCAGGCCTGGGACATAGAGACAAATCCGGGGCCCACACAGACACTCTCACGCACGCAACAAACACACACACAACAAACTACCTGGACATGCGACATTTGCACACAACAGATTACAAGAAGACAGACATCCTTCAGATGCAACCACCACACACCGCACTGGGTACACAAACATTGCACAACATAAACACTAGACAATACAACATAACATGGAAATGCAGACTACATCCCAAAACACCACCACGAACAACAACACCTCGTAGGACACCAACAGGCAGCAGAGCACAAACAGACCAAACAACACACTCGCCTCACCAACACTACCCTCAAACGCAACACGGACAGACAACTCCAACAGAGATAAAACAAACACAAGACCACCCCCCCAAACCTGGACCTGCAATAGCTGCAATAGAATCATCACACGCAGACAAACCTCACTCAGATGCAACTCAACACACACACACTGGATACACAGACATTGCTCCGGCATCACCACCCGCCAATACACAAACACGTGGACATGCAGAACACACACGCAAACAACAAACACCCCAACACCACAACCCCCGAACAAACCCACAAAGAACAACACCCACCAACAAAAACAACAAACACACACTGACCATACTACAAATAAACATCAACGGCATCCAAAACAAGAAAACAGAACTAGAAGAACTCGCCTCACAACAGCACGCAGACATCATCACCATACAAGAAACCAAACTAGAAAACAACACAACACACCTCGTCTCACCAACTACACCAGCATTAGGAAAGACAGAGAACACAAGGGAGGAGGAGGACTGCTCACATACATTCCAAATCAGTCACATTCACTCCCATGAACATCCCCAACAACATTAACACCAACACTACAGAAATTCAAACCGTAAAGATTCACATAACCAACCACAAAAGACTACACATATGCAACATGTATATACCCCCCAGAGATACCACCCGACCAGACCACGCCACAGAAGACACAGACATCACCAACACCTTCCAATACATAAACTCGCTGAACAACACCATTCTAACCGCAGACATCAACGCTCACTCAACACAATGGCACTCTCCCTACGACGACCACAGAGGCACCCTCATTGCAGACATACTACAGAACTCCCAACAAATCACTCTAAACGCAAACACACCTACCAGAAAACCTACAAACATCAACCAACAACCAACATCACCGGACATCACAACAGCCAGCAACAGCATCACAAACAGAACAACATGGACCACAATACACGCACTCAGTTCAGACCACCTTCCTATCAAAATCACACACAACACGCGTGCTCCTTTCCGCCTACAACAACACCTTCAAACTTACACAAATTACAGGAAAGCAGACTGGGAAGGATACACCTCTGAAATAGAATCAGCACTGGAGAACATAACCATACCTGACAACATCCACACAGCCAACACCATGCTCACAAACCTCATACTTACAGCAGACAAACACCACATACCCCACGGAAAAATAAAAAGCAAATCACTTCTCCTACCACAACACATCAGAACACTCATCAGCCAAAGAAACGACATCAGACAACAAAACCACCAAGACCCACGCATCACAGACCTAAACAAAGAAATAGACACACAAATCCAAAAACACAAACAAGAGCTATGGAAAGAACACTTAACGGATGCATGGAACCACAGACACAAACAACACATACTCTGGAACACAGTAACAAGACTATCAAACAAAGAACAAAAAGCACCAGAAAACACCACAATACAGTTCGGACAACACACGGCAATATCCAACAAACAGAAAGCACGAGCATTCAACAAACAATTCACCAACATAATACAACACAAAACCAACAGAACATACAGACAACTACAACGCAAAATACGAAAACTCAACACCACGCCCATAACCATCACAGAACAACAAGTCAAACAAGCACTACAACGCTCCAAAAGCAACAACTCCACAGGCCCAGACAACATAAACATCAGACATCTGAAACACCTAGGCCCCAAAGCAATAACACTACTCACACACACTTACAACACATCACTCAACACCAACACCATCCCCGCAATATGGAAGACTGCAAAAATAATCCCAATACCAAAACCCAACAAAAACCACGCACTCGGCCCATCTTACAGACCAATAGCACTACTCAGCCCAATAGCCAAAACAATGGAAAAGGTAATACTACCCTTCATTACCAACAACACTCAACTACCCTCTCACCAACACGGCTTCCGAAAACAACACTCCACAACCACAGCACTACACCACATACACAACATCATAGCCACAGGTTTCAATCAACAAAAACCACCACAACGAACAGTTGCCATAGCCCTAGACATGTCCAAAGCCTTTGACACGGTAAACCTACACACACTCACAAACAAACTCAACAACACTAACACCCCAAACATCATCATCAAATACATCTTCAACTACATAAGGGGACGCAGACAATACACTCAATACCGGGGGGAAACATCAGAACATAGAAACACGAAAACGGGGGTACCACAGGGGGGAGTACTTTCACCAACACTATTCAACATATACATGGCAGACTTACCACAACCACCTCCAAATGTACACACAGTTACATATGCAGACGACATCACCATTCTATCCACACATGTCAAACCACAACAGGCACAACAACAAGTATCTCCACGACATATACAACTGGACAAAACAGAACCAACTCACACTCAACGCAGACAAAACCACCACCACTCTGTTCACACCGGATCCGGCAGAATACAGCAACAGGCTCACTTTACAAATAGATAACACCACCCTACCCACAGTCCGCGAACCCAAAATACTGGGATTAACATGGGACCCCAAACTCACCTTCTCAAAACACACACAACACACTCTAACCCGCGCCAAGCAATCAAACAAAATACTTAAAGCCTTAACAACCACTCACTGGGGAAAATCCAAAGAAACTATACTCACCACATACAAAGCAACCACACTCACACGCCTCGAATACGCAAACACTATATGGTCACCAACACTATCGGACACAAACAAGACAAAACTCCAGACCACACAGAACACAGCACTCAGAATAGCAACAGGATGCACACAAGACACAAACATACAACACTTGCATGAGGAAACAAAAACTCTCCCACTGAACATCCATCTAAAACTACACGCATTGCAAATCAGACAAAAAGCCCAACACCCAACCCACCCACTACACCCACTCACTCAACAACCACCACCACCCAGACAAAAGAAACAAACAATCTTCCACAACAACAACTACACACACAACAAAGACACAGCACCACAGGACACCAACAACGACACCATAAAACAGAACATGAAAGACATACACACCCACTTTGTACAACACACACTTGGACACCAGACAACACAACAAAGTAATACATGCACCAGCACCAGAAATAGACCCATCAGAGCAAGACCTACCACACAGAACCAGACAACTCCTAGCACAACTCCGAACCAACAAATCACCAGCCCTCCACTCCTACCTACACAACATTACACCGGACACACACCCAACACCACTCTGTGCGCTATGCGGCACGCAAGTGCACGACACACAACACCTGTTCACCTGCACAAACATACCCACCACACTGACTCCGGAGGACCTCTGGCGAAACCCAAGCGGAGTGGCGGCCCTGCTCGCCCGCTGGGCGGAGGAGGGGGGTCTGGGGATCCGGGAGACGGAGTGAGGGCCCGGTCCCCCAATGTCGGGGCACGGGTGGGGTCGACAACAACAACAACAACAACATAAAAAAAGACTTCCCCTTTAAATATTCCTGCTGCATAATATATCTCCTTTCCTTTCGTAAAGGATGGTCAGAACCTTTCCTAAGCATTATTAAAATTTAGACGATCTTTGCTCCAGGTGCTACCGGCTCATCTCACTCGGTTAGGATAGGAAAGGAAAGTTCCTATGCCAAAATGATAATCCAAAAAGGGCCCCTGTTGGTGGATAATCAGGCCATGGGAGGTGTGAGTAAATTGTGAGGGGGTGTTGGCTGGAGCTAGAAATAATTTTGGTGTCTTGTCCCTGCAGTAGGTTCATTAAAAGAGCAACCAGTGTTTTCACCACCATGGTCGGATCTTACTCTGGAGGGTAACCCATACAGGCAGGTGGCTTGGACAAAATATTTCAACACTGTCAAAGCTGTGTTGTCTGTGCTCCAGTTGAAGGTACGTTATTAGCCTGGAATTCCCATCAATGCCGGCATGTGTCACAAACACCCACCTGTAAAACAAACATGAAAAGAATAATGATTAAATACAAGAAAACAATCAAGTTTCATATCTTGTTTGAAATATCATCTCAGTAGAGAAGGTATTGCTGTGCACTTAAGACTACATGGAGGCAATTTGGAGTTTGTGTAACTTGGATATACAAATGATAAAATTCAATTTAATCTGTGCTGTCCATACAATATGGCTTTCTAATGCTCCCACGAGTACAAATATAAGATGATCCCTTATTACCGAATGAGACGCATATGCCCATCTATGTGCCATAAACTATTGGGGAATGGCACATAGTATGTTCTTCTAGCCACAGTCTGGCTCCATCTCTGGGCTGCAGCAGCTGGCTCAATACGGTTGAGGATTTCTCGAACTCTTTTTCTTTGTACTACAATACCATCAGCACGCAGGTATGCCCTCATCATCTGCAACAGGTTCATAAAACAACACAATAAAGAAAGTACACTTTCACAATGAATATAATGATATATACATGAAGGGACAAGAGTATGTAGCAGAACACTTGCTTCCGAGCCTGATCTGGGAAATTGGCTGTGCAATCTTCTGACATGCTCTTCCAGGTCAACATCATGAATGGGAGTAAATCTATTTCTGGCTGAAATCTGAAAAAACTTCATTTTTTTATGCAGGTATGAAGAGGAACAACACAACATCTCAGTGATGGCTCTCACTGTAAAGCCCTGAGTGGGGAGCAGTTGAATTTGATCACTTGTAATGTCAAGTGCTGGTCTTCCTCGTCTACCTAAAGTATGGAAATAAAAGGATTAAGGAATTCAAGCAAACGAATCACTACGTGTTTTTTATATACTGTATACAGTACAGGCATATAGACACAGATGTACATAAAAGTATATGCAGCTTCAAAACCACAAGCAGCTATTTTCTCTAACCATTTTACTCAAGAAAAAAATAATTCAAACTTATAATTGAATAACTAAAAGATCACTAGTTATTGCTTAAAAGTGTACAGCCATCGCGTTACTTAATAGTCTACTGATTTGCAGGAAAACCACTGGTATAAAACGACGTTTGACAGGGTGATAGAAGGTAAGTCACAGCAAGTCGTCAGTAAAACCCGTGTGTAGTTCGAATAAAAATACATACGAAAAACCAATGACAAAAAATGGTAGCCATTTTACCTGTGTGCAAACGATGTGCCACATGGGAACAAACACGTCCACCATTAGGAGTGGGTCCCGCAATGATGACAGATCGGAGATCTATTGGACTTTGAATCAAACTTTGAATAGTATCAGCGCTAAACTGGTCACTAACTCTTCTTAAATTAGCAATTGAAATGTTTATCGCGCGTGCTTCACTTTCACCGGCAGACCCTTGATGACAGGCACTCTCTATTGCCCTGCACCTTCGCCGAATACGTCTCAGGACACTGTCCGCCATTGTTGTTTTAAAAAACTAAGTGGGCACAGAATTTCCAAAATCATGAGCCCTGACTGGTGGGATGACACTATTTTGAAACGTACAGCCAATAGGATACCGTTACATGTTTTCGTAATCATCCTTATTTGCATTTAATGCAAGTACAGTGTAATGTCACTAGCACTACAAGTGGGCACATTTATGGCCTTGCATGTTCACTAGTAAGCGTCAAAATCATCTTACCAGTGAACTAGTGGGCACATTTATGGCCTTAAATGTTCAGTAGTAAGCATCAAAATTATCTTATTATGGATGGATGGATGGATAGTGAACTAGTGAGCGTTTTGTGGCTTACATGTTCACTAGTAAGCGTCAAAATGACCTTACTAGTAAACTAGTGAGCGTTTTGTGGCTTCCATGTTCACTAGTAAGCGTCAAAATGATCTTACTAGTGAACTATTGGGCGTTTTGTGGCTTACATGTTCACTAGTAAGCCTCAAAATGATCTTACTAGTGAACTAGTAGGCGATGTGTGGCTTACATGTCAACTAGTAAGCCTCAAAATGAACTTACTAGTGAACTAGTGGGCACATTTATGGCCTTACATGTTCACTAGTAAGCGTCAAAATGATCTTACTAGTGAACTAGTGGGCGTTTTGTGGCTTACATGTTCACTAGTAAGCGTCAAAATGACCTTACTAGTGAACTAGTGGGCGTTTTGTGGCTTACATGTTCACTAGTAAGCGTCAAAATGATCTTACTAGTGAACGAGTGAGCGTTTTGTGGCTGACATGTTCATAAATAAGCGTCAAAATGATCTTACTAGGGAACTAGTGGGCGTTTTGTGGCTTACATGTTCACTAGTAAGCGTCAAAATTACCTTACTAGTGAACCAGTGAGCGTTTTGTGGCTTACATGTTCACTAGTAAGCGTCAAAATGACCTTACTAGTGAACTAGTGAGCGTTTTGTGGCTTACATGTTCACTAGTAAGCGTCAAAATGATCTTACTAGTGAACTATTGGGCGTTTTGTGGCTTACATGTTCACTAGTAAGCCTCAAAATGATCTTACTAGTGAACTAGTAGGCGATGTGTGGCTTACATGTCAACTAGTAAGCCTCAAAATGAACTTACTAGTGAACTAGTGGGCACATTTATGGCCTTACATGTTCACTAGTAAGCGTCAAAATGATCTTACTAGTGAACTAGTGGGCGTTTTGTGGCTTACATGTTCACTAGTAAGCGTCAAAATGACCTTACTAGTGAACTAGTGGGCGTTTTGTGGCTTACATGTTCACTAGTAAGCGTCAAAATGATCTTACTAGTGAACGAGTGAGCGTTTTGTGGCTGACATGTTCATAAATAAGCGTCAAAATGATCTTACTAGGGAACTAGTGGGCGTTTTGTGGCTTACATGTTCACTAGTAAGCGTCAAAATTACCTTACTAGTGAACCAGTGAGCGTTTTGTGGCTTACATGTTCACTAGTAAGCGTCAAAATGACCTTACTAGTGAACTAGTGAGCGTTTTGTGGCTTACATGTTCACTAGTAAGCGTCAAAATGATCTTACTAGTGAACTAGTGGGCGTTCTGTGGCTTACATGTTCACTAGAAGCCTCAAAATTATCTTACTAGTGAACTAGCGGGCGTTTTGTGGCTTACATGTCAACTAGTAAGCCTCAAAATGATCTTACTAGTGAACTAGTGGGCACATTTATGGCCTTACATGTTCACTAGTAAGCGTCAAAATGACCTTACTAGTGAACTAGTGGGCAATATGGAATAAATACTCAAAGGGCTTGCCAGGCAAGCCCATTGAGTATTTAAAGGGTTCAAAGGGCTTGCCTGGCAAGCCCTTTGAGTATTTATTCATCCGTGATGGTATTGTAGACCAATGAGAGCACGTCCGACAGACACGTGGACTTCGGGCGGCCAATCATGATGCATTTCGAGCCAAGCCCCAACAAAAACGGAGGAGAAAACTTTCAGACGCTTTGAAAGCTTTTGGGGTACATATTACTCTTGTTGTTACACAAAATTTTGTTTTACGATTATTTTAGGCGGTAAAGTTATGGTGTAAATGTCAAATACGTGGTCAATTTATCAAGATGAAGCCTGCTTAAAAATTTGCTCCAACAATTTTGGAGATGTGTCTGACTTTGACAGCAATGGCGGCAGTTCAACGCTGACAGTCGCAGTCGGGTGCAGATTTATTTCGGCAGGACTTTCTAAAATCTGCCGTTTGCTCTGACAGTTCTCTGTCTGACAGTCACATTTTGTCTTATTACTCACAAGCTAATTGACATTTAAAAAAAGAGTTAATGTTTGGAACACGATTTTGCTCTTACTGTTTGCTGCCTTAGTTCGTTTGAAATATTCGCTTCCTGCATTACATGAAGTACATTTTTTAATATTCACAAGACTGTAACTGTGCATTATAAATAATGTCACATTTGCACTATGTTTTACTGGATCTACAACTAAACTAGGTCCTCGTTTCTGGGAGAGTCCACAGCACCTCCTGTATCACAACCATTCTGCCGGCACACCTTCAGCAGCACAATGTTTCTAACGGGAGCTGGAGGGTGATCAGCTTCATTGAAGAACAGGAGGAGGAGAGGCACAACGTTTGTCATTTGTGATATGTTTTTAGACTTTTCTCCTAACTAAAAAAACTATGTTTTGTTAATTTCTTGATATAGTTCTTGTATTTAAATATTTTAACAATCAAATATTTTTCAACTGTGTTTTAGATATGAATTGTATGAAATAAATCAGTGAAGCCCCATTCAAATTCTACTCTATCTAATCTGCTCGATCACACTGCTGTCAACCTGCTGTACCTCCAAACTCCTTGGCTTACTCGCAGTTGGAGGGTTCCCCCCGAACGGGGGGACAAATCAAGGAACCAATCCCTGCACCCCGAACGGGGTGCCCTTACGGCCGTTTTTTTTTTTTTTTCGGCTAACCGCCCCCTGAACCTGGCAGGGTGGCGGGCGGACCTTTTGCTCCAGGCCTGGGACATAGAGACAAATCCGGGGCCCACACAGACACTCTCACGCACGCAACAAACACACACACAACAAACTACCTGGACATGCGACATTTGCACACAACAGATTACAAGAAGACAGACATCCTTCAGATGCAACCACCACACACCACACTGGGTACACAAACATTGCACAAACATAAACACTAGACACACACCCCCAAACCTGGACCTGCAATAGCTGCAATAGAATCATCACACGCAGACAAACCTCACTCAGATGCAACTCAACACACCCACACTGGATACACAGACATTGCTCCGGCATCACCACCCGCCAATACACAAACACGTGGACATGCAGAACACACACGCAAACAACAAACACCCCAACACCACAACCCCCGAACAACCCACAAAGAACAACACCCACCAACAAAAACAACAAACACACACTGACCATACTACAAATAAACATCAACGGCATCCAAAACAAGAAAACAGAACTAGAAGAACTCGCCTCACAACAGCACGCAGACATCATCACCATACAAGAAACCAAACTAGAAAAACAACACAACACACCTCGTCTCACCAACTACACCAGCATTAGGAAAGACAGAGAACACAAGGGAGGAGGAGGACTGCTCACATACATTCACAAATCAGTCACATTCACTCCCATGAACATCCCCAACAACATTAACACCAACACTACAGAAATTCAAACCGTAAAGATTCACATAACCAACCACAAAGGACTACACATATGCAACATGTATATACCCCCCAGAGATACCACCCGACCAGACCACGCCACAGAAGACACAGACATCACCAACAACTTCCAATACATAAACTCGCTGAACAACACCATTCTAACCGCAGACATCAACGCTCACTCAACACAATGGCACTCTCCCTACGACGACCACAGAGGCACCCTCATTGCAGACATACTACAGAACTCCCAACAAATCACTCTAAACGCAAACACACCTACCAGAAAACCTACAAACATCAACCAACAACCAACATCACCGGACATCACAACAGCCAGCAACAGCATCACAAACAGAACAACATGGACCACAATACACGCACTCAGTTCAGACCACCTTCCTATCAAAATCACACACAACACGCGTGCTCCTTTCCGCCTACAACAACACCTTCAAACTTACACAAATTACAGGAAAGCAGACTGGGAAGGATACACCTCTGAAATAGAATCAGCACTGGAGAACATAACCATACCTGACAACATCCACACAGCCAACACCATGCTCACAAACCTCATACTTACAGCAGACAAACACCACATACCCCACGGAAAAATAAAAAGCAAATCACTTCTCCTACCACAACACATCAGAACACTCATCAGCCAAAGAAACGACATCAGACAACAAAACCACCAAGACCCACGCATCACAGACCTAAACAAAGAAATAGACAAACAAATCCAAAAACACAAACAAGAGCTATGGAAAGAACACTTAACGGATGCATGGAACCACAGACACAAACAATACATACTCTGGAACACAGTAACAAGACTATCTAACAAAGAACAAAAAGCACCAGAAAACACCACAATACAGTTCGGACAACACACGGCAATATCCAACAAACAGAAAGCACAAGCATTCAACAAACAATTCACCAACATAATACAACACAAAACCAACAGAACATACAGACAACTACAACGCAAAATACGAAAACTCAACACCACGCCCATAACCCTCACAGAACAACAAGTCAAACAAGCACTACAACGCTCCAAAAGCAACAACTCCACAGGCCCAGACAACATAAACATCAGACATCTGAAACACCTAGGCCCCAAAGCAATAACACTACTCACACACACTTACAACACATCACTCAACACCAACACCATCCCCGCAATATGGAAGACTGCAAAAATAATCCCAATACCAAAACCCAACAAAAACCACGCACTCGGCCCATCCTACAGACCAATAGCACTACTCAGCCCAATAGCCAAAACAATGGAAAAGGTAATACTACCCTTCATTACCAACAACACTCAACTACCCTCTCACCAACACGGCTTCCGAAAACAACACTCCACAACCACAGCACTACACCACATACACAACATCATAGCCACAGGTTTCAATCAACAAAAACCACCACAACGAACAGTTGCCATAGCCCTAGACATGTCCAAAGCCTTTGACACGGTAAACCTACACACACTCACAAACAAACTCAACAACACTAACACCCCAAACATCATCATCAAATACATCTTCAACTACATAAGGGGACGCAGACAATACACTCAATACCGGGGGGAAACATCAGAACACAGAAACACGAAAACGGGAGTACCACAGGGGGGAGTACTTTCACCAACACTATTCAACATATACATGGCAGACATACCACAACCACCTCCAAATGTACACACAGTTACATATGCAGACGACATCACCATTCTATCCACACATGTCAAACCACAACAGGCACAACAACAAGTACAAAAATATCTCCACGACATATACAACTGGACAAAACAGAACCAACTCACACTCAACGCAGACAAAACCACCACCACTCTGTTCACACCGGATCCGGCAGAATACAGCAACAGGCTCACTTTACAAATAGATAACACCACCCTACCCACAGTCCGCGAACCCAAAATACTGGGATTAACATGGGACCCCAAACTCACCTTCTCAAAACACACACAACACACTCTAACCCGCGCCAAGCAATCAAACAAAATACTTAAAGCCTTAACAACCACTCACTGGGGAAAATCCAAAGAAACTATACTCACCACATACAAAGCAACCACACTCACACGCCTCGAATACGCAAACACTATATGGTCACCAACACTATCGGACACAAACAAGACAAAACTCCAGACCACACAGAACACAGCACTCAGAATAGCAACAGGATGCACACAAGACACAAACATACAACACTTGCATGAGGAAACAAAAACTCTCCCACTGAACATCCATCTAAAACTACACGCATCGCAAATCAGACAAAAAGCCCAACACCCAACCCACCCACTACACCCACTCACTCAACAACCACCACCACCCAGACAAAAGAAACAAACAATCTTCCACAACAACAACTACACACACAACAAAGACACAGCACCACAGGACACCAACAACGACACCATAAAACAGAACATGAAAGACATACACACCCACTTTGTACAAACACACTTGGACACCAGACAACACAACAAAGTAATACATGCACCAGCACCAGAAATAGACCCATCAGAGCAAGACCTACCACACAGAACCAGACAACTCCTAGCACAACTCCGAACCAACAAATCACCAGCCCTCCACTCCTACCTACACAACATTACACCGGACACACACCCAACACCACTCTGTGCGCTATGCGGCACGCAAGTGCACGACACACAACACCTGTTCACCTGCACAAACATACCCACCACACTGACTCCGGAGGACCTCTGGCGAAACCCAAGCGGAGTGGCGGCCCTGCTCGCCCGCTGGGCGGAGGAGGGGGGTCTGGGGATCCGGGAGACGGAGTGAGGGCCCGGTCCCCCAATGTCGGGGCACGGGTGGGGTCGACAACAACAACAACAACAACATAAAAAAAGACTTCCCCTTTAAATATTCCTGCTGCATAATATATCTCCTTTCCTTTCGTAAAGGATGGTCAGAACCTTTCCTAAGCATTATTAACATTTAGACGATCTTTGCTCCAGGTGCTACCGGCTCATCTCACTCGGTTAGGATAGGAAAGGAAAGTTCCTATGCCAAAATGATAATCCAAAAAGGGCCCCTGTTGGTGGATAATCAGGCCATGGGAGGTGTGAGTAAATTGTGAGGGGGTGTTGGCTGGAGCTAGAAATAATTTTGGTGTCTTGTCCCTGCAGTAGGTTCATTAAAAGAGCAACCAGTGTTTTCACCACCATGGTCGGATCTTACTCTGGAGGGTAACCCATACAGGCAGGTGGCTTGGACAAAATATTTCAACACTGTCAAAGCTGTGTTGTCTGTGCTCCAGTTGAAGGTACGTTATTAGCCTGGAATTCCCATCAATGCCGGCATGTGTCACAAACACCCACCTGTAAAACAAACATGAAAAGAATAATGATTAAATACAAGAAAACAATCAAGTTTCATATCTTGTTTGAAATATCATCTCAGTAGAGAAGGTATTGCTGTGCACTTAAGACTACATGGAGGCAATTTGGAGTTTGTGTAACTTGGATATACAAATGATAAAATTCAATTTAATCTGTGCTGTCCATACAATATGGCTTTCTAATGCTCCCACGAGTACAAATATAAGATGATCCCTTATTACCGAATGAGACGCATATGCCCATCTATGTGCCATAAACTATTGGGGAATGGCACATAGTATGTTCTTCTAGCCACAGTCTGGCTCCATCTCTGGGCTGCAGCAGCTGGCTCAATACGGTTGAGGATTTCTCGAACTCTTTTTCTTTGTACTACAATACCATCAGCACGCAGGTATGCCCTCATCATCTGCAACAGGTTCATAAAAAAACACAATAAAGAAAGTACACTTTCACAATGAATATAATGATATATACATGAAGGGACAAGAGTATGTAGCAGAACACTTGCTTCCGAGCCTGATCTGGGAAATTGGCTGTGCAATCTTCTGACATGCTCTTCCAGGTCAACATCATGAATGGGAGTAAATCTATTTCTGGCTGAAATCTGAAAAAACTTCATTTTTTTATGCAGGTATGAAGAGGAACAACACAACATCTCAGTGATGGCTCTCACTGTAAAGCCCTGAGTGGGGAGCAGTTGAATTTGATCACTTGTAATGTCAAGTGCTGGTCTTCCTCGTCTACCTAAAGTATGGAAATAAAAGGATTAAGGAATTCAAGCAAACGAATCATTACGTGTTTTTTATATACTGTATACAGTACAGGCATATAGACACAGATGTACATAAAAGTATATGCAGCTTCAAAACCACGAGCAGCTATTTTCTCTAACCATTTTACTCAAGAAAAAAATAATTCAAACTTATAATTGAATAACTAAAAGATCACTAGTTATTGCTTAAAAGTGTACAGCCATCGCGTTACTTAATAGTCTACTGATTTGCAGGAAAACCACTGGTATAAAACGACGTTTGACAGGGTGATAGAAGGTAAGTCACAGCAAGTCGTCAGTAAAACCCGTGTGTAGTTCGAATAAAAATACATACGAAAAACCAATGACAAAAAATGGTAGCCATTTTACCTGTGTGCAAACGATGTGCCACATGGGAACAAACACGTCCACCATTAGGAGTGGGTCCCGCAATGATGACAGATCGGAGATCTATTGGACTTTGAATCAAACTTTGAATAGTATCAGCGCTAAACTGGTCACTAACTCTTCTTAAATTAGCAATTGAAATGTTTATCGTGCGTGCTTCACTTTCACCGGCAGACCCTTGATGACAGGCACTCTCTATTGCCCTGCACCTTCGCCGAATACGTCTCAGGACACTGTCCGCCATTGTTGTTTTAAAAAACTAAGTGGGCACAGAATTTCCAAAATCATGAGCCCTGACTGGTGGGATGACACTATTTTGAAACGTACAGCCAATAGGATACCGTTACATGTTTTCGTAATCATCCTTATTTGCATTTAATGCAAGTACAGTGTAATGTCACTAGCACTACAAGTGGGCACATTTATGGCCTTGCATGTTCACTAGTAAGCGTCAAAATCATCTTACCAGTGAACTAGTGGGCACATTTATGGCCTTAAATGTTCAGTAGTAAGCATCAAAATTATCTTATTATGGATGGATGGATGGATAGTGAACTAGTGAGCGTTTTGTGGCTTACATGTTCACTAGTAAGCGTCAAAATGACCTTACTAGTAAACTAGTGAGCGTTTTGTGGCTTACATGTTCACTAGTAAGCGTCAAAATGATCTTACTAGTGAACTATTGGGCGTTTTGTGGCTTACATGTTCACTAGTAAGCCTCAAAATGATCTTACTAGTGAACTAGTAGGCGATGTGTGGCTTACATGTCAACTAGTAAGCCTCAAAATGAACTTACTAGTGAACTAGTGGGCACATTTATGGCCTTACATGTTACTAGTAAGCGTCAAAATGATCTTACTAGTGAACTAGTGGGCGTTTTGTGGCTTACATGTTCACTAGTAAGCGTCAAAATGATCTTACTAGTGAACGAGTGAGCGTTTTGTGGCTGACATGTTCATAAATAAGCGTCAAAATGATCTTACTAGGGAACTAGTGGGCGTTTTGTGGCTTACATGTTCACTAGTAAGCGTCAAAATTACCTTACTAGTGAACCAGTGAGCGTTTTGTGGCTTACATGTTCACTAGTAAGCGTCAAAATGACCTTACTAGTGAACTAGTGAGCGTTTTGTGGCTTACATGTTCACTAGTAAGCGTCAAAATGATCTTACTAGTGAACTAGTGGGCGTTCTGTGGCTTACATGTTCACTAGAAGCCTCAAAATTATCTTACTAGTGAACTAGCGGGCGTTTTGTGGCTTACATGTCAACTAGTAAGCCTCAAAATGATCTTACTGGTGAACTAGTGGGCACATTTATGGCCTTACATGTTCACTAGTAAGCGTCAAAATGACCTTACTAGTGAACTAGTGGGCAATATGGAATAAATACTCAAAGGGCTTGCCAGGCAAGCCCATTGAGTATTTAAAGGGTTCAAAGGGCTTGCCTGGCAAGCCCTTTGAGTATTTATTCATCCGTGATGGTATTGTAGACCAATGAGAGCACGTCCGACAGACACGTGGACTTCGGGCGGCCAATCATGATGCATTTCGAGCCAAGCCCCAACAAAAACGGAGGAGAAAACTTTCAGACGCTTTGAAAGCTTTTGGGGTACATATTACTCTTGTTGTTACACAAAATTTTGTTTTACGATTATTTTAGGCGGTAACGTTATGGTGTAAATGTCAAATACGTGGTCAATTTATCAAGATGAAGCCTGCTTAAAAATTTGCTCCAACAATTTTGGAGATGTGTCTGACTTTGACAGCAATGGCGGCAGTTCAACGCTGACAGTCGCAGTCGGGTGCAGATTTATTTCGGCAGGACTTTCTAAAATCTGCCGTTTGCTCTGACAGTTCTCTGTCTGACAGTCACATTTTGTCTTATTACTCACAAGCTAATTGACATTTAAAAAAAGAGTTAATGTTTGGAACACGATTTTGCTCTTACTGTTTGCTGCCTTAGTTCGTTTGAAATATTCGCTTCCTGCATTACATGAAGTACATTTTTTAATATTCACAAGACTGTAACTGTGCATTATAAATAATGTCACATTTGCACTATGTTTTACTGGATCTACAACTAAACTAGGTCCTCGTTTCTGGGAGAGTCCACAGCACCTCCTGTATCACAACCATTCTGCCGGCACACCTTCAGCAGCACGATGTTTCTAACGGGAGCTGGAGGGTGATCAGCTTCATTGAAGAACAGGAGGAGGAGAGGCACAACGTTTGTCATTTGTGATATGTTTTTAGACTTTTCTCCTAACTAAAAAAACTATGTTTTGTTAATTTCTTGATATAGTTCTTGTATTTAAATATTTTAACAATCAAATATTTTTCAACTGTGTTTTAGATATGAATTGTATGAAATAAATCAGTGAAGCCCCATTCAAATTCTACTCTATCTAATCTGCTCGATCACACTGCTGTCAACCTGCTGTACCTCCAAACTCCTTGGCTTACTCGCAGTTGGAGGGTTCCCCCCGAACGGGGGGACAAATCAAGGAACCAATCCCTGCACCCCGAACGGGGTGCCCTTACGGCCGTTTTTTTTTTTTTTTCGGCTAACCGCCCCCTGAACCTGGCAGGGTGGCGGGCGGACCTTTTGCTCCAGGCCTGGGACATAGAGACAAATCCGGGGCCCACACAGACACTCTCACGCACGCAACAAACACACACACAACAAACTACCTGGACATGCGACATTTGCACACAACAGATTACAAGAAGACAGACATCCTTCAGATGCAACCACCACACACCACACTGGGTACACAAACATTGCACAAACATAAACACTAGACACACACCCCCAAACCTGGACCTGCAATAGCTGCAATAGAATCATCACACGCAGACAAACCTCACTCAGATGCAACTCAACACACCCACACTGGATACACAGACATTGCTCCGGCATCACCACCCGCCAATACACAAACACGTGGACATGCAGAACACACACGCAAACAACAAACACCCCAACACCACAACCCCCGAACAACCCACAAAGAACAACACCCACCAACAAAAACAACAAACACACACTGACCATACTACAAATAAACATCAACGGCATCCAAAACAAGAAAACAGAACTAGAAGAACTCGCCTCACAACAGCACGCAGACATCATCACCATACAAGAAACCAAACTAGAAAAACAACACAACACACCTCGTCTCACCAACTACACCAGCATTAGGAAAGACAGAGAACACAAGGGAGGAGGAGGACTGCTCACATACATTCACAAATCAGTCACATTCACTCCCATGAACATCCCCAACAACATTAACACCAACACTACAGAAATTCAAACCGTAAAGATTCACATAACCAACCACAAAGGACTACACATATGCAACATGTATATACCCCCCAGAGATACCACCCGACCAGACCACGCCACAGAAGACACAGACATCACCAACAACTTCCAATACATAAACTCGCTGAACAACACCATTCTAACCGCAGACATCAACGCTCACTCAACACAATGGCACTCTCCCTACGACGACCACAGAGGCACCCTCATTGCAGACATACTACAGAACTCCCAACAAATCACTCTAAACGCAAACACACCTACCAGAAAACCTACAAACATCAACCAACAACCAACATCACCGGACATCACAACAGCCAGCAACAGCATCACAAACAGAACAACATGGACCACAATACACGCACTCAGTTCAGACCACCTTCCTATCAAAATCACACACAACACGCGTGCTCCTTTCCGCCTACAACAACACCTTCAAACTTACACAAATTACAGGAAAGCAGACTGGGAAGGATACACCTCTGAAATAGAATCAGCACTGGAGAACATAACCATACCTGACAACATCCACACAGCCAACACCATGCTCACAAACCTCATACTTACAGCAGACAAACACCACATACCCCACGGAAAAATAAAAAGCAAATCACTTCTCCTACCACAACACATCAGAACACTCATCAGCCAAAGAAACGACATCAGACAACAAAACCACCAAGACCCACGCATCACAGACCTAAACAAAGAAATAGACACACAAATCCAAAAACACAAACAAGAGCTATGGAAAGAACACTTAACGGATGCATGGAACCACAGACACAAACAACACATACTCTGGAACACAGTAACAAGACTATCTAACAAAGAACAAAAAGCACCAGAAAACACCACAATACAGTTCGGACAACACACGGCAATATCCAACAAACAGAAAGCACAAGCATTCAACAAACAATTCACCAACATAATACAACACAAAACCAACAGAACATACAGACAACTACAACGCAAAATACGAAAACTCAACACCACGCCCATAACCATCACAGAACAACAAGTCAAACAAGCACTACAACGCTCCAAAAGCAACAACTCCACAGGCCCAGACAACATAAACATCAGACATCTGAAACACCTAGGCCCCAAAGCAATAACACTACTCACACACACTTACAACACATCACTCAACACCAACACCATCCCCGCAATATGGAAGACTGCAAAAATAATCCCAATACCAAAACCCAACAAAAACCACGCACTCGGCCCATCTTACAGACCAATAGCACTACTCAGCCCAATAGCCAAAACAATGGAAAAGGTAATACTACCCTTCATTACCAACAACACTCAACTACCCTCTCACCAACACGGCTTCCGAAAACAACACTCCACAACCACAGCACTACAACACATACACAACATCATAGCCACAGGTTTCAATCAACAAAAACCACCACAACGAACAGTTGCCATAGCCCTAGACATGTCCAAAGCCTTTGACACGGTAAACCTACACACACTCACAAACTCAACAACACTAACACACCAAACATCATCATCAAATACATCTTCAACTACATAAGGGGACGCAGACAATACACTCAATACCGGGGGGAAACATCAGAACATAGAAACACGAAAACGGGGGTACCACAGGGGGGAGTACTTTCACCAACACTATTCAACATATACATGGCAGACTTACCACAACCACCTCCAAATGTACACACAGTTACATATGCAGACGACATCACCATTCTATCCACACATGTCAAACCACAACAGGCACAACAACAAGTACAAAAATATCTCCACGACATATACAACTGGACAAAACAGAACCAACTCACACTCAACGCAGACAAAACCACCACCACTCTGTTCACACCGGATCCGGCAGAATACAGCAACAGGCTCACTTTACAAATAGATAACACCACCCTACCCACAGTCCGCGAACCCAAAATACTGGGATTAACATGGGACCCCAAACTCACCTTCTCAAAACACACACAACACACTCTAACCCGCGCCAAGCAATCAAACAAAATACTTAAAGCCTTAACAACCACTCACTGGGGAAAATCCAAAGAAACTATACTCACCACATACAAAGCAACCACACTCACACGCCTCGAATACGCAAACACTATATGGTCACCAACACTATCGGACACAAACAAGACAAAACTCCAGACCACACAGAACACAGCACTCAGAATAGCAACAGGATGCACACAAGACACAAACATACAACACTTGCATGAGGAAACAAAAACTCTCCCACTGAACATCCATCTAAAACTACACGCATCGCAAATCAGACAAAAAGCCCAACACCCAACCCACCCACTACACCCACTCACTCAACAACCACCACCACCCAGACAAAAGAAACAAACAATCTTCCACAACAACAACTACACACACAACAAAGACACAGCACCACAGGACACCAACAACGACACCATAAAACAGAACATGAAAGACATACACACCCACTTTGTACAAACACACTTGGACACCAGACAACACAACAAAGTAATACATGCACCAGCACCAGAAATAGACCCATCAGAGCAAGACCTACCACACAGAACCAGACAACTCCTAGCACAACTCCGAACCAACAAATCACCAGCCCTCCACTCCTACCTACACAACATTACACCGGACACACACCCAACACCACTCTGTGCGCTATGCGGCACGCAAGTGCACGACACACAACACCTGTTCACCTGCACAAACATACCCACCACACTGACTCCGGAGGACCTCTGGCGAAACCCAAGCGGAGTGGCGGCCCTGCTCGCCCGCTGGGCGGAGGAGGGGGGTCTGGGGATCCGGGAGACGGAGTGAGGGCCCGGTCCCCCAATGTCGGGGCACGGGTGGGGTCGACAACAACAACAACAACAACATAAAAAAAGACTTCCCCTTTAAATATTCCTGCTGCATAATATATCTCCTTTCCTTTCGTAAAGGATGGTCAGAACCTTTCCTAAGCATTATTAAAATTTAGACGATCTTTGCTCCAGGTGCTACCGGCTCATCTCACTCGGTTAGGATAGGAAAGGAAAGTTCCTATGCCAAAATGATAATCCAAAAAGGGCCCCTGTTGGTGGATAATCAGGCCATGGGAGGTGTGAGTAAATTGTGAGGGGGTGTTGGCTGGAGCTAGAAATAATTTTGGTGTCTTGTCCCTGCAGTAGGTTCATTAAAAGAGCAACCAGTGTTTTCACCACCATGGTCGGATCTTACTCTGGAGGGTAACCCATACAGGCAGGTGGCTTGGACAAAATATTTCAACACTGTCAAAGCTGTGTTGTCTGTGCTCCAGTTGAAGGTACGTTATTAGCCTGGAATTCCCATCAATGCCGGCATGTGTCACAAACACCCACCTGTAAAACAAACATGAAAAGAATAATGATTAAATACAAGAAAACAATCAAGTTTCATATCTTGTTTGAAATATCATCTCGGTAGAGAAGGTATTGCTGTGCACTTAAGACTACATGGAGGCAATTTGGAGTTTGTGTAACTTGGATATACAAATGATAAAATTCAATTTAATCTGTGCTGTCCATACAATATGGCTTTCTAATGCTCCCACGAGTACAAATATAAGATGATCCCTTATTACCGAATGAGACGCATATGCCCATCTATGTGCCATAAACTATTGGGGAATGGCACATAGTATGTTCTTCTAGCCACAGTCTGGCTCCATCTCTGGGCTGCAGCAGCTGGCTCAATACGGTTGAGGATTTCTCGAACTCTTTTTCTTTGTACTACAATACCATCAGCACGCAGGTATGCCCTCATCATCTGCAACAGGTTCATAAAACAACACAATAAAGAAAGTACACTTTCACAATGAATATAATGATATATACATGAAGGGACAAGAGTATGTAGCAGAACACTTGCTTCCGAGCCTGATCTGGGAAATTGGCTGTGCAATCTTCTGACATGCTCTTCCAGGTCAACATCATGAATGGGAGTAAATCTATTTCTGGCTGAAATCTGAAAAAACTTCATTTTTTTATGCAGGTATGAAGAGGAACAACACAACATCTCAGTGATGGCTCTCACTGTAAAGCCCTGAGTGGGGAGCAGTTGAATTTGATCACTTGTAATGTCAAGTGCTGGTCTTCCTCGTCTACCTAAAGTATGGAAATAAAAGGATTAAGGAATTCAAGCAAACGAATCACTACGTGTTTTTTATATACTGTATACAGTACAGGCATATAGACACAGATGTACATAAAAGTATATGCAGCTTCAAAACCACGAGCAGCTATTTTCTCTAACCATTTTACTCAAGAAAAAAATAATTCAAACTTATAATTGAATAACTAAAAGATCACTAGTTATTGCTTAAAAGTGTACAGCCATCGCGTTACTTAATAGTCTACTGATTTGCAGGAAAACCACTGGTATAAAACGACGTTTGACAGGGTGATAGAAGGTAAGTCACAGCAAGTCGTCAGTAAAACCCGTGTGTAGTTCGAATAAAAATACATACGAAAAACCAATGACAAAAAATGGTAGCCATTTTACCTGTGTGCAAACGATGTGCCACATGGGAACAAACACGTCCACCATTAGGAGTGGGTCCCGCAATGATGACAGATCGGAGATCTATTGGACTTTGAATCAAACTTTGAATAGTATCAGCGCTAAACTGGTCACTAACTCTTCTTAAATTAGCAATTGAAATGTTTATCGCGCGTGCTTCACTTTCACCGGCAGACCCTTGATGACAGGCACTCTCTATTGCCCTGCACCTTCGCCGAATACGTCTCAGGACACTGTCCGCCATTGTTGTTTTAAAAAACTAAGTGGGCACAGAATTTCCAAAATCATGAGCCCTGACTGGTGGGATGACACTATTTTGAAACGTACAGCCAATAGGATACCGTTACATGTTTTCGTAATCATCCTTATTTGCATTTAATGCAAGTACAGTGTAATGTCACTAGCACTACAAGTGGGCACATTTATGGCCTTGCATGTTCACTAGTAAGCGTCAAAATCATCTTACCAGTGAACTAGTGGGCACATTTATGGCCTTAAATGTTCAGTAGTAAGCGTCAAAATTATCTTATAATGGATGGATGGATGGATAGTGAACTAGTGAGCGTTTTGTGGCTTACATGTTCACTAGTAAGCGTCAAAATGACCTTACTAGTAAACTAGTGAGCGTTTTGTGGCTTACATGTTCACTAGTAAGCGTCAAAATGATCTTACTAGTGAACTATTGGGCGTTTTGTGGCTTACATGTTCACTAGTAAGCCTCAAAATGATCTTACTAGTGAACTAGTAGGCGATGTGTGGCTTACATGTCAACTAGTAAGCCTCAAAATGAACTTACTAGTGAACTAGTGGGCACATTTATGGCCTTACATGTTCACTAGTAAGCGTCAAAATGATCTTACTAGTGAACTAGTGGGCGTTTTGTGGCTTACATGTTCACTAGTAAGCGTCAAAATGACCTTACTAGTGAACTAGTGGGCGTTTTGTGGCTTACATGTTCACTAGTAAGCGTCAAAATGATCTTACTAGTGAACGAGTGAGCGTTTTGTGGCTGACATGTTCATAAATAAGCGTCAAAATGATCTTACTAGGGAACTAGTGGGCGTTTTGTGGCTTACATGTTCACTAGTAAGCGTCAAAATGACCTTACTAGTGAACCAGTGAGCGTTTTGTGGCTTACATGTTCACTAGTAAGCGTCAAAATGACCTTACTAGTGAACTAGTGAGCGTTTTGTGGCTTACATGTTCACTAGTAAGCGTCAAAATGATCTTACTAGTGAACTAGTGGGCGTTCTGTGGCTTACATGTTCACTAGAAGCCTCAAAATTATCTTACTAGTGAACTAGCGGGCGTTTTGTGGCTTACATGTCAACTAGTAAGCCTCAAAATGATCTTACTAGTGAACTAGTGGGCACATTTATGGCCTTACATGTTCACTAGTAAGCGTCAAAATGACCTTACTAGTGAACTAGTGGGCAATATGGAATAAATACTCAAAGGGCTTGCCAGGCAAGCCCATTGAGTATTTAAAGGGTTCAAAGGGCTTGCCTAGCAAGCCCTTTGAGTATTTATTCATCCGTGATGGTATTGTAGACCAATGAGAGCACGTCCGACAGACACGTGGACTTCGGGCGGCCAATCATGATGCATTTCGAGCCAAGCCCCAACAAAAACGGAGGAGAAAACTTTCAGACGCTTTGAAAGCTTTTGGGGTACATATTACTCTTGTTGTTACACAAAATTTTGTTTTACGATTATTTTAGGCGGTAACGTTATGGTGTAAATGTCAAATACGTGGTCAATTTATCAAGATGAAGCCTGCTTAAAAATTTGCTCCAACAATTTTGGAGATGTGTCTGACTTTGACAGCAATGGCGGCAGTTCAACGCTGACAGTCGCAGTCGGGTGCAGATTTATTTCGGCAGGACTTTCTAAAATCTGCCGTTTGCTCTGACAGTTCTCTGTCTGACAGTCACATTTTGTCTTATTACTCACAAGCTAATTGACATTTAAAAAAAGAGTTAATGTTTGGAACACGATTTTGCTCTTACTGTTTGCTGCCTTAGTTCGTTTGAAATATTCGCTTCCTGCATTACATGAAGTACATTTTTTAATATTCACAAGACTGTAACTGTGCATTATAAATAATGTCACATTTGCACTATGTTTTACTGGATCTACAACTAAACTAGGTCCTCGTTTCTGGGAGAGTCCACAGCACCTCCTGTATCACAACCATTCTGCCGGCACACCTTCAGCAGCACGATGTTTCTAACGGGAGCTGGAGGGTGATCAGCTTCATTGAAGAACAGGAGGAGGAGAGGCACAACGTTTGTCATTTGTGATATGTTTTTAGACTTTTCTCCTAACTAAAAAAACTATGTTTTGTTAATTTCTTGATATAGTTCTTGTATTTAAATATTTTAACAATCAAATATTTTTCAACTGTGTTTTAGATATGAATTGTATGAAATAAATCAGTGAAGCCCCATTCAAATTCTACTCTATCTAATCTGCTCGATCACACTGCTGTCAACCTGCTGTACCTCCAAACTCCTTGGCTTACTCGCAGTTGGAGGGTTCCCCCCGAACGGGGGGACAAATCAAGGAACCAATCCCTGCACCCCGAACGGGGTGCCCTTACGGCCGTTTTTTTTTTTTTCGGCTAACCGCCCCCTGAACCTGGCAGGGTGGCGGGCGGACCTTTTGCTCCAGGCCTGGGACATAGAGACAAATCCGGGGCCCACACAGACACTCTCACGCACGCAACAAACACACACACAACAAACTACCTGGACATGCGACATTTGCACACAACAGATTACAAGAAGACAGACATCCTTCAGATGCAACCACCACACACCGCACTGGGTACACAAACATTGCACAAACATAAACACTAGACAATACAACATAACATGGAAATGCAGACTACATCCCAAAACACCACCACGAACAACAACACCTCGTAGGACACCAACAGGCAGCAGAGCACAAACAGACCAAAACAACACACTCGCCTCACCAACACTACCCTCAAACGCAACACGGACAGACAACTCCAACAGAGATAAAACAAACACAAGACCACCCCCCCAAACCTGGACCTGCAATAGCTGCAATAGAATCATCACACGCAGACAAACCTCACTCAGATGCAACTCAACACACACACACTGGATACACAGACATTGCTCCGGCATCACCACCCGCCAATACACAAACACGTGGACATGCAGAACACACACGCAAACAACAAACACCCCAACACCACAACCCCCGAACAACCCACAAAGAACAACACCCACCAACAAAAACAACAAACACACACTGACCATACTACAAATAAACATCAACGGCATCCAAAACAAGAAAACAGAACTAGAAGAACTCGCCTCACAACAGCACGCAGACATCATCACCATACAAGAAACCAAACTAGAAAAACAACACAACACACCTCGTCTCACCAACTACACCAGCATTAGGAAAGACAGAGAACACAAGGGAGGAGGAGGACTGCTCACATACAGTACATTCACAAATCAGTCACATTCACTCCCATGAACATCCCCAACAACATTAACACCAACACTACAGAAATTCAAACCGTAAAGATTCACATAACCAACCACAAAAGACTACACATATGCAACATGTATATACCCCCCAGAGATACCACCCGACCAGACCACGCCACAGAAGACACAGACATCACCAACACCTTCCAATACATAAACTCGCTGAACAACACCATTCTAACCGCAGACATCAACGCTCACTCAACACAATGGCACTCTCCCTACGACGACCACAGAGGCACCCTCATTGCAGACATACTACAGAACTCCCAACAAATCACTCTAAACGCAAACACACCTACCAGAAAACCTACAAACATCAACCAACAACCAACATCACCGGACATCACAACAGCCAGCAACAGCATCACAAACAGAACAACATGGACCACAATACACGCACTCAGTTCAGACCACCTTCCTATCAAAATCACACACAACACGCGTGCTCCTTTCCGCCTACAACAACACCTTCAAACTTACACAAATTACAGGAAAGCAGACTGGGAAGGATACACCTCTGAAATAGAATCAGCACTGGAGAACATAACCATACCTGACAACATCCACACAGCCAACACCATGCTCACAAACCTCATACTTACAGCAGACAAACACCACATACCCCACGGAAAAATAAAAAGCAAATCACTTCTCCTACCACAACACATCAGAACACTCATCAGCCAAAGAAACGACATCAGACAACAAAACCACCAAGACCCACGCATCACAGACCTAAACAAAGAAATAGACACACAAATCCAAAAACACAAACAAGAGCTATGGAAAGAACACTTAACGGATGCATGGAACCACAGACACAAACAACACATACTCTGGAACACAGTAACAAGACTATCAAACAAAGAACAAAAAGCACCAGAAAACACCACAATACAGTTCGGACAACACACGGCAATATCCAACAAACAGAAAGCACGAGCATTCAACAAACAATTCACCAACATAATACAACACAAAACCAACAGAACATACAGACAACTACAACGCAAAATACGAAAACTCAACACCACGCCCATAACCATCACAGAACAACAAGTCAAACAAGCACTACAACGCTCCAAAAGCAACAACTCCACAGGCCCAGACAACATAAACATCAGACATCTGAAACACCTAGGCCCCAAAGCAATAACACTACTCACACACACTTACAACACATCACTCAACACCAACACCATCCCCGCAATATGGAAGACTGCAAAAATAATCCCAATACCAAAACCCAACAAAAACCACGCACTCGGCCCATCTTACAGACCAATAGCACTACTCAGCCCAATAGCCAAAACAATGGAAAAGGTAATACTACCCTTCATTACCAACAACACTCAACTACCCTCTCACCAACACGGCTTCCGAAAACAACACTCCACAACCACAGCACTACACCACATACACAACATCATAGCCACAGGTTTCAATCAACAAAAACCACCACAACGAACAGTTGCCATAGCCCTAGACATGTCCAAAGCCTTTGACACGGTAAACCTACACACACTCACAAACAAACTCAACAACACTAACACCCCAAACATCATCATCAAATACATCTTCAACTACATAAGGGGACGCAGACAATACACTCAATACCGGGGGGAAACATCAGAACATAGAAACACGAAAACGGGGGTACCACAGGGGGGAGTACTTTCACCAACACTATTCAACATATACATGGCAGACTTACCACAACCACCTCCAAATGTACACACAGTTACATATGCAGACGACATCACCATTCTATCCACACATGTCAAACCACAACAGGCACAACAACAAGTATCTCCACGACATATACAACTGGACAAAACAGAACCAACTCACACTCAACGCAGACAAAACCACCACCACTCTGTTCACACCGGATCCGGCAGAATACAGCAACAGGCTCACTTTACAAATAGATAACACCACCCTACCCACAGTCCGCGAACCCAAAATACTGGGATTAACATGGGACCCCAAACTCACCTTCTCAAAACACACACAACACACTCTAACCCGCGCCAAGCAATCAAACAAAATACTTAAAGCCTTAACAACCACTCACTGGGGAAAATCCAAAGAAACTATACTCACCACATACAAAGCAACCACACTCACACGCCTCGAATACGCAAACACTATATGGTCACCAACACTATCGGACACAAACAAGACAAAACTCCAGACCACACAGAACACAGCACTCAGAATAGCAACAGGATGCACACAAGACACAAACATACAACACTTGCATGAGGAAACAAAAACTCTCCCACTGAACATCCATCTAAAACTACACGCATTGCAAATCAGACAAAAAGCCCAACACCCAACCCACCCACTACACCCACTCACTCAACAACCACCACCACCCAGACAAAAGAAACAAACAATCTTCCACAACAACAACTACACACACAACAAAGACACAGCACCACAGGACACCAACAACGACACCATAAAACAGAACATGAAAGACATACACACCCACTTTGTACAACACACACTTGGACACCAGACAACACAACAAAGTAATACATGCACCAGCACCAGAAATAGACCCATCAGAGCAAGACCTACCACACAGAACCAGACAACTCCTAGCACAACTCCGAACCAACAAATCACCAGCCCTCCACTCCTACCTACACAACATTACACCGGACACACACCCAACACCACTCTGTGCGCTATGCGGCACGCAAGTGCACGACACACAACACCTGTTCACCTGCACAAACATACCCACCACACTGACTCCGGAGGACCTCTGGCGAAACCCAAGCGGAGTGGCGGCCCTGCTCGCCCGCTGGGCGGAGGAGGGGGGTCTGGGGATCCGGGAGACGGAGTGAGGGCCCGGTCCCCCAATGTCGGGGCACGGGTGGGGTCGACAACAACAACAACAACAACATAAAAAAAGACTTCCCCTTTAAATATTCCTGCTGCATAATATATCTCCTTTCCTTTCGTAAAGGATGGTCAGAACCTTTCCTAAGCATTATTAAAATTTAGACGATCTTTGCTCCAGGTGCTACCGGCTCATCTCACTCGGTTAGGATAGGAAAGGAAAGTTCCTATGCCAAAATGATAATCCAAAAAGGGCCCCTGTTGGTGGATAATCAGGCCATGGGAGGTGTGAGTAAATTGTGAGGGGGTGTTGGCTGGAGCTAGAAATAATTTTGGTGTCTTGTCCCTGCAGTAGGTTCATTAAAAGAGCAACCAGTGTTTTCACCACCATGGTCGGATCTTACTCTGGAGGGTAACCCATACAGGCAGGTGGCTTGGACAAAATATTTCAACACTGTCAAAGCTGTGTTGTCTGTGCTCCAGTTGAAGGTACGTTATTAGCCTGGAATTCCCATCAATGCCGGCATGTGTCACAAACACCCACCTGTAAAACAAACATGAAAAGAATAATGATTAAATACAAGAAAACAATCAAGTTTCATATCTTGTTTGAAATATCATCTCAGTAGAGAAGGTATTGCTGTGCACTTAAGACTACATGGAGGCAATTTGGAGTTTGTGTAACTTGGATATACAAATGATAAAATTCAATTTAATCTGTGCTGTCCATACAATATGGCTTTCTAATGCTCCCACGAGTACAAATATAAGATGATCCCTTATTACCGAATGAGACGCATATGCCCATCTATGTGCCATAAACTATTGGGGAATGGCACATAGTATGTTCTTCTAGCCACAGTCTGGCTCCATCTCTGGGCTGCAGCAGCTGGCTCAATACGGTTGAGGATTTCTCGAACTCTTTTTCTTTGTACTACAATACCATCAGCACGCAGGTATGCCCTCATCATCTGCAACAGGTTCATAAAACAACACAATAAAGAAAGTACACTTTCACAATGAATATAATGATATATACATGAAGGGACAAGAGTATGTAGCAGAACACTTGCTTCCGAGCCTGATCTGGGAAATTGGCTGTGCAATCTTCTGACATGCTCTTCCAGGTCAACATCATGAATGGGAGTAAATCTATTTCTGGCTGAAATCTGAAAAAACTTCATTTTTTTATGCAGGTATGAAGAGGAACAACACAACATCTCAGTGATGGCTCTCACTGTAAAGCCCTGAGTGGGGAGCAGTTGAATTTGATCACTTGTAATGTCAAGTGCTGGTCTTCCTCGTCTACCTAAAGTATGGAAATAAAAGGATTAAGGAATTCAAGCAAACGAATCACTACGTGTTTTTTATATACTGTATACAGTACAGGCATATAGACACAGATGTACATAAAAGTATATGCAGCTTCAAAACCACAAGCAGCTATTTTCTCTAACCATTTTACTCAAGAAAAAAATAATTCAAACTTATAATTGAATAACTAAAAGATCACTAGTTATTGCTTAAAAGTGTACAGCCATCGCGTTACTTAATAGTCTACTGATTTGCAGGAAAACCACTGGTATAAAACGACGTTTGACAGGGTGATAGAAGGTAAGTCACAGCAAGTCGTCAGTAAAACCCGTGTGTAGTTCGAATAAAAATACATACGAAAAACCAATGACAAAAAATGGTAGCCATTTTACCTGTGTGCAAACGATGTGCCACATGGGAACAAACACGTCCACCATTAGGAGTGGGTCCCGCAATGATGACAGATCGGAGATCTATTGGACTTTGAATCAAACTTTGAATAGTATCAGCGCTAAACTGGTCACTAACTCTTCTTAAATTAGCAATTGAAATGTTTATCGCGCGTGCTTCACTTTCACCGGCAGACCCTTGATGACAGGCACTCTCTATTGCCCTGCACCTTCGCCGAATACGTCTCAGGACACTGTCCGCCATTGTTGTTTTAAAAAACTAAGTGGGCACAGAATTTCCAAAATCATGAGCCCTGACTGGTGGGATGACACTATTTTGAAACGTACAGCCAATAGGATACCGTTACATGTTTTCGTAATCATCCTTATTTGCATTTAATGCAAGTACAGTGTAATGTCACTAGCACTACAAGTGGGCACATTTATGGCCTTGCATGTTCACTAGTAAGCGTCAAAATCATCTTACCAGTGAACTAGTGGGCACATTTATGGCCTTAAATGTTCAGTAGTAAGCATCAAAATTATCTTATTATGGATGGATGGATGGATAGTGAACTAGTGAGCGTTTTGTGGCTTACATGTTCACTAGTAAGCGTCAAAATGACCTTACTAGTAAACTAGTGAGCGTTTTGTGGCTTCCATGTTCACTAGTAAGCGTCAAAATGATCTTACTAGTGAACTATTGGGCGTTTTGTGGCTTACATGTTCACTAGTAAGCCTCAAAATGATCTTACTAGTGAACTAGTAGGCGATGTGTGGCTTACATGTCAACTAGTAAGCCTCAAAATGAACTTACTAGTGAACTAGTGGGCACATTTATGGCCTTACATGTTCACTAGTAAGCGTCAAAATGATCTTACTAGTGAACTAGTGGGCGTTTTGTGGCTTACATGTTCACTAGTAAGCGTCAAAATGACCTTACTAGTGAACTAGTGGGCGTTTTGTGGCTTACATGTTCACTAGTAAGCGTCAAAATGATCTTACTAGTGAACGAGTGAGCGTTTTGTGGCTGACATGTTCATAAATAAGCGTCAAAATGATCTTACTAGGGAACTAGTGGGCGTTTTGTGGCTTACATGTTCACTAGTAAGCGTCAAAATTACCTTACTAGTGAACCAGTGAGCGTTTTGTGGCTTACATGTTCACTAGTAAGCGTCAAAATGACCTTACTAGTGAACTAGTGAGCGTTTTGTGGCTTACATGTTCACTAGTAAGCGTCAAAATGATCTTACTAGTGAACTATTGGGCGTTTTGTGGCTTACATGTTCACTAGTAAGCCTCAAAATGATCTTACTAGTGAACTAGTAGGCGATGTGTGGCTTACATGTCAACTAGTAAGCCTCAAAATGAACTTACTAGTGAACTAGTGGGCACATTTATGGCCTTACATGTTCACTAGTAAGCGTCAAAATGATCTTACTAGTGAACTAGTGGGCGTTTTGTGGCTTACATGTTCACTAGTAAGCGTCAAAATGACCTTACTAGTGAACTAGTGGGCGTTTTGTGGCTTACATGTTCACTAGTAAGCGTCAAAATGATCTTACTAGTGAACGAGTGAGCGTTTTGTGGCTGACATGTTCATAAATAAGCGTCAAAATGATCTTACTAGGGAACTAGTGGGCGTTTTGTGGCTTACATGTTCACTAGTAAGCGTCAAAATTACCTTACTAGTGAACCAGTGAGCGTTTTGTGGCTTACATGTTCACTAGTAAGCGTCAAAATGACCTTACTAGTGAACTAGTGAGCGTTTTGTGGCTTACATGTTCACTAGTAAGCGTCAAAATGATCTTACTAGTGAACTAGTGGGCGTTCTGTGGCTTACATGTTCACTAGAAGCCTCAAAATTATCTTACTAGTGAACTAGCGGGCGTTTTGTGGCTTACATGTCAACTAGTAAGCCTCAAAATGATCTTACTAGTGAACTAGTGGGCACATTTATGGCCTTACATGTTCACTAGTAAGCGTCAAAATGACCTTACTAGTGAACTAGTGGGCAATATGGAATAAATACTCAAAGGGCTTGCCAGGCAAGCCCATTGAGTATTTAAAGGGTTCAAAGGGCTTGCCTGGCAAGCCCTTTGAGTATTTATTCATCCGTGATGGTATTGTAGACCAATGAGAGCACGTCCGACAGACACGTGGACTTCGGGCGGCCAATCATGATGCATTTCGAGCCAAGCCCCAACAAAAACGGAGGAGAAAACTTTCAGACGCTTTGAAAGCTTTTGGGGTACATATTACTCTTGTTGTTACACAAAATTTTGTTTTACGATTATTTTAGGCGGTAAAGTTATGGTGTAAATGTCAAATACGTGGTCAATTTATCAAGATGAAGCCTGCTTAAAAATTTGCTCCAACAATTTTGGAGATGTGTCTGACTTTGACAGCAATGGCGGCAGTTCAACGCTGACAGTCGCAGTCGGGTGCAGATTTATTTCGGCAGGACTTTCTAAAATCTGCCGTTTGCTCTGACAGTTCTCTGTCTGACAGTCACATTTTGTCTTATTACTCACAAGCTAATTGACATTTAAAAAAAGAGTTAATGTTTGGAACACGATTTTGCTCTTACTGTTTGCTGCCTTAGTTCGTTTGAAATATTCGCTTCCTGCATTACATGAAGTACATTTTTTAATATTCACAAGACTGTAACTGTGCATTATAAATAATGTCACATTTGCACTATGTTTTACTGGATCTACAACTAAACTAGGTCCTCGTTTCTGGGAGAGTCCACAGCACCTCCTGTATCACAACCATTCTGCCGGCACACCTTCAGCAGCACAATGTTTCTAACGGGAGCTGGAGGGTGATCAGCTTCATTGAAGAACAGGAGGAGGAGAGGCACAACGTTTGTCATTTGTGATATGTTTTTAGACTTTTCTCCTAACTAAAAAAACTATGTTTTGTTAATTTCTTGATATAGTTCTTGTATTTAAATATTTTAACAATCAAATATTTTTCAACTGTGTTTTAGATATGAATTGTATGAAATAAATCAGTGAAGCCCCATTCAAATTCTACTCTATCTAATCTGCTCGATCACACTGCTGTCAACCTGCTGTACCTCCAAACTCCTTGGCTTACTCGCAGTTGGAGGGTTCCCCCCGAACGGGGGGACAAATCAAGGAACCAATCCCTGCACCCCGAACGGGGTGCCCTTACGGCCGTTTTTTTTTTTTTTTCGGCTAACCGCCCCCTGAACCTGGCAGGGTGGCGGGCGGACCTTTTGCTCCAGGCCTGGGACATAGAGACAAATCCGGGGCCCACACAGACACTCTCACGCACGCAACAAACACACACACAACAAACTACCTGGACATGCGACATTTGCACACAACAGATTACAAGAAGACAGACATCCTTCAGATGCAACCACCACACACCACACTGGGTACACAAACATTGCACAAACATAAACACTAGACACACACCCCCAAACCTGGACCTGCAATAGCTGCAATAGAATCATCACACGCAGACAAACCTCACTCAGATGCAACTCAACACACCCACACTGGATACACAGACATTGCTCCGGCATCACCACCCGCCAATACACAAACACGTGGACATGCAGAACACACACGCAAACAACAAACACCCCAACACCACAACCCCCGAACAACCCACAAAGAACAACACCCACCAACAAAAACAACAAACACACACTGACCATACTACAAATAAACATCAACGGCATCCAAAACAAGAAAACAGAACTAGAAGAACTCGCCTCACAACAGCACGCAGACATCATCACCATACAAGAAACCAAACTAGAAAAACAACACAACACACCTCGTCTCACCAACTACACCAGCATTAGGAAAGACAGAGAACACAAGGGAGGAGGAGGACTGCTCACATACATTCACAAATCAGTCACATTCACTCCCATGAACATCCCCAACAACATTAACACCAACACTACAGAAATTCAAACCGTAAAGATTCACATAACCAACCACAAAGGACTACACATATGCAACATGTATATACCCCCCAGAGATACCACCCGACCAGACCACGCCACAGAAGACACAGACATCACCAACAACTTCCAATACATAAACTCGCTGAACAACACCATTCTAACCGCAGACATCAACGCTCACTCAACACAATGGCACTCTCCCTACGACGACCACAGAGGCACCCTCATTGCAGACATACTACAGAACTCCCAACAAATCACTCTAAACGCAAACACACCTACCAGAAAACCTACAAACATCAACCAACAACCAACATCACCGGACATCACAACAGCCAGCAACAGCATCACAAACAGAACAACATGGACCACAATACACGCACTCAGTTCAGACCACCTTCCTATCAAAATCACACACAACACGCGTGCTCCTTTCCGCCTACAACAACACCTTCAAACTTACACAAATTACAGGAAAGCAGACTGGGAAGGATACACCTCTGAAATAGAATCAGCACTGGAGAACATAACCATACCTGACAACATCCACACAGCCAACACCATGCTCACAAACCTCATACTTACAGCAGACAAACACCACATACCCCACGGAAAAATAAAAAGCAAATCACTTCTCCTACCACAACACATCAGAACACTCATCAGCCAAAGAAACGACATCAGACAACAAAACCACCAAGACCCACGCATCACAGACCTAAACAAAGAAATAGACAAACAAATCCAAAAACACAAACAAGAGCTATGGAAAGAACACTTAACGGATGCATGGAACCACAGACACAAACAATACATACTCTGGAACACAGTAACAAGACTATCTAACAAAGAACAAAAAGCACCAGAAAACACCACAATACAGTTCGGACAACACACGGCAATATCCAACAAACAGAAAGCACAAGCATTCAACAAACAATTCACCAACATAATACAACACAAAACCAACAGAACATACAGACAACTACAACGCAAAATACGAAAACTCAACACCACGCCCATAACCCTCACAGAACAACAAGTCAAACAAGCACTACAACGCTCCAAAAGCAACAACTCCACAGGCCCAGACAACATAAACATCAGACATCTGAAACACCTAGGCCCCAAAGCAATAACACTACTCACACACACTTACAACACATCACTCAACACCAACACCATCCCCGCAATATGGAAGACTGCAAAAATAATCCCAATACCAAAACCCAACAAAAACCACGCACTCGGCCCATCCTACAGACCAATAGCACTACTCAGCCCAATAGCCAAAACAATGGAAAAGGTAATACTACCCTTCATTACCAACAACACTCAACTACCCTCTCACCAACACGGCTTCCGAAAACAACACTCCACAACCACAGCACTACACCACATACACAACATCATAGCCACAGGTTTCAATCAACAAAAACCACCACAACGAACAGTTGCCATAGCCCTAGACATGTCCAAAGCCTTTGACACGGTAAACCTACACACACTCACAAACAAACTCAACAACACTAACACCCCAAACATCATCATCAAATACATCTTCAACTACATAAGGGGACGCAGACAATACACTCAATACCGGGGGGAAACATCAGAACACAGAAACACGAAAACGGGAGTACCACAGGGGGGAGTACTTTCACCAACACTATTCAACATATACATGGCAGACATACCACAACCACCTCCAAATGTACACACAGTTACATATGCAGACGACATCACCATTCTATCCACACATGTCAAACCACAACAGGCACAACAACAAGTACAAAAATATCTCCACGACATATACAACTGGACAAAACAGAACCAACTCACACTCAACGCAGACAAAACCACCACCACTCTGTTCACACCGGATCCGGCAGAATACAGCAACAGGCTCACTTTACAAATAGATAACACCACCCTACCCACAGTCCGCGAACCCAAAATACTGGGATTAACATGGGACCCCAAACTCACCTTCTCAAAACACACACAACACACTCTAACCCGCGCCAAGCAATCAAACAAAATACTTAAAGCCTTAACAACCACTCACTGGGGAAAATCCAAAGAAACTATACTCACCACATACAAAGCAACCACACTCACACGCCTCGAATACGCAAACACTATATGGTCACCAACACTATCGGACACAAACAAGACAAAACTCCAGACCACACAGAACACAGCACTCAGAATAGCAACAGGATGCACACAAGACACAAACATACAACACTTGCATGAGGAAACAAAAACTCTCCCACTGAACATCCATCTAAAACTACACGCATCGCAAATCAGACAAAAAGCCCAACACCCAACCCACCCACTACACCCACTCACTCAACAACCACCACCACCCAGACAAAAGAAACAAACAATCTTCCACAACAACAACTACACACACAACAAAGACACAGCACCACAGGACACCAACAACGACACCATAAAACAGAACATGAAAGACATACACACCCACTTTGTACAAACACACTTGGACACCAGACAACACAACAAAGTAATACATGCACCAGCACCAGAAATAGACCCATCAGAGCAAGACCTACCACACAGAACCAGACAACTCCTAGCACAACTCCGAACCAACAAATCACCAGCCCTCCACTCCTACCTACACAACATTACACCGGACACACACCCAACACCACTCTGTGCGCTATGCGGCACGCAAGTGCACGACACACAACACCTGTTCACCTGCACAAACATACCCACCACACTGACTCCGGAGGACCTCTGGCGAAACCCAAGCGGAGTGGCGGCCCTGCTCGCCCGCTGGGCGGAGGAGGGGGGTCTGGGGATCCGGGAGACGGAGTGAGGGCCCGGTCCCCCAATGTCGGGGCACGGGTGGGGTCGACAACAACAACAACAACAACATAAAAAAAGACTTCCCCTTTAAATATTCCTGCTGCATAATATATCTCCTTTCCTTTCGTAAAGGATGGTCAGAACCTTTCCTAAGCATTATTAACATTTAGACGATCTTTGCTCCAGGTGCTACCGGCTCATCTCACTCGGTTAGGATAGGAAAGGAAAGTTCCTATGCCAAAATGATAATCCAAAAAGGGCCCCTGTTGGTGGATAATCAGGCCATGGGAGGTGTGAGTAAATTGTGAGGGGGTGTTGGCTGGAGCTAGAAATAATTTTGGTGTCTTGTCCCTGCAGTAGGTTCATTAAAAGAGCAACCAGTGTTTTCACCACCATGGTCGGATCTTACTCTGGAGGGTAACCCATACAGGCAGGTGGCTTGGACAAAATATTTCAACACTGTCAAAGCTGTGTTGTCTGTGCTCCAGTTGAAGGTACGTTATTAGCCTGGAATTCCCATCAATGCCGGCATGTGTCACAAACACCCACCTGTAAAACAAACATGAAAAGAATAATGATTAAATACAAGAAAACAATCAAGTTTCATATCTTGTTTGAAATATCATCTCAGTAGAGAAGGTATTGCTGTGCACTTAAGACTACATGGAGGCAATTTGGAGTTTGTGTAACTTGGATATACAAATGATAAAATTCAATTTAATCTGTGCTGTCCATACAATATGGCTTTCTAATGCTCCCACGAGTACAAATATAAGATGATCCCTTATTACCGAATGAGACGCATATGCCCATCTATGTGCCATAAACTATTGGGGAATGGCACATAGTATGTTCTTCTAGCCACAGTCTGGCTCCATCTCTGGGCTGCAGCAGCTGGCTCAATACGGTTGAGGATTTCTCGAACTCTTTTTCTTTGTACTACAATACCATCAGCACGCAGGTATGCCCTCATCATCTGCAACAGGTTCATAAAAAAACACAATAAAGAAAGTACACTTTCACAATGAATATAATGATATATACATGAAGGGACAAGAGTATGTAGCAGAACACTTGCTTCCGAGCCTGATCTGGGAAATTGGCTGTGCAATCTTCTGACATGCTCTTCCAGGTCAACATCATGAATGGGAGTAAATCTATTTCTGGCTGAAATCTGAAAAAACTTCATTTTTTTATGCAGGTATGAAGAGGAACAACACAACATCTCAGTGATGGCTCTCACTGTAAAGCCCTGAGTGGGGAGCAGTTGAATTTGATCACTTGTAATGTCAAGTGCTGGTCTTCCTCGTCTACCTAAAGTATGGAAATAAAAGGATTAAGGAATTCAAGCAAACGAATCATTACGTGTTTTTTATATACTGTATACAGTACAGGCATATAGACACAGATGTACATAAAAGTATATGCAGCTTCAAAACCACGAGCAGCTATTTTCTCTAACCATTTTACTCAAGAAAAAAATAATTCAAACTTATAATTGAATAACTAAAAGATCACTAGTTATTGCTTAAAAGTGTACAGCCATCGCGTTACTTAATAGTCTACTGATTTGCAGGAAAACCACTGGTATAAAACGACGTTTGACAGGGTGATAGAAGGTAAGTCACAGCAAGTCGTCAGTAAAACCCGTGTGTAGTTCGAATAAAAATACATACGAAAAACCAATGACAAAAAATGGTAGCCATTTTACCTGTGTGCAAACGATGTGCCACATGGGAACAAACACGTCCACCATTAGGAGTGGGTCCCGCAATGATGACAGATCGGAGATCTATTGGACTTTGAATCAAACTTTGAATAGTATCAGCGCTAAACTGGTCACTAACTCTTCTTAAATTAGCAATTGAAATGTTTATCGTGCGTGCTTCACTTTCACCGGCAGACCCTTGATGACAGGCACTCTCTATTGCCCTGCACCTTCGCCGAATACGTCTCAGGACACTGTCCGCCATTGTTGTTTTAAAAAACTAAGTGGGCACAGAATTTCCAAAATCATGAGCCCTGACTGGTGGGATGACACTATTTTGAAACGTACAGCCAATAGGATACCGTTACATGTTTTCGTAATCATCCTTATTTGCATTTAATGCAAGTACAGTGTAATGTCACTAGCACTACAAGTGGGCACATTTATGGCCTTGCATGTTCACTAGTAAGCGTCAAAATCATCTTACCAGTGAACTAGTGGGCACATTTATGGCTTTAAATGTTCAGTAGTAAGCATCAAAATTATCTTATTATGGATGGATGGATGGATAGTGAACTAGTGAGCGTTTTGTGGCTTACATGTTCACTAGTAAGCGTCAAAATGACCTTACTAGTAAACTAGTGAGCGTTTTGTGGCTTACATGTTCACTAGTAAGCGTCAAAATGATCTTACTAGTGAACTATTGGGCGTTTTGTGGCTTACATGTTCACTAGTAAGCCTCAAAATGATCTTACTAGTGAACTAGTAGGCGATGTGTGGCTTACATGTCAACTAGTAAGCCTCAAAATGAACTTACTAGTGAACTAGTGGGCACATTTATGGCCTTACATGTTACTAGTAAGCGTCAAAATGATCTTACTAGTGAACTAGTGGGCGTTTTGTGGCTTACATGTTCACTAGTAAGCGTCAAAATGATCTTACTAGTGAACGAGTGAGCGTTTTGTGGCTGACATGTTCATAAATAAGCGTCAAAATGATCTTACTAGGGAACTAGTGGGCGTTTTGTGGCTTACATGTTCACTAGTAAGCGTCAAAATTACCTTACTAGTGAACCAGTGAGCGTTTTGTGGCTTACATGTTCACTAGTAAGCGTCAAAATGACCTTACTAGTGAACTAGTGAGCGTTTTGTGGCTTACATGTTCACTAGTAAGCGTCAAAATGATCTTACTAGTGAACTAGTGGGCGTTCTGTGGCTTACATGTTCACTAGAAGCCTCAAAATTATCTTACTAGTGAACTAGCGGGCGTTTTGTGGCTTACATGTCAACTAGTAAGCCTCAAAATGATCTTACTGGTGAACTAGTGGGCACATTTATGGCCTTACATGTTCACTAGTAAGCGTCAAAATGACCTTACTAGTGAACTAGTGGGCAATATGGAATAAATACTCAAAGGGCTTGCCAGGCAAGCCCATTGAGTATTTAAAGGGTTCAAAGGGCTTGCCTGGCAAGCCCTTTGAGTATTTATTCATCCGTGATGGTATTGTAGACCAATGAGAGCACGTCCGACAGACACGTGGACTTCGGGCGGCCAATCATGATGCATTTCGAGCCAAGCCCCAACAAAAACGGAGGAGAAAACTTTCAGACGCTTTGAAAGCTTTTGGGGTACATATTACTCTTGTTGTTACACAAAATTTTGTTTTACGATTATTTTAGGCGGTAACGTTATGGTGTAAATGTCAAATACGTGGTCAATTTATCAAGATGAAGCCTGCTTAAAAATTTGCTCCAACAATTTTGGAGATGTGTCTGACTTTGACAGCAATGGCGGCAGTTCAACGCTGACAGTCGCAGTCGGGTGCAGATTTATTTCGGCAGGACTTTCTAAAATCTGCCGTTTGCTCTGACAGTTCTCTGTCTGACAGTCACATTTTGTCTTATTACTCACAAGCTAATTGACATTTAAAAAAAGAGTTAATGTTTGGAACACGATTTTGCTCTTACTGTTTGCTGCCTTAGTTCGTTTGAAATATTCGCTTCCTGCATTACATGAAGTACATTTTTTAATATTCACAAGACTGTAACTGTGCATTATAAATAATGTCACATTTGCACTATGTTTTACTGGATCTACAACTAAACTAGGTCCTCGTTTCTGGGAGAGTCCACAGCACCTCCTGTATCACAACCATTCTGCCGGCACACCTTCAGCAGCACGATGTTTCTAACGGGAGCTGGAGGGTGATCAGCTTCATTGAAGAACAGGAGGAGGAGAGGCACAACGTTTGTCATTTGTGATATGTTTTTAGACTTTTCTCCTAACTAAAAAAACTATGTTTTGTTAATTTCTTGATATAGTTCTTGTATTTAAATATTTTAACAATCAAATATTTTTCAACTGTGTTTTAGATATGAATTGTATGAAATAAATCAGTGAAGCCCCATTCAAATTCTACTCTATCTAATCTGCTCGATCACACTGCTGTCAACCTGCTGTACCTCCAAACTCCTTGGCTTACTCGCAGTTGGAGGGTTCCCCCCGAACGGGGGGACAAATCAAGGAACCAATCCCTGCACCCCGAACGGGGTGCCCTTACGGCCGTTTTTTTTTTTTTTTCGGCTAACCGCCCCCTGAACCTGGCAGGGTGGCGGGCGGACCTTTTGCTCCAGGCCTGGGACATAGAGACAAATCCGGGGCCCACACAGACACTCTCACGCACGCAACAAACACACACACAACAAACTACCTGGACATGCGACATTTGCACACAACAGATTACAAGAAGACAGACATCCTTCAGATGCAACCACCACACACCACACTGGGTACACAAACATTGCACAAACATAAACACTAGACACACACCCCCAAACCTGGACCTGCAATAGCTGCAATAGAATCATCACACGCAGACAAACCTCACTCAGATGCAACTCAACACACCCACACTGGATACACAGACATTGCTCCGGCATCACCACCCGCCAATACACAAACACGTGGACATGCAGAACACACACGCAAACAACAAACACCCCAACACCACAACCCCCGAACAACCCACAAAGAACAACACCCACCAACAAAAACAACAAACACACACTGACCATACTACAAATAAACATCAACGGCATCCAAAACAAGAAAACAGAACTAGAAGAACTCGCCTCACAACAGCACGCAGACATCATCACCATACAAGAAACCAAACTAGAAAAACAACACAACACACCTCGTCTCACCAACTACACCAGCATTAGGAAAGACAGAGAACACAAGGGAGGAGGAGGACTGCTCACATACATTCACAAATCAGTCACATTCACTCCCATGAACATCCCCAACAACATTAACACCAACACTACAGAAATTCAAACCGTAAAGATTCACATAACCAACCACAAAGGACTACACATATGCAACATGTATATACCCCCCAGAGATACCACCCGACCAGACCACGCCACAGAAGACACAGACATCACCAACAACTTCCAATACATAAACTCGCTGAACAACACCATTCTAACCGCAGACATCAACGCTCACTCAACACAATGGCACTCTCCCTACGACGACCACAGAGGCACCCTCATTGCAGACATACTACAGAACTCCCAACAAATCACTCTAAACGCAAACACACCTACCAGAAAACCTACAAACATCAACCAACAACCAACATCACCGGACATCACAACAGCCAGCAACAGCATCACAAACAGAACAACATGGACCACAATACACGCACTCAGTTCAGACCACCTTCCTATCAAAATCACACACAACACGCGTGCTCCTTTCCGCCTACAACAACACCTTCAAACTTACACAAATTACAGGAAAGCAGACTGGGAAGGATACACCTCTGAAATAGAATCAGCACTGGAGAACATAACCATACCTGACAACATCCACACAGCCAACACCATGCTCACAAACCTCATACTTACAGCAGACAAACACCACATACCCCACGGAAAAATAAAAAGCAAATCACTTCTCCTACCACAACACATCAGAACACTCATCAGCCAAAGAAACGACATCAGACAACAAAACCACCAAGACCCACGCATCACAGACCTAAACAAAGAAATAGACACACAAATCCAAAAACACAAACAAGAGCTATGGAAAGAACACTTAACGGATGCATGGAACCACAGACACAAACAACACATACTCTGGAACACAGTAACAAGACTATCTAACAAAGAACAAAAAGCACCAGAAAACACCACAATACAGTTCGGACAACACACGGCAATATCCAACAAACAGAAAGCACAAGCATTCAACAAACAATTCACCAACATAATACAACACAAAACCAACAGAACATACAGACAACTACAACGCAAAATACGAAAACTCAACACCACGCCCATAACCATCACAGAACAACAAGTCAAACAAGCACTACAACGCTCCAAAAGCAACAACTCCACAGGCCCAGACAACATAAACATCAGACATCTGAAACACCTAGGCCCCAAAGCAATAACACTACTCACACACACTTACAACACATCACTCAACACCAACACCATCCCCGCAATATGGAAGACTGCAAAAATAATCCCAATACCAAAACCCAACAAAAACCACGCACTCGGCCCATCTTACAGACCAATAGCACTACTCAGCCCAATAGCCAAAACAATGGAAAAGGTAATACTACCCTTCATTACCAACAACACTCAACTACCCTCTCACCAACACGGCTTCCGAAAACAACACTCCACAACCACAGCACTACAACACATACACAACATCATAGCCACAGGTTTCAATCAACAAAAACCACCACAACGAACAGTTGCCATAGCCCTAGACATGTCCAAAGCCTTTGACACGGTAAACCTACACACACTCACAAACTCAACAACACTAACACACCAAACATCATCATCAAATACATCTTCAACTACATAAGGGGACGCAGACAATACACTCAATACCGGGGGGAAACATCAGAACATAGAAACACGAAAACGGGGGTACCACAGGGGGGAGTACTTTCACCAACACTATTCAACATATACATGGCAGACTTACCACAACCACCTCCAAATGTACACACAGTTACATATGCAGACGACATCACCATTCTATCCACACATGTCAAACCACAACAGGCACAACAACAAGTACAAAAATATCTCCACGACATATACAACTGGACAAAACAGAACCAACTCACACTCAACGCAGACAAAACCACCACCACTCTGTTCACACCGGATCCGGCAGAATACAGCAACAGGCTCACTTTACAAATAGATAACACCACCCTACCCACAGTCCGCGAACCCAAAATACTGGGATTAACATGGGACCCCAAACTCACCTTCTCAAAACACACACAACACACTCTAACCCGCGCCAAGCAATCAAACAAAATACTTAAAGCCTTAACAACCACTCACTGGGGAAAATCCAAAGAAACTATACTCACCACATACAAAGCAACCACACTCACACGCCTCGAATACGCAAACACTATATGGTCACCAACACTATCGGACACAAACAAGACAAAACTCCAGACCACACAGAACACAGCACTCAGAATAGCAACAGGATGCACACAAGACACAAACATACAACACTTGCATGAGGAAACAAAAACTCTCCCACTGAACATCCATCTAAAACTACACGCATCGCAAATCAGACAAAAAGCCCAACACCCAACCCACCCACTACACCCACTCACTCAACAACCACCACCACCCAGACAAAAGAAACAAACAATCTTCCACAACAACAACTACACACACAACAAAGACACAGCACCACAGGACACCAACAACGACACCATAAAACAGAACATGAAAGACATACACACCCACTTTGTACAAACACACTTGGACACCAGACAACACAACAAAGTAATACATGCACCAGCACCAGAAATAGACCCATCAGAGCAAGACCTACCACACAGAACCAGACAACTCCTAGCACAACTCCGAACCAACAAATCACCAGCCCTCCACTCCTACCTACACAACATTACACCGGACACACACCCAACACCACTCTGTGCGCTATGCGGCACGCAAGTGCACGACACACAACACCTGTTCACCTGCACAAACATACCCACCACACTGACTCCGGAGGACCTCTGGCGAAACCCAAGCGGAGTGGCGGCCCTGCTCGCCCGCTGGGCGGAGGAGGGGGGTCTGGGGATCCGGGAGACGGAGTGAGGGCCCGGTCCCCCAATGTCGGGGCACGGGTGGGGTCGACAACAACAACAACAACAACATAAAAAAAGACTTCCCCTTTAAATATTCCTGCTGCATAATATATCTCCTTTCCTTTCGTAAAGGATGGTCAGAACCTTTCCTAAGCATTATTAAAATTTAGACGATCTTTGCTCCAGGTGCTACCGGCTCATCTCACTCGGTTAGGATAGGAAAGGAAAGTTCCTATGCCAAAATGATAATCCAAAAAGGGCCCCTGTTGGTGGATAATCAGGCCATGGGAGGTGTGAGTAAATTGTGAGGGGGTGTTGGCTGGAGCTAGAAATAATTTTGGTGTCTTGTCCCTGCAGTAGGTTCATTAAAAGAGCAACCAGTGTTTTCACCACCATGGTCGGATCTTACTCTGGAGGGTAACCCATACAGGCAGGTGGCTTGGACAAAATATTTCAACACTGTCAAAGCTGTGTTGTCTGTGCTCCAGTTGAAGGTACGTTATTAGCCTGGAATTCCCATCAATGCCGGCATGTGTCACAAACACCCACCTGTAAAACAAACATGAAAAGAATAATGATTAAATACAAGAAAACAATCAAGTTTCATATCTTGTTTGAAATATCATCTCAGTAGAGAAGGTATTGCTGTGCACTTAAGACTACATGGAGGCAATTTGGAGTTTGTGTAACTTGGATATACAAATGATAAAATTCAATTTAATCTGTGCTGTCCATACAATATGGCTTTCTAATGCTCCCACGAGTACAAATATAAGATGATCCCTTATTACCGAATGAGACGCATATGCCCATCTATGTGCCATAAACTATTGGGGAATGGCACATAGTATGTTCTTCTAGCCACAGTCTGGCTCCATCTCTGGGCTGCAGCAGCTGGCTCAATACGGTTGAGGATTTCTCGAACTCTTTTTCTTTGTACTACAATACCATCAGCACGCAGGTATGCCCTCATCATCTGCAACAGGTTCATAAAACAACACAATAAAGAAAGTACACTTTCACAATGAATATAATGATATATACATGAAGGGACAAGAGTATGTAGCAGAACACTTGCTTCCGAGCCTGATCTGGGAAATTGGCTGTGCAATCTTCTGACATGCTCTTCCAGGTCAACATCATGAATGGGAGTAAATCTATTTCTGGCTGAAATCTGAAAAAACTTCATTTTTTTATGCAGGTATGAAGAGGAACAACACAACATCTCAGTGATGGCTCTCACTGTAAAGCCCTGAGTGGGGAGCAGTTGAATTTGATCACTTGTAATGTCAAGTGCTGGTCTTCCTCGTCTACCTAAAGTATGGAAATAAAAGGATTAAGGAATTCAAGCAAACGAATCACTACGTGTTTTTTATATACTGTATACAGTACAGGCATATAGACACAGATGTACATAAAAGTATATGCAGCTTCAAAACCACAAGCAGCTATTTTCTCTAACCATTTTACTCAAGAAAAAAATAATTCAAACTTATAATTGAATAACTAAAAGATCACTAGTTATTGCTTAAAAGTGTACAGCCATCGCGTTACTTAATAGTCTACTGATTTGCAGGAAAACCACTGGTATAAAACGACGTTTGACAGGGTGATAGAAGGTAAGTCACAGCAAGTCGTCAGTAAAACCCGTGTGTAGTTCGAATAAAAATACATACGAAAAACCAATGACAAAAAATGGTAGCCATTTTACCTGTGTGCAAACGATGTGCCACATGGGAACAAACACGTCCACCATTAGGAGTGGGTCCCGCAATGATGACAGATCGGAGATCTATTGGACTTTGAATCAAACTTTGAATAGTATCAGCGCTAAACTGGTCACTAACTCTTCTTAAATTAGCAATTGAAATGTTTATCGCGCGTGCTTCACTTTCACCGGCAGACCCTTGATGACAGGCACTCTCTATTGCCCTGCACCTTCGCCGAATACGTCTCAGGACACTGTCCGCCATTGTTGTTTTAAAAAACTAAGTGGGCACAGAATTTCCAAAATCATGAGCCCTGACTGGTGGGATGACACTATTTTGAAACGTACAGCCAATAGGATACCGTTACATGTTTTCGTAATCATCCTTATTTGCATTTAATGCAAGTACAGTGTAATGTCACTAGCACTACAAGTGGGCACATTTATGGCCTTGCATGTTCACTAGTAAGCGTCAAAATCATCTTACCAGTGAACTAGTGGGCACATTTATGGCCTTAAATGTTCAGTAGTAAGCATCAAAATTATCTTATTATGGATGGATGGATGGATAGTGAACTAGTGAGCGTTTTGTGGCTTACATGTTCACTAGTAAGCGTCAAAATGACCTTACTAGTAAACTAGTGAGCGTTTTGTGGCTTCCATGTTCACTAGTAAGCGTCAAAATGATCTTACTAGTGAACTATTGGGCGTTTTGTGGCTTACATGTTCACTAGTAAGCCTCAAAATGATCTTACTAGTGAACTAGTAGGCGATGTGTGGCTTACATGTCAACTAGTAAGCCTCAAAATGAACTTACTAGTGAACTAGTGGGCACATTTATGGCCTTACATGTTACTAGTAAGCGTCAAAATGATCTTACTAGTGAACTAGTGGGCGTTTTGTGGCTTACATGTTCACTAGTAAGCGTCAAAATGATCTTACTAGTGAACGAGTGAGCGTTTTGTGGCTGACATGTTCATAAATAAGCGTCAAAATGATCTTACTAGGGAACTAGTGGGCGTTTTGTGGCTTACATGTTCACTAGTAAGCGTCAAAATTACCTTACTAGTGAACCAGTGAGCGTTTTGTGGCTTACATGTTCACTAGTAAGCGTCAAAATGACCTTACTAGTGAACTAGTGAGCGTTTTGTGGCTTACATGTTCACTAGTAAGCGTCAAAATGATCTTACTAGTGAACTAGTGGGCGTTCTGTGGCTTACATGTTCACTAGAAGCCTCAAAATTATCTTACTAGTGAACTAGCGGGCGTTTTGTGGCTTACATGTCAACTAGTAAGCCTCAAAATGATCTTACTAGTGAACTAGTGGGCACATTTATGGCCTTACATGTTCACTAGTAAGCGTCAAAATGACCTTACTAGTGAACTAGTGGGCAATATGGAATAAATACTCAAAGGGCTTGCCAGGCAAGCCCATTGAGTATTTAAAGGGTTCAAAGGGCTTGCCTGGCAAGCCCTTTGAGTATTTATTCATCCGTGATGGTATTGTAGACCAATGAGAGCACGTCCGACAGACACGTGGACTTCGGGCGGCCAATCATGATGCATTTCGAGCCAAGCCCCAACAAAAACGGAGGAGAAAACTTTCAGACGCTTTGAAAGCTTTTGGGGTACATATTACTCTTGTTGTTACACAAAATTTTGTTTTACGATTATTTTAGGCGGTAACGTTATGGTGTAAATGTCAAATACGTGGTCAATTTATCAAGATGAAGCCTGCTTAAAAATTTGCTCCAACAATTTTGGAGATGTGTCTGACTTTGACAGCAATGGCGGCAGTTCAACGCTGACAGTCGCAGTCGGGTGCAGATTTATTTCGGCAGGACTTTCTAAAATCTGCCGTTTGCTCTGACAGTTCTCTGTCTGACAGTCACATTTTGTCTTATTACTCACAAGCTAATTGACATTTAAAAAAAGAGTTAATGTTTGGAACACGATTTTGCTCTTACTGTTTGCTGCCTTAGTTCGTTTGAAATATTCGCTTCCTGCATTACATGAAGTACATTTTTTAATATTCACAAGACTGTAACTGTGCATTATAAATAATGTCACATTTGCACTATGTTTTACTGGATCTACAACTAAACTAGGTCCTCGTTTCTGGGAGAGTCCACAGCACCTCCTGTATCACAACCATTCTGCCGGCACACCTTCAGCAGCACGATGTTTCTAACGGGAGCTGGAGGGTGATCAGCTTCATTGAAGAACAGGAGGAGGAGAGGCACAACGTTTGTCATTTGTGATATGTTTTTAGACTTTTCTCCTAACTAAAAAAACTATGTTTTGTTAATTTCTTGATATAGTTCTTGTATTTAAATATTTTAACAATCAAATATTTTTCAACTGTGTTTTAGATATGAATTGTATGAAATAAATCAGTGAAGCCCCATTCAAATTCTACTCTATCTAATCTGCTCGATCACACTGCTGTCAACCTGCTGTACCTCCAAACTCCTTGGCTTACTCGCAGTTGGAGGGTTCCCCCCGAACGGGGGGACAAATCAAGGAACCAATCCCTGCACCCCGAACGGGGTGCCCTTACGGCCGTTTTTTTTTTTTTCGGCTAACCGCCCCCTGAACCTGGCAGGGTGGCGGGCGGACCTTTTGCTCCAGGCCTGGGACATAGAGACAAATCCGGGGCCCACACAGACACTCTCACGCACGCAACAAACACACACACAACAAACTACCTGGACATGCGACATTTGCACACAACAGATTACAAGAAGACAGACATCCTTCAGATGCAACCACCACACACCACACTGGGTACACAAACATTGCACAAACATAAACACTAGACAATACAACATAACATGGAAATGCAGACTACATCCCAAAACACCACCACGAACAACAACACCTCGTAGGACACCAACAGGCAGCAGAGCACAAACAGACCAAAACAACACACTCGCCTCACCAACACTACCCTCAAACGCAACACGGACAGACAACTCCAACAGAGATAAAACAAACACAAGACCACCCCCCCAAACCTGGACCTGCAATAGCTGCAATAGAATCATCACACGCAGACAAACCTCACTCAGATGCAACTCAACACACACACACTGGATACACAGACATTGCTCCGGCATCACCACCCGCCAATACACAAACACGTGGACATGCAGAACACACACGCAAACAACAAACACCCCAACACCACAACCCCCGAACAACCCACAAAGAACAACACCCACCAACAAAAACAACAAACACACACTGACCATACTACAAATAAACATCAACGGCATCCAAAACAAGAAAACAGAACTAGAAGAACTCGCCTCACAACAGCACGCAGACATCATCACCATACAAGAAACCAAACTAGAAAAACAACACAACACACCTCGTCTCACCAACTACACCAGCATTAGGAAAGACAGAGAACACAAGGGAGGAGGAGGACTGCTCACATACATTCACAAATCAGTCACATTCACTCCCATGAACATCCCCAACAACATTAACACCAACACTACAGAAATTCAAACCGTAAAGATTCACATAACCAACCACAAAAGACTACACATATGCAACATGTATATACCCCCCAGAGATACCACCCGACCAGACCACGCCACAGAAGACACAGACATCACCAACACCTTCCAATACATAAACTCGCTGAACAACACCATTCTAACCGCAGACATCAACGCTCACTCAACACAATGGCACTCTCCCTACGACGACCACAGAGGCACCCTCATTGCAGACATACTACAGAACTCCCAACAAATCACTCTAAACGCAAACACACCTACCAGAAAACCTACAAACATCAACCAACAACCAACATCACCGGACATCACAACAGCCAGCAACAGCATCACAAACAGAACAACATGGACCACAATACACGCACTCAGTTCAGACCACCTTCCTATCAAAATCACACACAACACGCGTGCTCCTTTCCGCCTACAACAACACCTTCAAACTTACACAAATTACAGGAAAGCAGACTGGGAAGGATACACCTCTGAAATAGAATCAGCACTGGAGAACATAACCATACCTGACAACATCCACACAGCCAACACCATGCTCACAAACCTCATACTTACAGCAGACAAACACCACATACCCCACGGAAAAATAAAAAGCAAATCACTTCTCCTACCACAACACATCAGAACACTCATCAGCCAAAGAAACGACATCAGACAACAAAACCACCAAGACCCACGCATCACAGACCTAAACAAAGAAATAGACACACAAATCCAAAAACACAAACAAGAGCTATGGAAAGAACACTTAACGGATGCATGGAACCACAGACACAAACAACACATACTCTGGAACACAGTAACAAGACTATCAAACAAAGAACAAAAAGCACCAGAAAACACCACAATACAGTTCGGACAACACACGGCAATATCCAACAAACAGAAAGCACGAGCATTCAACAAACAATTCACCAACATAATACAACACAAAACCAACAGAACATACAGACAACTACAACGCAAAATACGAAAACTCAACACCACGCCCATAACCATCACAGAACAACAAGTCAAACAAGCACTACAACGCTCCAAAAGCAACAACTCCACAGGCCCAGACAACATAAACATCAGACATCTGAAACACCTAGGCCCCAAAGCAATAACACTACTCACACACACTTACAACACATCACTCAACACCAACACCATCCCCGCAATATGGAAGACTGCAAAAATAATCCCAATACCAAAACCCAACAAAAACCACGCACTCGGCCCATCTTACAGACCAATAGCACTACTCAGCCCAATAGCCAAAACAATGGAAAAGGTAATACTACCCTTCATTACCAACAACACTCAACTACCCTCTCACCAACACGGCTTCCGAAAACAACACTCCACAACCACAGCACTACACCACATACACAACATCATAGCCACAGGTTTCAATCAACAAAAACCACCACAACGAACAGTTGCCATAGCCCTAGACATGTCCAAAGCCTTTGACACGGTAAACCTACACACACTCACAAACAAACTCAACAACACTAACACCCCAAACATCATCATCAAATACATCTTCAACTACATAAGGGGACGCAGACAATACACTCAATACCGGGGGGAAACATCAGAACATAGAAACACGAAAACGGGGGTACCACAGGGGGGAGTACTTTCACCAACACTATTCAACATATACATGGCAGACTTACCACAACCACCTCCAAATGTACACACAGTTACATATGCAGACGACATCACCATTCTATCCACACATGTCAAACCACAACAGGCACAACAACAAGTACAAAAATATCTCCACGACATATACAACTGGACAAAACAGAACCAACTCACACTCAACGCAGACAAAACCACCACCACTCTGTTCACACCGGATCCGGCAGAATACAGCAACAGGCTCACTTTACAAATAGATAACACCACCCTACCCACAGTCCGCGAACCCAAAATACTGGGATTAACATGGGACCCCAAACTCACCTTCTCAAAACACACACAACACACTCTAACCCGCGCCAAGCAATCAAACAAAATACTTAAAGCCTTAACAACCACTCACTGGGGAAAATCCAAAGAAACTATACTCACCACATACAAAGCAACCACACTCACACGCCTCGAATACGCAAACACTATATGGTCACCAACACTATCGGACACAAACAAGACAAAACTCCAGACCACACAGAACACAGCACTCAGAATAGCAACAGGATGCACACAAGACACAAACATACAACACTTGCATGAGGAAACAAAAACTCTCCCACTGAACATCCATCTAAAACTACACGCATCGCAAATCAGACAAAAAGCCCAACACCCAACCCACCCACTACACCCACTCACTCAACAACCACCACCACCCAGACAAAAGAAACAAACAATCTTCCACAACAACAACTACACACACAACAAAGACACAGCACCACAGGACACCAACAACGACACCATAAAACAGAACATGAAAGACATACACACCCACTTTGTACAACACACACTTGGACACCAGACAACACAACAAAGTAATACATGCACCAGCACCAGAAATAGACCCATCAGAGCAAGACCTACCACACAGAACCAGACAACTCCTAGCACAACTCCGAACCAACAAATCACCAGCCCTCCACTCCTACCTACACAACATTACACCGGACACACACCCAACACCACTCTGTGCGCTATGCGGCACGCAAGTGCACGACACACAACACCTGTTCACCTGCACAAACATACCCACCACACTGACTCCGGAGGACCTCTGGCGAAACCCAAGCGGAGTGGCGGCCCTGCTCGCCCGCTGGGCGGAGGAGGGGGGTCTGGGGATCCGGGAGACGGAGTGAGGGCCCGGTCCCCCAATGTCGGGGCACGGGTGGGGTCGACAACAACAACAACAACAACATAAAAAAAGACTTCCCCTTTAAATATTCCTGCTGCATAATATATCTCCTTTCCTTTCGTAAAGGATGGTCAGAACCTTTCCTAAGCATTATTAAAATTTAGACGATCTTTGCTCCAGGTGCTACCGGCTCATCTCACTCGGTTAGGATAGGAAAGGAAAGTTCCTATGCCAAAATGATAATCCAAAAAGGGCCCCTGTTGGTGGATAATCAGGCCATGGGAGGTGTGAGTAAATTGTGAGGGGGTGTTGGCTGGAGCTAGAAATAATTTTGGTGTCTTGTCCCTGCAGTAGGTTCATTAAAAGAGCAACCAGTGTTTTCACCACCATGGTCGGATCTTACTCTGGAGGGTAACCCATACAGGCAGGTGGCTTGGACAAAATATTTCAACACTGTCAAAGCTGTGTTGTCTGTGCTCCAGTTGAAGGTACGTTATTAGCCTGGAATTCCCATCAATGCCGGCATGTGTCACAAACACCCACCTGTAAAACAAACATGAAAAGAATAATGATTAAATACAAGAAAACAATCAAGTTTCATATCTTGTTTGAAATATCATCTCAGTAGAGAAGGTATTGCTGTGCACTTAAGACTACATGGAGGCAATTTGGAGTTTGTGTAACTTGGATATACAAATGATAAAATTCAATTTAATCTGTGCTGTCCATACAATATGGCTTTCTAATGCTCCCACGAGTACAAATATAAGATGATCCCTTATTACCGAATGAGACGCATATGCCCATCTATGTGCCATAAACTATTGGGGAATGGCACATAGTATGTTCTTCTAGCCACAGTCTGGCTCCATCTCTGGGCTGCAGCAGCTGGCTCAATACGGTTGAGGATTTCTCGAACTCTTTTTCTTTGTACTACAATACCATCAGCACGCAGGTATGCCCTCATCATCTGCAACAGGTTCATAAAACAACACAATAAAGAAAGTACACTTTCACAATGAATATAATGATATATACATGAAGGGACAAGAGTATGTAGCAGAACACTTGCTTCCGAGCCTGATCTGGGAAATTGGCTGTGCAATCTTCTGACATGCTCTTCCAGGTCAACATCATGAATGGGAGTAAATCTATTTCTGGCTGAAATCTGAAAAAACTTCATTTTTTTATGCAGGTATGAAGAGGAACAACACAACATCTCAGTGATGGCTCTCACTGTAAAGCCCTGAGTGGGGAGCAGTTGAATTTGATCACTTGTAATGTCAAGTGCTGGTCTTCCTCGTCTACCTAAAGTATGGAAATAAAAGGATTAAGGAATTCAAGCAAACGAATCACTATGTGTTTTTTATATACTGTATACAGTACAGGCATATAGACACAGATGTACATAAAAGTATATGCAGCTTCAAAACCACAAGCAGCTATTTTCTCTAACCATTTTACTCAAGAAAAAAATAATTCAAACTTATAATTGAATAACTAAAAGATCACTAGTTATTGCTTAAAAGTGTACAGCCATCGCGTTACTTAATAGTCTACTGATTTGCAGGAAAACCACTGGTATAAAACGACGTTTGACAGGGTGATAGAAGGTAAGTCACAGCAAGTCGTCAGTAAAACCCGTGTGTAGTTCGAATAAAAATACATACGAAAAACCAATGACAAAAAATGGTAGCCATTTTACCTGTGTGCAAACGATGTGCCACATGGGAACAAACACGTCCACCATTAGGAGTGGGTCCCGCAATGATGACAGATCGGAGATCTATTGGACTTTGAATCAAACTTTGAATAGTATCAGCGCTAAACTGGTCACTAACTCTTCTTAAATTAGCAATTGAAATGTTTATCGCGCGTGCTTCACTTTCACCGGCAGACCCTTGATGACAGGCACTCTCTATTGCCCTGCACCTTCGCCGAATACGTCTCAGGACACTGTCCGCCATTGTTGTTTTAAAAAACTAAGTGGGCACAGAATTTCCAAAATCATGAGCCCTGACTGGTGGGATGACACTATTTTGAAACGTACAGCCAATAGGATACCGTTACATGTTTTCGTAATCATCCTTATTTGCATTTAATGCAAGTACAGTGTAATGTCACTAGCACTACAAGTGGGCACATTTATGGCCTTGCATGTTCACTAGTAAGCGTCAAAATCATCTTACCAGTGAACTAGTGGGCACATTTATGGCCTTAAATGTTCAGTAGTAAGCATCAAAATTATCTTATTATGGATGGATGGATGGATAGTGAACTAGTGAGCGTTTTGTGGCTTACATGTTCACTAGTAAGCGTCAAAATGACCTTACTAGTAAACTAGTGAGCGTTTTGTGGCTTCCATGTTCACTAGTAAGCGTCAAAATGATCTTACTAGTGAACTATTGGGCGTTTTGTGGCTTACATGTTCACTAGTAAGCCTCAAAATGATCTTACTAGTGAACTAGTAGGCGATGTGTGGCTTACATGTCAACTAGTAAGCCTCAAAATGAACTTACTAGTGAACTAGTGGGCACATTTATGGCCTTACATGTTCACTAGTAAGCGTCAAAATGATCTTACTAGTGAACTAGTGGGCGTTTTGTGGCTTACATGTTCACTAGTAAGCGTCAAAATGACCTTACTAGTGAACTAGTGGGCGTTTTGTGGCTTACATGTTCACTAGTAAGCGTCAAAATGATCTTACTAGTGAACGAGTGAGCGTTTTGTGGCTGACATGTTCATAAATAAGCGTCAAAATGATCTTACTAGGGAACTAGTGGGCGTTTTGTGGCTTACATGTTCACTAGTAAGCGTCAAAATTACCTTACTAGTGAACCAGTGAGCGTTTTGTGGCTTACATGTTCACTAGTAAGCGTCAAAATGACCTTACTAGTGAACTAGTGAGCGTTTTGTGGCTTACATGTTCACTAGTAAGCGTCAAAATGATCTTACTAGTGAACTAGTGGGCGTTCTGTGGCTTACATGTTCACTAGAAGCCTCAAAATTATCTTACTAGTGAACTAGCGGGCGTTTTGTGGCTTACATGTCAACTAGTAAGCCTCAAAATGATCTTACTAGTGAACTAGTGGGCACATTTATGGCCTTACATGTTCACTAGTAAGCGTCAAAATGACCTTACTAGTGAACTAGTGGGCAATATGGAATAAATACTCAAAGGGCTTGCCAGGCAAGCCCATTGAGTATTTAAAGGGTTCAAAGGGCTTGCCTGGCAAGCCCTTTGAGTATTTATTCATCCGTGATGGTATTGTAGACCAATGAGAGCACGTCCGACAGACACGTGGACTTCGGGCGGCCAATCATGATGCATTTCGAGCCAAGCCCCAACAAAAACGGAGGAGAAAACTTTCAGACGCTTTGAAAGCTTTTGGGGTACATATTACTCTTGTTGTTACACAAAATTTTGTTTTACGATTATTTTAGGCGGTAAAGTTATGGTGTAAATGTCAAATACGTGGTCAATTTATCAAGATGAAGCCTGCTTAAAAATTTGCTCCAACAATTTTGGAGATGTGTCTGACTTTGACAGCAATGGCGGCAGTTCAACGCTGACAGTCGCAGTCGGGTGCAGATTTATTTCGGCAGGACTTTCTAAAATCTGCCGTTTGCTCTGACAGTTCTCTGTCTGACAGTCACATTTTGTCTTATTACTCACAAGCTAATTGACATTTAAAAAAAGAGTTAATGTTTGGAACACGATTTTGCTCTTACTGTTTGCTGCCTTAGTTCGTTTGAAATATTCGCTTCCTGCATTACATGAAGTACATTTTTTAATATTCACAAGACTGTAACTGTGCATTATAAATAATGTCACATTTGCACTATGTTTTACTGGATCTACAACTAAACTAGGTCCTCGTTTCTGGGAGAGTCCACAGCACCTCCTGTATCACAACCATTCTGCCGGCACACCTTCAGCAGCACAATGTTTCTAACGGGAGCTGGAGGGTGATCAGCTTCATTGAAGAACAGGAGGAGGAGAGGCACAACGTTTGTCATTTGTGATATGTTTTTAGACTTTTCTCCTAACTAAAAAAACTATGTTTTGTTAATTTCTTGATATAGTTCTTGTATTTAAATATTTTAACAATCAAATATTTTTCAACTGTGTTTTAGATATGAATTGTATGAAATAAATCAGTGAAGCCCCATTCAAATTCTACTCTATCTAATCTGCTCGATCACACTGCTGTCAACCTGCTGTACCTCCAAACTCCTTGGCTTACTCGCAGTTGGAGGGTTCCCCCCGAACGGGGGGACAAATCAAGGAACCAATCCCTGCACCCCGAACGGGGTGCCCTTACGGCCGTTTTTTTTTTTTTTTCGGCTAACCGCCCCCTGAACCTGGCAGGGTGGCGGGCGGACCTTTTGCTCCAGGCCTGGGACATAGAGACAAATCCGGGGCCCACACAGACACTCTCACGCACGCAACAAACACACACACAACAAACTACCTGGACATGCGACATTTGCACACAACAGATTACAAGAAGACAGACATCCTTCAGATGCAACCACCACACACCACACTGGGTACACAAACATTGCACAAACATAAACACTAGACACACACCCCCAAACCTGGACCTGCAATAGCTGCAATAGAATCATCACACGCAGACAAACCTCACTCAGATGCAACTCAACACACCCACACTGGATACACAGACATTGCTCCGGCATCACCACCCGCCAATACACAAACACGTGGACATGCAGAACACACACGCAAACAACAAACACCCCAACACCACAACCCCCGAACAACCCACAAAGAACAACACCCACCAACAAAAACAACAAACACACACTGACCATACTACAAATAAACATCAACGGCATCCAAAACAAGAAAACAGAACTAGAAGAACTCGCCTCACAACAGCACGCAGACATCATCACCATACAAGAAACCAAACTAGAAAAACAACACAACACACCTCGTCTCACCAACTACACCAGCATTAGGAAAGACAGAGAACACAAGGGAGGAGGAGGACTGCTCACATACATTCACAAATCAGTCACATTCACTCCCATGAACATCCCCAACAACATTAACACCAACACTACAGAAATTCAAACCGTAAAGATTCACATAACCAACCACAAAGGACTACACATATGCAACATGTATATACCCCCCAGAGATACCACCCGACCAGACCACGCCACAGAAGACACAGACATCACCAACAACTTCCAATACATAAACTCGCTGAACAACACCATTCTAACCGCAGACATCAACGCTCACTCAACACAATGGCACTCTCCCTACGACGACCACAGAGGCACCCTCATTGCAGACATACTACAGAACTCCCAACAAATCACTCTAAACGCAAACACACCTACCAGAAAACCTACAAACATCAACCAACAACCAACATCACCGGACATCACAACAGCCAGCAACAGCATCACAAACAGAACAACATGGACCACAATACACGCACTCAGTTCAGACCACCTTCCTATCAAAATCACACACAACACGCGTGCTCCTTTCCGCCTACAACAACACCTTCAAACTTACACAAATTACAGGAAAGCAGACTGGGAAGGATACACCTCTGAAATAGAATCAGCACTGGAGAACATAACCATACCTGACAACATCCACACAGCCAACACCATGCTCACAAACCTCATACTTACAGCAGACAAACACCACATACCCCACGGAAAAATAAAAAGCAAATCACTTCTCCTACCACAACACATCAGAACACTCATCAGCCAAAGAAACGACATCAGACAACAAAACCACCAAGACCCACGCATCACAGACCTAAACAAAGAAATAGACACACAAATCCAAAAACACAAACAAGAGCTATGGAAAGAACACTTAACGGATGCATGGAACCACAGACACAAACAACACATACTCTGGAACACAGTAACAAGACTATCAAACAAAGAACAAAAAGCACCAGAAAACACCACAATACAGTTCGGACAACACACGGCAATATCCAACAAACAGAAAGCACGAGCATTCAACAAACAATTCACCAACATAATACAACACAAAACCAACAGAACATACAGACAACTACAACGCAAAATACGAAAACTCAACACCACGCCCATAACCATCACAGAACAACAAGTCAAACAAGCACTACAACGCTCCAAAAGCAACAACTCCACAGGCCCAGACAACATAAACATCAGACATCTGAAACACCTAGGCCCCAAAGCAATAACACTACTCACACACACTTACAACACATCACTCAACACCAACACCATCCCCGCAATATGGAAGACTGCAAAAATAATCCCAATACCAAAACCCAACAAAAACCACGCACTCGGCCCATCTTACAGACCAATAGCACTACTCAGCCCAATAGCCAAAACAATGGAAAAGGTAATACTACCCTTCATTACCAACAACACTCAACTACCCTCTCACCAACACGGCTTCCGAAAACAACACTCCACAACCACAGCACTACACCACATACACAACATCATAGCCACAGGTTTCAATCAACAAAAACCACCACAACGAACAGTTGCCATAGCCCTAGACATGTCCAAAGCCTTTGACACGGTAAACCTACACACACTCACAAACAAACTCAACAACACTAACACCCCAAACATCATCATCAAATACATCTTCAACTACATAAGGGGACGCAGACAATACACTCAATACCGGGGGGAAACATCAGAACATAGAAACACGAAAACGGGGGTACCACAGGGGGGAGTACTTTCACCAACACTATTCAACATATACATGGCAGACTTACCACAACCACCTCCAAATGTACACACAGTTACATATGCAGACGACATCACCATTCTATCCACACATGTCAAACCACAACAGGCACAACAACAAGTACAAAAATATCTCCACGACATATACAACTGGACAAAACAGAACCAACTCACACTCAACGCAGACAAAACCACCACCACTCTGTTCACACCGGATCCGGCAGAATACAGCAACAGGCTCACTTTACAAATAGATAACACCACCCTACCCACAGTCCGCGAACCCAAAATACTGGGATTAACATGGGACCCCAAACTCACCTTCTCAAAACACACACAACACACTCTAACCCGCGCCAAGCAATCAAACAAAATACTTAAAGCCTTAACAACCACTCACTGGGGAAAATCCAAAGAAACTATACTCACCACATACAAAGCAACCACACTCACACGCCTCGAATACGCAAACACTATATGGTCACCAACACTATCGGACACAAACAAGACAAAACTCCAGACCACACAGAACACAGCACTCAGAATAGCAACAGGATGCACACAAGACACAAACATACAACACTTGCATGAGGAAACAAAAACTCTCCCACTGAACATCCATCTAAAACTACACGCATCGCAAATCAGACAAAAAGCCCAACACCCAACCCACCCACTACACCCACTCACTCAACAACCACCACCACCCAGACAAAAGAAACAAACAATCTTCCACAACAACAACTACACACACAACAAAGACACAGCACCACAGGACACCAACAACGACACCATAAAACAGAACATGAAAGACATACACACCCACTTTGTACAACACACACTTGGACACCAGACAACACAACAAAGTAATACATGCACCAGCACCAGAAATAGACCCATCAGAGCAAGACCTACCACACAGAACCAGACAACTCCTAGCACAACTCCGAACCAACAAATCACCAGCCCTCCACTCCTACCTACACAACATTACACCGGACACACACCCAACACCACTCTGTGCGCTATGCGGCACGCAAGTGCACGACACACAACACCTGTTCACCTGCACAAACATACCCACCACACTGACTCCGGAGGACCTCTGGCGAAACCCAAGCGGAGTGGCGGCCCTGCTCGCCCGCTGGGCGGAGGAGGGGGGTCTGGGGATCCGGGAGACGGAGTGAGGGCCCGGTCCCCCAATGTCGGGGCACGGGTGGGGTCGACAACAACAACAACAACAACATAAAAAAAGACTTCCCCTTTAAATATTCCTGCTGCATAATATATCTCCTTTCCTTTCGTAAAGGATGGTCAGAACCTTTCCTAAGCATTATTAAAATTTAGACGATCTTTGCTCCAGGTGCTACCGGCTCATCTCACTCGGTTAGGATAGGAAAGGAAAGTTCCTATGCCAAAATGATAATCCAAAAAGGGCCCCTGTTGGTGGATAATCAGGCCATGGGAGGTGTGAGTAAATTGTGAGGGGGTGTTGGCTGGAGCTAGAAATAATTTTGGTGTCTTGTCCCTGCAGTAGGTTCATTAAAAGAGCAACCAGTGTTTTCACCACCATGGTCGGATCTTACTCTGGAGGGTAACCCATACAGGCAGGTGGCTTGGACAAAATATTTCAACACTGTCAAAGCTGTGTTGTCTGTGCTCCAGTTGAAGGTACGTTATTAGCCTGGAATTCCCATCAATGCCGGCATGTGTCACAAACACCCACCTGTAAAACAAACATGAAAAGAATAATGATTAAATACAAGAAAACAATCAAGTTTCATATCTTGTTTGAAATATCATCTCAGTAGAGAAGGTATTGCTGTGCACTTAAGACTACATGGAGGCAATTTGGAGTTTGTGTAACTTGGATATACAAATGATAAAATTCAATTTAATCTGTGCTGTCCATACAATATGGCTTTCTAATGCTCCCACGAGTACAAATATAAGATGATCCCTTATTACCGAATGAGACGCATATGCCCATCTATGTGCCATAAACTATTGGGGAATGGCACATAGTATGTTCTTCTAGCCACAGTCTGGCTCCATCTCTGGGCTGCAGCAGCTGGCTCAATACGGTTGAGGATTTCTCGAACTCTTTTTCTTTGTACTACAATGCCATCAGCACGCAGGTATGCCCTCATCATCTGCAACAGGTTCATAAAACAACACAATAAAGAAAGTACACTTTCACAATGAATATAATGATATATACATGAAGGGACAAGAGTATGTAGCAGAACACTTGCTTCCGAGCCTGATCTGGGAAATTGGCTGTGCAATCTTCTGACATGCTCTTCCAGGTCAACATCATGAATGGGAGTAAATCTATTTCTGGCTGAAATCTGAAAAAACTTCATTTTTTTATGCAGGTATGAAGAGGAACAACACAACATCTCAGTGATGGCTCTCACTGTAAAGCCCTGAGTGGGGAGCAGTTGAATTTGATCACTTGTAATGTCAAGTGCTGGTCTTCCTCGTCTACCTAAAGTATGGAAATAAAAGGATTAAGGAATTCAAGCAAACGAATCACTACGTGTTTTTTATATACTGTATACAGTACAGGCATATAGACACAGATGTACATAAAAGTATATGCAGCTTCAAAACCACAAGCAGCTATTTTCTCTAACCATTTTACTCAAGAAAAAAATAATTCAAACTTATAATTGAATAACTAAAAGATCACTAGTTATTGCTTAAAAGTGTACAGCCATCGCGTTACTTAATAGTCTACTGATTTGCAGGAAAACCACTGGTATAAAACGACGTTTGACAGGGTGATAGAAGGTAAGTCACAGCAAGTCGTCAGTAAAACCCGTGTGTAGTTCGAATAAAAATACATACGAAAAACCAATGACAAAAAATGGTAGCCATTTTACCTGTGTGCAAACGATGTGCCACATGGGAACAAACACGTCCACCATTAGGAGTGGGTCCCGCAATGATGACAGATCGGAGATCTATTGGACTTTGAATCAAACTTTGAATAGTATCAGCGCTAAACTGGTCACTAACTCTTCTTAAATTAGCAATTGAAATGTTTATCGCGCGTGCTTCACTTTCACCGGCAGACCCTTGATGACAGGCACTCTCTATTGCCCTGCACCTTCGCCGAATACGTCTCAGGACACTGTCCGCCATTGTTGTTTTAAAAAACTAAGTGGGCACAGAATTTCCAAAATCATGAGCCCTGACTGGTGGGATGACACTATTTTGAAACGTACAGCCAATAGGATACCGTTACATGTTTTCGTAATCATCCTTATTTGCATTTAATGCAAGTACAGTGTAATGTCACTAGCACTACAAGTGGGCACATTTATGGCCTTGCATGTTCACTAGTAAGCGTCAAAATCATCTTACCAGTGAACTAGTGGGCACATTTATGGCCTTAAATGTTCAGTAGTAAGCATCAAAATTATCTTATTATGGATGGATGGATGGATAGTGAACTAGTGAGCGTTTTGTGGCTTACATGTTCACTAGTAAGCGTCAAAATGACCTTACTAGTAAACTAGTGAGCGTTTTGTGGCTTCCATGTTCACTAGTAAGCGTCAAAATGATCTTACTAGTGAACTATTGGGCGTTTTGTGGCTTACATGTTCACTAGTAAGCCTCAAAATGATCTTACTAGTGAACTAGTAGGCGATGTGTGGCTTACATGTCAACTAGTAAGCCTCAAAATGAACTTACTAGTGAACTAGTGGGCACATTTATGGCCTTACATGTTACTAGTAAGCGTCAAAATGATCTTACTAGTGAACTAGTGGGCGTTTTGTGGCTTACATGTTCACTAGTAAGCGTCAAAATGATCTTACTAGTGAACGAGTGAGCGTTTTGTGGCTGACATGTTCATAAATAAGCGTCAAAATGATCTTACTAGGGAACTAGTGGGCGTTTTGTGGCTTACATGTTCACTAGTAAGCGTCAAAATTACCTTACTAGTGAACCAGTGAGCGTTTTGTGGCTTACATGTTCACTAGTAAGCGTCAAAATGACCTTACTAGTGAACTAGTGAGCGTTTTGTGGCTTACATGTTCACTAGTAAGCGTCAAAATGATCTTACTAGTGAACTAGTGGGCGTTCTGTGGCTTACATGTTCACTAGAAGCCTCAAAATTATCTTACTAGTGAACTAGCGGGCGTTTTGTGGCTTACATGTCAACTAGTAAGCCTCAAAATGATCTTACTAGTGAACTAGTGGGCACATTTATGGCCTTACATGTTCACTAGTAAGCGTCAAAATGACCTTACTAGTGAACTAGTGGGCAATATGGAATAAATACTCAAAGGGCTTGCCAGGCAAGCCCATTGAGTATTTAAAGGGTTCAAAGGGCTTGCCTGGCAAGCCCTTTGAGTATTTATTCATCCGTGATGGTATTGTAGACCAATGAGAGCACGTCCGACAGACACGTGGACTTCGGGCGGCCAATCATGATGCATTTCGAGCCAAGCCCCAACAAAAACGGAGGAGAAAACTTTCAGACGCTTTGAAAGCTTTTGGGGTACATATTACTCTTGTTGTTACACAAAATTTTGTTTTACGATTATTTTAGGCGGTAACGTTATGGTGTAAATGTCAAATACGTGGTCAATTTATCAAGATGAAGCCTGCTTAAAAATTTGCTCCAACAATTTTGGAGATGTGTCTGACTTTGACAGCAATGGCGGCAGTTCAACGCTGACAGTCGCAGTCGGGTGCAGATTTATTTCGGCAGGACTTTCTAAAATCTGCCGTTTGCTCTGACAGTTCTCTGTCTGACAGTCACATTTTGTCTTATTACTCACAAGCTAATTGACATTTAAAAAAAGAGTTAATGTTTGGAACACGATTTTGCTCTTACTGTTTGCTGCCTTAGTTCGTTTGAAATATTCGCTTCCTGCATTACATGAAGTACATTTTTTAATATTCACAAGACTGTAACTGTGCATTATAAATAATGTCACATTTGCACTATGTTTTACTGGATCTACAACTAAACTAGGTCCTCGTTTCTGGGAGAGTCCACAGCACCTCCTGTATCACAACCATTCTGCCGGCACACCTTCAGCAGCACGATGTTTCTAACGGGAGCTGGAGGGTGATCAGCTTCATTGAAGAACAGGAGGAGGAGAGGCACAACGTTTGTCATTTGTGATATGTTTTTAGACTTTTCTCCTAACTAAAAAAACTATGTTTTGTTAATTTCTTGATATAGTTCTTGTATTTAAATATTTTAACAATCAAATATTTTTCAACTGTGTTTTAGATATGAATTGTATGAAATAAATCAGTGAAGCCCCATTCAAATTCTACTCTATCTAATCTGCTCGATCACACTGCTGTCAACCTGCTGTACCTCCAAACTCCTTGGCTTACTCGCAGTTGGAGGGTTCCCCCCGAACGGGGGGACAAATCAAGGAACCAATCCCTGCACCCCGAACGGGGTGCCCTTACGGCCGTTTTTTTTTTTTCGGCTAACCGCCCCCTGAACCTGGCAGGGTGGCGGGCGGACCTTTTGCTCCAGGCCTGGGACATAGAGACAAATCCGGGGCCCACACAGACACTCTCACGCACGCAACAAACACACACACAACAAACTACCTGGACATGCGACATTTGCACACAACAGATTACAAGAAGACAGACATCCTTCAGATGCAACCACCACACACCACACTGGGTACACAAACATTGCACAAACATAAACACTAGACAATACAACATAACATGGAAATGCAGACTACATCCCAAAACACCACCACGAACAACAACACCTCGTAGGACACCAACAGGCAGCAGAGCACAAACAGACCAAAACAACACACTCGCCTCACCAACACTACCCTCAAACGCAACACGGACAGACAACTCCAACAGAGATAAAACAAACACAAGACCACCCCCCCAAACCTGGACCTGCAATAGCTGCAATAGAATCATCACACGCAGACAAACCTCACTCAGATGCAACTCAACACACACACACTGGATACACAGACATTGCTCCGGCATCACCACCCGCCAATACACAAACACGTGGACATGCAGAACACACACGCAAACAACAAACACCCCAACACCACAACCCCCGAACAACCCACAAAGAACAACACCCACCAACAAAAACAACAAACACACACTGACCATACTACAAATAAACATCAACGGCATCCAAAACAAGAAAACAGAACTAGAAGAACTCGCCTCACAACAGCACGCAGACATCATCACCATACAAGAAACCAAACTAGAAAAACAACACAACACACCTCGTCTCACCAACTACACCAGCATTAGGAAAGACAGAGAACACAAGGGAGGAGGAGGACTGCTCACATACATTCACAAATCAGTCACATTCACTCCCATGAACATCCCCAACAACATTAACACCAACACTACAGAAATTCAAACCGTAAAGATTCACATAACCAACCACAAAAGACTACACATATGCAACATGTATATACCCCCCAGAGATACCACCCGACCAGACCACGCCACAGAAGACACAGACATCACCAACACCTTCCAATACATAAACTCGCTGAACAACACCATTCTAACCGCAGACATCAACGCTCACTCAACACAATGGCACTCTCCCTACGACGACCACAGAGGCACCCTCATTGCAGACATACTACAGAACTCCCAACAAATCACTCTAAACGCAAACACACCTACCAGAAAACCTACAAACATCAACCAACAACCAACATCACCGGACATCACAACAGCCAGCAACAGCATCACAAACAGAACAACATGGACCACAATACACGCACTCAGTTCAGACCACCTTCCTATCAAAATCACACACAACACGCGTGCTCCTTTCCGCCTACAACAACACCTTCAAACTTACACAAATTACAGGAAAGCAGACTGGGAAGGATACACCTCTGAAATAGAATCAGCACTGGAGAACATAACCATACCTGACAACATCCACACAGCCAACACCATGCTCACAAACCTCATACTTACAGCAGACAAACACCACATACCCCACGGAAAAATAAAAAGCAAATCACTTCTCCTACCACAACACATCAGAACACTCATCAGCCAAAGAAACGACATCAGACAACAAAACCACCAAGACCCACGCATCACAGACCTAAACAAAGAAATAGACACACAAATCCAAAAACACAAACAAGAGCTATGGAAAGAACACTTAACGGATGCATGGAACCACAGACACAAACAACACATACTCTGGAACACAGTAACAAGACTATCAAACAAAGAACAAAAAGCACCAGAAAACACCACAATACAGTTCGGACAACACACGGCAATATCCAACAAACAGAAAGCACGAGCATTCAACAAACAATTCACCAACATAATACAACACAAAACCAACAGAACATACAGACAACTACAACGCAAAATACGAAAACTCAACACCACGCCCATAACCATCACAGAACAACAAGTCAAACAAGCACTACAACGCTCCAAAAGCAACAACTCCACAGGCCCAGACAACATAAACATCAGACATCTGAAACACCTAGGCCCCAAAGCAATAACACTACTCACACACACTTACAACACATCACTCAACACCAACACCATCCCCGCAATATGGAAGACTGCAAAAATAATCCCAATACCAAAACCCAACAAAAACCACGCACTCGGCCCATCTTACAGACCAATAGCACTACTCAGCCCAATAGCCAAAACAATGGAAAAGGTAATACTACCCTTCATTACCAACAACACTCAACTACCCTCTCACCAACACGGCTTCCGAAAACAACACTCCACAACCACAGCACTACACCACATACACAACATCATAGCCACAGGTTTCAATCAACAAAAACCACCACAACGAACAGTTGCCATAGCCCTAGACATGTCCAAAGCCTTTGACACGGTAAACCTACACACACTCACAAACAAACTCAACAACACTAACACCCCAAACATCATCATCAAATACATCTTCAACTACATAAGGGGACGCAGACAATACACTCAATACCGGGGGGAAACATCAGAACATAGAAACACGAAAACGGGGGTACCACAGGGGGGAGTACTTTCACCAACACTATTCAACATATACATGGCAGACTTACCACAACCACCTCCAAATGTACACACAGTTACATATGCAGACGACATCACCATTCTATCCACACATGTCAAACCACAACAGGCACAACAACAAGTACAAAAATATCTCCACGACATATACAACTGGACAAAACAGAACCAACTCACACTCAACGCAGACAAAACCACCACCACTCTGTTCACACCGGATCCGGCAGAATACAGCAACAGGCTCACTTTACAAATAGATAACACCACCCTACCCACAGTCCGCGAACCCAAAATACTGGGATTAACATGGGACCCCAAACTCACCTTCTCAAAACACACACAACACACTCTAACCCGCGCCAAGCAATCAAACAAAATACTTAAAGCCTTAACAACCACTCACTGGGGAAAATCCAAAGAAACTATACTCACCACATACAAAGCAACCACACTCACACGCCTCGAATACGCAAACACTATATGGTCACCAACACTATCGGACACAAACAAGACAAAACTCCAGACCACACAGAACACAGCACTCAGAATAGCAACAGGATGCACACAAGACACAAACATACAACACTTGCATGAGGAAACAAAAACTCTCCCACTGAACATCCATCTAAAACTACACGCATCGCAAATCAGACAAAAAGCCCAACACCCAACCCACCCACTACACCCACTCACTCAACAACCACCACCACCCAGACAAAAGAAACAAACAATCTTCCACAACAACAACTACACACACAACAAAGACACAGCACCACAGGACACCAACAACGACACCATAAAACAGAACATGAAAGACATACACACCCACTTTGTACAACACACACTTGGACACCAGACAACACAACAAAGTAATACATGCACCAGCACCAGAAATAGACCCATCAGAGCAAGACCTACCACACAGAACCAGACAACTCCTAGCACAACTCCGAACCAACAAATCACCAGCCCTCCACTCCTACCTACACAACATTACACCGGACACACACCCAACACCACTCTGTGCGCTATGCGGCACGCAAGTGCACGACACACAACACCTGTTCACCTGCACAAACATACCCACCACACTGACTCCGGAGGACCTCTGGCGAAACCCAAGCGGAGTGGCGGCCCTGCTCGCCCGCTGGGCGGAGGAGGGGGGTCTGGGGATCCGGGAGACGGAGTGAGGGCCCGGTCCCCCAATGTCGGGGCACGGGTGGGGTCGACAACAACAACAACAACAACATAAAAAAAGACTTCCCCTTTAAATATTCCTGCTGCATAATATATCTCCTTTCCTTTCGTAAAGGATGGTCAGAACCTTTCCTAAGCATTATTAAAATTTAGACGATCTTTGCTCCAGGTGCTACCGGCTCATCTCACTCGGTTAGGATAGGAAAGGAAAGTTCCTATGCCAAAATGATAATCCAAAAAGGGCCCCTGTTGGTGGATAATCAGGCCATGGGAGGTGTGAGTAAATTGTGAGGGGGTGTTGGCTGGAGCTAGAAATAATTTTGGTGTCTTGTCCCTGCAGTAGGTTCATTAAAAGAGCAACCAGTGTTTTCACCACCATGGTCGGATCTTACTCTGGAGGGTAACCCATACAGGCAGGTGGCTTGGACAAAATATTTCAACACTGTCAAAGCTGTGTTGTCTGTGCTCCAGTTGAAGGTACGTTATTAGCCTGGAATTCCCATCAATGCCGGCATGTGTCACAAACACCCACCTGTAAAACAAACATGAAAAGAATAATGATTAAATACAAGAAAACAATCAAGTTTCATATCTTGTTTGAAATATCATCTCAGTAGAGAAGGTATTGCTGTGCACTTAAGACTACATGGAGGCAATTTGGAGTTTGTGTAACTTGGATATACAAATGATAAAATTCAATTTAATCTGTGCTGTCCATACAATATGGCTTTCTAATGCTCCCACGAGTACAAATATAAGATGATCCCTTATTACCGAATGAGACGCATATGCCCATCTATGTGCCATAAACTATTGGGGAATGGCACATAGTATGTTCTTCTAGCCACAGTCTGGCTCCATCTCTGGGCTGCAGCAGCTGGCTCAATACGGTTGAGGATTTCTCGAACTCTTTTTCTTTGTACTACAATACCATCAGCACGCAGGTATGCCCTCATCATCTGCAACAGGTTCATAAAACAACACAATAAAGAAAGTACACTTTCACAATGAATATAATGATATATACATGAAGGGACAAGAGTATGTAGCAGAACACTTGCTTCCGAGCCTGATCTGGGAAATTGGCTGTGCAATCTTCTGACATGCTCTTCCAGGTCAACATCATGAATGGGAGTAAATCTATTTCTGGCTGAAATCTGAAAAAACTTCATTTTTTTATGCAGGTATGAAGAGGAACAACACAACATCTCAGTGATGGCTCTCACTGTAAAGCCCTGAGTGGGGAGCAGTTGAATTTGATCACTTGTAATGTCAAGTGCTGGTCTTCCTCGTCTACCTAAAGTATGGAAATAAAAGGATTAAGGAATTCAAGCAAACGAATCACTATGTGTTTTTTATATACTGTATACAGTACAGGCATATAGACACAGATGTACATAAAAGTATATGCAGCTTCAAAACCACAAGCAGCTATTTTCTCTAACCATTTTACTCAAGAAAAAAATAATTCAAACTTATAATTGAATAACTAAAAGATCACTAGTTATTGCTTAAAAGTGTACAGCCATCGCGTTACTTAATAGTCTACTGATTTGCAGGAAAACCACTGGTATAAAACGACGTTTGACAGGGTGATAGAAGGTAAGTCACAGCAAGTCGTCAGTAAAACCCGTGTGTAGTTCGAATAAAAATACATACGAAAAACCAATGACAAAAAATGGTAGCCATTTTACCTGTGTGCAAACGATGTGCCACATGGGAACAAACACGTCCACCATTAGGAGTGGGTCCCGCAATGATGACAGATCGGAGATCTATTGGACTTTGAATCAAACTTTGAATAGTATCAGCGCTAAACTGGTCACTAACTCTTCTTAAATTAGCAATTGAAATGTTTATCGCGCGTGCTTCACTTTCACCGGCAGACCCTTGATGACAGGCACTCTCTATTGCCCTGCACCTTCGCCGAATACGTCTCAGGACACTGTCCGCCATTGTTGTTTTAAAAAACTAAGTGGGCACAGAATTTCCAAAATCATGAGCCCTGACTGGTGGGATGACACTATTTTGAAACGTACAGCCAATAGGATACCGTTACATGTTTTCGTAATCATCCTTATTTGCATTTAATGCAAGTACAGTGTAATGTCACTAGCACTACAAGTGGGCACATTTATGGCCTTGCATGTTCACTAGTAAGCGTCAAAATCATCTTACCAGTGAACTAGTGGGCACATTTATGGCCTTAAATGTTCAGTAGTAAGCATCAAAATTATCTTATTATGGATGGATGGATGGATAGTGAACTAGTGAGCGTTTTGTGGCTTACATGTTCACTAGTAAGCGTCAAAATGACCTTACTAGTAAACTAGTGAGCGTTTTGTGGCTTCCATGTTCACTAGTAAGCGTCAAAATGATCTTACTAGTGAACTATTGGGCGTTTTGTGGCTTACATGTTCACTAGTAAGCCTCAAAATGATCTTACTAGTGAACTAGTAGGCGATGTGTGGCTTACATGTCAACTAGTAAGCCTCAAAATGAACTTACTAGTGAACTAGTGGGCACATTTATGGCCTTACATGTTCACTAGTAAGCGTCAAAATGATCTTACTAGTGAACTAGTGGGCGTTTTGTGGCTTACATGTTCACTAGTAAGCGTCAAAATGACCTTACTAGTGAACTAGTGGGCGTTTTGTGGCTTACATGTTCACTAGTAAGCGTCAAAATGATCTTACTAGTGAACGAGTGAGCGTTTTGTGGCTGACATGTTCATAAATAAGCGTCAAAATGATCTTACTAGGGAACTAGTGGGCGTTTTGTGGCTTACATGTTCACTAGTAAGCGTCAAAATTACCTTACTAGTGAACCAGTGAGCGTTTTGTGGCTTACATGTTCACTAGTAAGCGTCAAAATGACCTTACTAGTGAACTAGTGAGCGTTTTGTGGCTTACATGTTCACTAGTAAGCGTCAAAATGATCTTACTAGTGAACTAGTGGGCGTTCTGTGGCTTACATGTTCACTAGAAGCCTCAAAATTATCTTACTAGTGAACTAGCGGGCGTTTTGTGGCTTACATGTCAACTAGTAAGCCTCAAAATGATCTTACTAGTGAACTAGTGGGCACATTTATGGCCTTACATGTTCACTAGTAAGCGTCAAAATGACCTTACTAGTGAACTAGTGGGCAATATGGAATAAATACTCAAAGGGCTTGCCAGGCAAGCCCATTGAGTATTTAAAGGGTTCAAAGGGCTTGCCTGGCAAGCCCTTTGAGTATTTATTCATCCGTGATGGTATTGTAGACCAATGAGAGCACGTCCGACAGACACGTGGACTTCGGGCGGCCAATCATGATGCATTTCGAGCCAAGCCCCAACAAAAACGGAGGAGAAAACTTTCAGACGCTTTGAAAGCTTTTGGGGTACATATTACTCTTGTTGTTACACAAAATTTTGTTTTACGATTATTTTAGGCGGTAAAGTTATGGTGTAAATGTCAAATACGTGGTCAATTTATCAAGATGAAGCCTGCTTAAAAATTTGCTCCAACAATTTTGGAGATGTGTCTGACTTTGACAGCAATGGCGGCAGTTCAACGCTGACAGTCGCAGTCGGGTGCAGATTTATTTCGGCAGGACTTTCTAAAATCTGCCGTTTGCTCTGACAGTTCTCTGTCTGACAGTCACATTTTGTCTTATTACTCACAAGCTAATTGACATTTAAAAAAAGAGTTAATGTTTGGAACACGATTTTGCTCTTACTGTTTGCTGCCTTAGTTCGTTTGAAATATTCGCTTCCTGCATTACATGAAGTACATTTTTTAATATTCACAAGACTGTAACTGTGCATTATAAATAATGTCACATTTGCACTATGTTTTACTGGATCTACAACTAAACTAGGTCCTCGTTTCTGGGAGAGTCCACAGCACCTCCTGTATCACAACCATTCTGCCGGCACACCTTCAGCAGCACAATGTTTCTAACGGGAGCTGGAGGGTGATCAGCTTCATTGAAGAACAGGAGGAGGAGAGGCACAACGTTTGTCATTTGTGATATGTTTTTAGACTTTTCTCCTAACTAAAAAAACTATGTTTTGTTAATTTCTTGATATAGTTCTTGTATTTAAATATTTTAACAATCAAATATTTTTCAACTGTGTTTTAGATATGAATTGTATGAAATAAATCAGTGAAGCCCCATTCAAATTCTACTCTATCTAATCTGCTCGATCACACTGCTGTCAACCTGCTGTACCTCCAAACTCCTTGGCTTACTCGCAGTTGGAGGGTTCCCCCCGAACGGGGGGACAAATCAAGGAACCAATCCCTGCACCCCGAACGGGGTGCCCTTACGGCCGTTTTTTTTTTTTTTTCGGCTAACCGCCCCCTGAACCTGGCAGGGTGGCGGGCGGACCTTTTGCTCCAGGCCTGGGACATAGAGACAAATCCGGGGCCCACACAGACACTCTCACGCACGCAACAAACACACACACAACAAACTACCTGGACATGCGACATTTGCACACAACAGATTACAAGAAGACAGACATCCTTCAGATGCAACCACCACACACCACACTGGGTACACAAACATTGCACAAACATAAACACTAGACACACACCCCCAAACCTGGACCTGCAATAGCTGCAATAGAATCATCACACGCAGACAAACCTCACTCAGATGCAACTCAACACACCCACACTGGATACACAGACATTGCTCCGGCATCACCACCTGCCAATACACAAACACGTGGACATGCAGAACACACACGCAAACAACAAACACCCCAACACCACAACCCCCGAACAACCCACAAAGAACAACACCCACCAACAAAAACAACAAACACACACTGACCATACTACAAATAAACATCAACGGCATCCAAAACAAGAAAACAGAACTAGAAGAACTCGCCTCACAACAGCACGCAGACATCATCACCATACAAGAAACCAAACTAGAAAAACAACACAACACACCTCGTCTCACCAACTACACCAGCATTAGGAAAGACAGAGAACACAAGGGAGGAGGAGGACTGCTCACATACATTCACAAATCAGTCACATTCACTCCCATGAACATCCCCAACAACATTAACACCAACACTACAGAAATTCAAACCGTAAAGATTCACATAACCAACCACAAAGGACTACACATATGCAACATGTATATACCCCCCAGAGATACCACCCGACCAGACCACGCCACAGAAGACACAGACATCACCAACAACTTCCAATACATAAACTCGCTGAACAACACCATTCTAACCGCAGACATCAACGCTCACTCAACACAATGGCACTCTCCCTACGACGACCACAGAGGCACCCTCATTGCAGACATACTACAGAACTCCCAACAAATCACTCTAAACGCAAACACACCTACCAGAAAACCTACAAACATCAACCAACAACCAACATCACCGGACATCACAACAGCCAGCAACAGCATCACAAACAGAACAACATGGACCACAATACACGCACTCAGTTCAGACCACCTTCCTATCAAAATCACACACAACACGCGTGCTCCTTTCCGCCTACAACAACACCTTCAAACTTACACAAATTACAGGAAAGCAGACTGGGAAGGATACACCTCTGAAATAGAATCAGCACTGGAGAACATAACCATACCTGACAACATCCACACAGCCAACACCATGCTCACAAACCTCATACTTACAGCAGACAAACACCACATACCCCACGGAAAAATAAAAAGCAAATCACTTCTCCTACCACAACACATCAGAACACTCATCAGCCAAAGAAACAACATCAGACAACAAAACCACCAAGACCCACGCATCACAGACCTAAACAAAGAAATAGACACACAAATCCAAAAACACAAACAAGAGCTATGGAAAGAACACTTAACGGATGCATGGAACCACAGACACAAACAACACATACTCTGGAACACAGTAACAAGACTATCAAACAAAGAACAAAAAGCACCAGAAAACACCACAATACAGTTCGGACAACACACGGCAATATCCAACAAACAGAAAGCACGAGCATTCAACAAACAATTCACCAACATAATACAACACAAAACCAACAGAACATACAGACAACTACAACGCAAAATACGAAAACTCAACACCACGCCCATAACCATCACAGAACAACAAGTCAAACAAGCACTACAACGCTCCAAAAGCAACAACTCCACAGGCCCAGACAACATAAACATCAGACATCTGAAACACCTAGGCCCCAAAGCAATAACACTACTCACACACACTTACAACACATCACTCAACACCAACACCATCCCCGCAATATGGAAGACTGCAAAAATAATCCCAATACCAAAACCCAACAAAAACCACGCACTCGGCCCATCTTACAGACCAATAGCACTACTCAGCCCAATAGCCAAAACAATGGAAAAGGTAATACTACCCTTCATTACCAACAACACTCAACTACCCTCTCACCAACACGGCTTCCGAAAACAACACTCCACAACCACAGCACTACACCACATACACAACATCATAGCCACAGGTTTCAATCAACAAAAACCACCACAACGAACAGTTGCCATAGCCCTAGACATGTCCAAAGCCTTTGACACGGTAAACCTACACACACTCACAAACAAACTCAACAACACTAACACCCCAAACATCATCATCAAATACATCTTCAACTACATAAGGGGACGCAGACAATACACTCAATACCGGGGGGAAACATCAGAACATAGAAACACGAAAACGGGGGTACCACAGGGGGGAGTACTTTCACCAACACTATTCAACATATACATGGCAGACTTACCACAACCACCTCCAAATGTACACACAGTTACATATGCAGACGACATCACCATTCTATCCACACATGTCAAACCACAACAGGCACAACAACAAGTACAAAAATATCTCCACGACATATACAACTGGACAAAACAGAACCAACTCACACTCAACGCAGACAAAACCACCACCACTCTGTTCACACCGGATCCGGCAGAATACAGCAACAGGCTCACTTTACAAATAGATAACACCACCCTACCCACAGTCCGCGAACCCAAAATACTGGGATTAACATGGGACCCCAAACTCACCTTCTCAAAACACACACAACACACTCTAACCCGCGCCAAGCAATCAAACAAAATACTTAAAGCCTTAACAACCACTCACTGGGGAAAATCCAAAGAAACTATACTCACCACATACAAAGCAACCACACTCACACGCCTCGAATACGCAAACACTATATGGTCACCAACACTATCGGACACAAACAAGACAAAACTCCAGACCACACAGAACACAGCACTCAGAATAGCAACAGGATGCACACAAGACACAAACATACAACACTTGCATGAGGAAACAAAAACTCTCCCACTGAACATCCATCTAAAACTACACGCATCGCAAATCAGACAAAAAGCCCAACACCCAACCCACCCACTACACCCACTCACTCAACAACCACCACCACCCAGACAAAAGAAACAAACAATCTTCCACAACAACAACTACACACACAACAAAGACACAGCACCACAGGACACCAACAACGACACCATAAAACAGAACATGAAAGACATACACACCCACTTTGTACAACACACACTTGGACACCAGACAACACAACAAAGTAATACATGCACCAGCACCAGAAATAGACCCATCAGAGCAAGACCTACCACACAGAACCAGACAACTCCTAGCACAACTCCGAACCAACAAATCACCAGCCCTCCACTCCTACCTACACAACATTACACCGGACACACACCCAACACCACTCTGTGCGCTATGCGGCACGCAAGTGCACGACACACAACACCTGTTCACCTGCACAAACATACCCACCACACTGACTCCGGAGGACCTCTGGCGAAACCCAAGCGGAGTGGCGGCCCTGCTCGCCCGCTGGGCGGAGGAGGGGGGTCTGGGGATCCGGGAGACGGAGTGAGGGCCCGGTCCCCCAATGTCGGGGCACGGGTGGGGTCGACAACAACAACAACAACAACATAAAAAAAGACTTCCCCTTTAAATATTCCTGCTGCATAATATATCTCCTTTCCTTTCGTAAAGGATGGTCAGAACCTTTCCTAAGCATTATTAAAATTTAGACGATCTTTGCTCCAGGTGCTACCGGCTCATCTCACTCGGTTAGGATAGGAAAGGAAAGTTCCTATGCCAAAATGATAATCCAAAAAGGGCCCCTGTTGGTGGATAATCAGGCCATGGGAGGTGTGAGTAAATTGTGAGGGGGTGTTGGCTGGAGCTAGAAATAATTTTGGTGTCTTGTCCCTGCAGTAGGTTCATTAAAAGAGCAACCAGTGTTTTCACCACCATGGTCGGATCTTACTCTGGAGGGTAACCCATACAGGCAGGTGGCTTGGACAAAATATTTCAACACTGTCAAAGCTGTGTTGTCTGTGCTCCAGTTGAAGGTACGTTATTAGCCTGGAATTCCCATCAATGCCGGCATGTGTCACAAACACCCACCTGTAAAACAAACATGAAAAGAATAATGATTAAATACAAGAAAACAATCAAGTTTCATATCTTGTTTGAAATATCATCTCAGTAGAGAAGGTATTGCTGTGCACTTAAGACTACATGGAGGCAATTTGGAGTTTGTGTAACTTGGATATACAAATGATAAAATTCAATTTAATCTGTGCTGTCCATACAATATGGCTTTCTAATGCTCCCACGAGTACAAATATAAGATGATCCCTTATTACCGAATGAGACGCATATGCCCATCTATGTGCCATAAACTATTGGGGAATGGCACATAGTATGTTCTTCTAGCCACAGTCTGGCTCCATCTCTGGGCTGCAGCAGCTGGCTCAATACGGTTGAGGATTTCTCGAACTCTTTTTCTTTGTACTACAATGCCATCAGCACGCAGGTATGCCCTCATCATCTGCAACAGGTTCATAAAACAACACAATAAAGAAAGTACACTTTCACAATGAATATAATGATATATACATGAAGGGACAAGAGTATGTAGCAGAACACTTGCTTCCGAGCCTGATCTGGGAAATTGGCTGTGCAATCTTCTGACATGCTCTTCCAGGTCAACATCATGAATGGGAGTAAATCTATTTCTGGCTGAAATCTGAAAAAACTTCATTTTTTTATGCAGGTATGAAGAGGAACAACACAACATCTCAGTGATGGCTCTCACTGTAAAGCCCTGAGTGGGGAGCAGTTGAATTTGATCACTTGTAATGTCAAGTGCTGGTCTTCCTCGTCTACCTAAAGTATGGAAATAAAAGGATTAAGGAATTCAAGCAAACGAATCACTACGTGTTTTTTATATACTGTATACAGTACAGGCATATAGACACAGATGTACATAAAAGTATATGCAGCTTCAAAACCACAAGCAGCTATTTTCTCTAACCATTTTACTCAAGAAAAAAATAATTCAAACTTATAATTGAATAACTAAAAGATCACTAGTTATTGCTTAAAAGTGTACAGCCATCGCGTTACTTAATAGTCTACTGATTTGCAGGAAAACCACTGGTATAAAACGACGTTTGACAGGGTGATAGAAGGTAAGTCACAGCAAGTCGTCAGTAAAACCCGTGTGTAGTTCGAATAAAAATACATACGAAAAACCAATGACAAAAAATGGTAGCCATTTTAGCTGTGTGCAAACGATGTGCCACATGGGAACAAACACGTCCACCATTAGGAGTGGGTCCCGCAATGATGACAGATCGGAGATCTATTGGACTTTGAATCAAACTTTGAATAGTATCAGCGCTAAACTGGTCACTAACTCTTCTTAAATTAGCAATTGAAATGTTTATCGCGCGTGCTTCACTTTCACCGGCAGACCCTTGATGACAGGCACTCTCTATTGCCCTGCACCTTCGCCGAATACGTCTCAGGACACTGTCCGCCATTGTTGTTTTAAAAAACTAAGTGGGCACAGAATTTCCAAAATCATGAGCCCTGACTGGTGGGATGACACTATTTTGAAACGTACAGCCAATAGGATACCGTTACATGTTTTCGTAATCATCCTTATTTGCATTTAATGCAAGTACAGTGTAATGTCACTAGCACTACAAGTGGGCACATTTATGGCCTTGCATGTTCACTAGTAAGCGTCAAAATCATCTTACCAGTGAACTAGTGGGCACATTTATGGCCTTAAATGTTCAGTAGTAAGCATCAAAATTATCTTATTATGGATGGATGGATGGATGGATAGTGAACTAGTGAGCGTTTTGTGGCTTACATGTTCACTAGTAAGCGTCAAAATGACCTTACTAGTAAACTAGTGAGCGTTTTGTGGCTTCCATGTTCACTAGTAAGCGTCAAAATGATCTTACTAGTGAACTATTGGGCGTTTTGTGGCTTACATGTTCACTAGTAAGCCTCAAAATGATCTTACTAGTGAACTAGTAGGCGATGTGTGGCTTACATGTCAACTAGTAAGCCTCAAAATGAACTTACTAGTGAACTAGTGGGCACATTTATGGCCTTACATGTTCACTAGTAAGCGTCAAAATGATCTTACTAGTGAACTAGTGGGCGTTTTGTGGCTTACATGTTCACTAGTAAGCGTCAAAATGACCTTACTAGTGAACTAGTGGGCGTTTTGTGGCTTACATGTTCACTAGTAAGCGTCAAAATGATCTTACTAGTGAACGAGTGAGCGTTTTGTGGCTGACATGTTCATAAATAAGCGTCAAAATGATCTTACTAGGGAACTAGTGGGCGTTTTGTGGCTTACATGTTCACTAGTAAGCGTCAAAATTACCTTACTAGTGAACCAGTGAGCGTTTTGTGGCTTAAATGTTCACTAGTAAGCGTCAAAATGACCTTACTAGTGAACTAGTGAGCGTTTTGTGGCTTACATGTTCACTAGTAAGCGTCAAAATGATCTTACTAGTGAACTAGTGGGCGTTCTGTGGCTTACATGTTCACTAGAAGCCTCAAAATTATCTTACTAGTGAACTAGCGGGCGTTTTGTGGCTTACATGTCAACTAGTAAGCCTCAAAATGATCTTACTAGTGAACTAGTGGGCACATTTATGGCCTTACATGTTCACTAGTAAGCGTCAAAATGACCTTACTAGTGAACTAGTGGGCAATACTCAATGGGCTTGCCAGGCAAGCCCATTGAGTATTTAAAGGGTTCAAAGGGCTTGCCTGGCAAGCCCTTTGAGTATTTATTCATCCGTGATGGTATTGTAGACCAATGAGAGCACGTCCGACAGACACGTGGACTTCGGGCGGCCAATCATGATGCATTTCGAGCCAAGCCCCAACAAAAACGGAGGAGAAAACATTCAGACGCTTTGAAAGCTTTTGGGGTACATATTACTCTTGTTGTTACACAAAATTTTGTTTTACGATTATTTTAGGCGGTAACGTTATGGTGTAAATGTCAAATACGTGGTCAATTTATCAAGATGAAGCCTGCTTAAAAATTTGCTCCAACAATTTTGGAGATGTGTCTGACTTTGACAGCAATGGCGGCAGTTCAACGCTAACAGTCGCAGTCGGGTGCAGATTTATTTCGGCAGGACTTTCTAAAATCTACCGTTTGCTCTGACAGTTCTCTGTCTGACAGTCACATTTTGTCTTATTACTCACAAGCTAATTGACATTTAAAAAAAGAGTTAATGTTTGGAACACGATTTTGCTCTTACTGTTTGCTGCCTTAGTTCGTTTGAAATATTCGCTTCCTGCATTACATGAAGTACATTTTTTAATATTCACAAGACTGTAACTGTGCATTATAAATAATGTCACATTTGCACTATGTTTTACTGGATCTACAACTAAACTAGGTCCTCGTTTCTGGGAGAGTCCACAGCACCTCCTGTATCACAACCATTCTGCCGGCACACCTTCAGCAGCACGATGTTTCTAACGGGAGCTGGAGGGTGATCAGCTTCATTGAAGAACAGGAGGAGGAGAGGCACAACGTTTGTCATTTGTGATATGTTTTTAGACTTTTCTCCTAACTAAAAAAACTATGTTTTGTTAATTTCTTGATATAGTTCTTGTATTTAAATATTTTAACAATCAAATATTTTTCAACTGTGTTTTAGATATGAATTGTATGAAATAAATCAGTGAAGCCCCATTCAAATTCTACTCTATCTAATCTGCTCGATCACACTGCTGTCAACCTGCTGTACCTCCAAACTCCTTGGCTTACTCGCAGTTGGAGGGTTCCCCCCGAACGGGGGGACAAATCAAGGAACCAATCCCTGCACCCCGAACGGGGTGCCCTTACGGCCGTTTTTTTTTTTTTTTTCGGCTAACCGCCCCCTGAACCTGGCAGGGTGGCGGGCGGACCTTTTGCTCCAGGCGGGGGACATAGAGACAAATCCGGGGCCCACACAGACACTCTCACGCACGCAACAAACACACACACAACAAACTACCTGGACATGCGACATTTGCACACAACAGATTACAAGAAGACAGACATCCTTCAGATGCAACCACCACACACCACACTGGGTACACAAACATTGCACAAACATAAACACTAGACAATACAACATAACATGGAAATGCAGACTACATCCCAAAACACCACCACGAACAACTACACCTCGTAGGACACCAACAGGCAGCAGAGCACAAACAGACCAAAACAACACACTCGCCTCACCAACACTACCCTCAAACGCAACACGGACAGACAAAACCAACAGAGATACAACAAACACAAGACCACCCCCCCAAACCTGGACCTGCAATAGCTGCAATAGAATCATCACACGCAGACAAACCTCACTCAGATGCAACTCAACACACCCACACTGGATACACAGACATTGCTCCGGCATCACCACCCGCCAATACACAAACACGTGGACATGCAGAACACACACGCAAACAACAAACACCCCAACACCACAACCCCCGAACAACCCACAAAGAACAACACCCACCAACAAAAACAACAAACACACACTGACCATACTACAAATAAACATCAACGGCATCCAAAACAAGAAAACAGAACTAGAAGAACTCGCCTCACAACAGCACGCAGACATCATCACCATACAAGAAACCAAACTAGAAAAACAACACAACACACCTCGTCTCACCAACTACACCAGCATTAGGAAAGACAGAGAACACAAGGGAGGAGGAGGACTGCTCACATACATTCACAAATCAGTCACATTCACTCCCATGAACATCCCCAACAACATTAACACCAACACTACAGAAATTCAAACCGTAAAGATTCACATAACCAACCACAAAAGACTACACATATGCAACATGTATATACCCCCCAGAGATACCACCCGACCAGACCACGCCACAGAAGACACAGACATCACCAACACCTTCCAATACATAAACTCGCTGAACAACACCATTCTAACCGCAGACATCAACGCTCACTCAACACAATGGCACTCTCCCTACGACGACCACAGAGGCACCCTCATTGCAGACATACTACAGAACTCCCAACAAATCACTCTAAACGCAAACACACCTACCAGAAAACCTACAAACATCAACCAACAACCAACATCACCGGACATCACAACAGCCAGCAACAGCATCACAAACAGAACAACATGGACCACAATACACGCACTCAGTTCAGACCACCTTCCTATCAAAATCACACACAACACGCGTGCTCCTTTCCGCCTACAACAACACCTTCAAACTTACACAAATTACAGGAAAGCAGACTGGGAAGGATACACCTCTGAAATAGAATCAGCACTGGAGAACTTAACCATACCTGACAACATCCACACAGCCAACACCATGCTCACAAACCTCATACTTACAGCAGACAAACACCACATACCCCACGGAAAAATAAAAAGCAAATCACTTCTCCTACCACAACACATCAGAACACTCATCAGCCAAAGAAACGACATCAGACAACAAAACCACCAAGACCCACGCATCACAGACCTAAACAAAGAAATAGACAAACAAATCCAAAAACACAAACAAGAGCTATGGAAAGAACACTTAACGGATGCATGGAACCACAGACACAAACAATACATACTCTGGAACACAGTAACAAGACTATCTAACAAAGAACAAAAAGCACCAGAAAACACCACAATACAGTTCGGACAACACACGGCAATATCCAACAAACAGAAAGCACAAGCATTCAACAAACAATTCACCAACATAATACAACACAAAACCAACAGAACATACAGACAACTACAACGCAAAATACGAAAACTCAACACCACGCCCATAACCCTCACAGAACAACAAGTCAAACAAGCACTACAACGCTCCAAAAGCAACAACTCCACAGGCCCAGACAACATAAACATCAGACATCTGAAACACCTAGGCCCCAAAGCAATAACACTACTCACACACACTTACAACACATCACTCAACACCAACACCATCCCCGCAATATGGAAGACTGCAAAAATAATCCCAATACCAAAACCCAACAAAAACCACGCACTCGGCCCATCCTACAGACCAATAGCACTACTCAGCCCAATAGCCAAAACAATGGAAAAGGTAATACTACCCTTCATTACCAACAACACTCAACTACCCTCTCACCAACACGGCTTCCGAAAACAACACTCCACAACCACAGCACTACACCACATACACAACATCATAGCCACAGGTTTCAATCAACAAAAACCACCACAACGAACAGTTGCCATAGCCCTAGACATGTCCAAAGCCTTTGACACGGTAAACCTACACACACTCACAAACAAACTCAACAACACTAACACCCCAAACATCATCATCAAATACATCTTCAACTACATAAGGGGACGCAGACAATACACTCAATACCGGGGGGAAACATCAGAACACAGAAACACGAAAACGGGAGTACCACAGGGGGGAGTACTTTCACCAACACTATTCAACATATACATGGCAGACTTACCACAACCACCTCCAAATGTACACACAGTTACATATGCAGACGACATCACCATTCTATCCACACATGTCAAACCACAACAGGCACAACAACAAGTACAAAAATATCTCCACGACATATACAACTGGACAAAACAGAACCAACTCACACTCAACGCAGACAAAACCACCACCACTCTGTTCACACCGGATCCGGCAGAATACAGCAACAGACTCACTTTACAAATAGATAACACCACCCTACCCACAGTCCGCGAACGCAAAATACTGGGATTAACATGGGACCCCAAACTCACCTTCTCAAAACACACACAACACACTCTAACCCGCGCCAAGCATTCAAACAAAATACTTAAAGCCTTAACAACCACTCACTGGGGAAAATCCAAAGAAACTATACTCACCACATACAAAGCAACCACACTCACACGCCTCGAATACGCAAACACTATATGGTCACCAACACTATCGGACACAAACAAGACAAAACTCCAGACCACACAGAACACCGCACTCAGAATAGCAACAGGATGCACACAAGACACAAACATACAACACTTGCATGAGGAAACAAAAACTCTCCCACTGAACACCCATCTAAAACTACACACATCGCAAATCAGACAAAAAGCCCAACACCCAACCCACCCACTCAACAACCACCACCACCCAGACAAAAGAAACAAACAATCTTCCACAACAACAACTACACACACAACAAAGACACAGCACCACAGGACACCAACAACGACACCATAAAACAGAACATGAAAGACATACACACCCACTTTGTACAAACACACTTGGACACCAGACAACACAACAAAGTAATACATGCACCAGCACCAGAAATAGACCCATCAGAGCAAGACCTACCACACAGAACCAGACAACTCCTAGCACAACTCCGAACCAACAAATCACCAGCCCTCCACTCCTACCTACACAACATTACACCGGACACACACCCAACACCACTCTGTGCGCTATGCGGCACGCAAGTGCACGACACACAACACCTGTTCACCTGCACAAACATACCCACCACACTGACTCCGGAGGACCTCTGGCGAAACCCAAGCGGAGTGGCGGCCCTGCTCGCCCGCTGGGCGGCGGAGGGGGGTCTGGGGATCCGGGAGACGGAGTGAGGGCCCGGTCCCCCAATGTCGGGGCACGGGTGGGGTCGACAACAACAACAACAACATCAACCTGCTGTAAATAATGCCTCCATTCATGATTGTAGAAACCCCAGAACGGTAAACATGTCATTATTTTATTTTAAAATATAAGAAGCCTATGTTTTGCAATTGTGCTCATTTTCATTGTATTGCACGACAAATATAATAGATGAGCCGGTTTGGGGACATCATCAACCAAGCTGCTGCTCCAATTGCAATGCGATATATTGTCCTGCTCTCCTAAATTCGCATCTACACCACAAATTATAACATCCTAACTGATTTAGCAACAACTGAAAATTCACATCATTATTTAGGGAGTTGCATAACTGTTGCATTATATGGTGCCCTATTCATTTTATTTAGTATAGCATACATATATAAAAGTGGAAAGATACTGCAGAGCTGTGCCATTACTCTTTATCTCTGTGTACATAATAAATAAACATCACCTACAGATACATTGGTAAAAATTGCTTGATTCCTTCTGTATACTGTAGATATTACGCAAATGGCGGTAAATAATTGTGAAAGCTCAGAATCAGGTTTTAAAGGGTTAATTCTTTGCTGGGTGGAGCTCTTATCATGGAGCCAATAGGAGGTGTCCTCGGGTGGTGTCCGTCCCTCATTCAGCTCGGGTCCTCCACCAGAGGCCAGGAAGCCCGAGGGCCCCGCGCAGTACCCCCGCCTCTCCAAGCACCGCACACCTCCGGACCGAGATGTCCGACGCTGGTCCCGGGATCTGTCGCAACCACCCATCCAGTCCGGGGGTCACTGCCCCGAGCGCCCCGACCACCACAGGCACGACCGCCACCCCCACCCCCCAGGCCCTCCCCAGCCCCTCCCCGAGCCCCTGGTACCCCCCGAGCCCCCCATGCTCCCCCCTCCCGATGCCTCCACCACCTGGGACCGCCACATCCACCACAACGGCCCTCCTCCGCCCCCCATCCACGACCACGACATCTGGCTGGCTCGCCACCACCATCCCGCCAGTCTGGATCCGGAAGTCCCACAGGATCCCCGCTCCGCCACCCTCCACCACCCTCGGAGGTGCCCCCCACTCCGACCCCGGGGCCCCCAGTCCACACTCCGCACAGATGCCTCGGCAGACCACGCCAGCCACCTGGCCATGGCGCTCCACGCAGGCCCCCCCTGCCAGCATCCCACACCCCGCAGCCACGTGCCGGATCGTCCCAGGCGCCTCCCCGCACAACCCACACCCCGGGTCCTGTCCGGCGCGGCACATCCGGGCCTCGACGGCTCCGGCGCCCAAGGCCCGCTCCTGAGCAGCCAGGATGAGCGCCCCTGCGCTGTCCCCCAGGCCAGTCCCCTCCAGCCACCGATAGGACTTCTTGAGATCAGCCACCTCAGCCACGGTCCGGTGGCACATCCCGCGTAGGGGCCCGCCCCACCACGATGGTCCCCCCCCCAGCGCCCGTCCCTCCGCTCCCCACTTGGGGCAAAAAATGAGCACATAACACCATCCAGTGTGGGTCCTTGGGCAAGAGCCTTCACGCTAATGCGTACCTCATACAATGATGAGAGACAATAAAATGAATGACATGCCAGCTCAGACGTCGCCCGGCCAAACAAGGTCTGCGTCAGGTGCTGGGGAACCAGAGCACCTTGATGAAAAATGGAGCAGAGATGGGCAAGATGCAATAACATGGCTCTGTTGGAATGCTACTACTCAAGCAAGCCTAGTCAGAGAGGTTACATGGAGAGAATGTGGGCTAAATGGTTACTTCGAAACCCACAGTCACGGGTGGCCACGAAACAACTCGTAACTCAGTGTTCCAACATCCACAAACGGCAACTGCTGTCACAACTTGAGATTGATGAGGTACAACGCAGGTTCCATGGTGAGGGGCCCCAGGCTGCCAGATCAGAGGAGGAGTTCATACCAGAGTGAATGCAGATGATGAGATTGGGAGGCCAGCCCCAATGAATGAAATGCTGAGCGAGGCAGCAACTGACCTGAAAGCTAAGATCATGGCAAGAATGAAAGCTGGGAAACCTAGAATCCGATTACAACGGCTATGTGAAGTACCACCTGAAAGTCTCTTGGAAAGTGTGAATTCAGCACTGAGGGCGATCCTTACCGTAACGATCACGGAAATGAACTGATATACGCTTCAGCATCAGTGATCCTTGAGATCCTTGGCTATAAGAGCAACCATGGAAGCCATGAGATACATTACCGACCATGGAAAAGACGGTTCGAGGCTAAGATCAAGGCGGCTCGGAAAGATGTGAGTCAATTGACTGAGGTCCAGAGAGGTGTGATGAAAAGGCCGATCCTGAGAGGTACATCCAGATGACCATATATGAAGCACTCGAAACAAAGGCTCCAAGCCTTGTCCAGCCGCCTAAAGCGGTACACGAAAGAGAATGAGGCCAGACGAATAAACAGGCTGTTTGCAACACAACCTGCGAAAGTGTACGCTCAGTGGCAGGGTCCTAACAACAGAGCTGATCCACCAAGACTGGAAACTGAAAGGTACTGGAGAGGCAGATGGGAGAAGGAGGTTGCACATAACAGCAGTGCACAATGGCTGGTCACCCAAAGAGAGGAGCACAGACACCTCCCTGAACAGAACCCAATTACCATAACAGTGGCAGACATAAAGGAAATAGTCTCAAATATGAAGAACTGGACAGCACCAGGCCCGGACATGGTCCACACTTACTGGCTAAAGAGACTCACAGCACTCCATGAGCGCCCAGCAGCACAAATGAACCAGCTGCCTAGGGATGGGACTCACCCAGGATGGCTAACCGAAGGGCGAACGATCCTTATCATGAAAGATCCCTCAAAGGGTGCAGTCGCATCCAACTATCGGCCAATAACCTGTCCCTCCACAATTTTGGAAGCTCATGTTGCGGCTAAGATAAGTGCACACATGGATCAATACATGAGCGAAGCACGGAAGGGCATTGGTAGAGATACCAGGGGAGCCAAACATCAGCTCCTGGTTGACAGAACAGTCGCACAAGACTGCAGGTCCCGATGTACCAACCTGTGCACAGCCTGGATTGATTAAAAGACAGCCTATGACTCGATGCCACATACATGGATCACTGAATGCTTGGATGTGTATAAGGTGAACAGGACCCTAAGAGCCTTCGTTGCGAACTTGATGAGGATGTGGAAAACCACACTTGAAGCCAATGGCAAGCCACTTACCCAAGTGTCCATCAAATGTGGCATATACCAAGGTGATGCACTCTCCCCATTGCTGTTCTGCATAGGACTGAACTCCCTAAGCCAAGTAATCACCAAGACAGGCTATGGATACAGCCTCAGAAATGAAGCTACGATCAGTCACCTCCTCTACATGGATGACATAAAGCTGTATGCTAAGAGTGAAAGGGACATAGACTCCCTGATCCACACAACCAGGATCTACAGCAGCGACATCGGGATGTGATAGTCGGATGGTGACTAAGAGAGGAACGGTAGTCCGGACTGAAGGGGTCTCACTCCCCGAAGGAACAATAGCAGACATTGAGGACAGCTACAAGTACCTCGGTGTACCACAAGCCAATGGCAACCTTGAACTGGCAACAAGGAAAGCGGCTGGGGACTAGTGAGTGTGAGAGCCACTGTCCAGGATGAAACATCCAAGCTCCATGAATACATCAAGGAGAAGGCTCCAACGGATGACGTACTCAGAGAATGTCTCAGACAATGGGCAACAGAGGATGAGGCGCTGGAAGAGGGACCATCATCGGAGGACAAGCCCCTACACGGGATGTACCACCGGACCATAACTGAAGTGGCCGATCTCAAGAATTCCCATCAGTGGCTAGAGAGGGCTGGCCTGAAGGACAGTACAGAGGCACTCATCCTGGCTGCTCAGGAGCAGGCCCTGAGCACTAGAGCCATTGAGGCCCAGATATACCACACCAGACAAGACCCAAGGTGTAGGTTGTGCAAAGAGGCACCTGAGACGATCTAACACATAACTGCAGGGTGTAAGGTGCTGGCAGGGAAAGCCTATATGGAACGCCATAACCAGGTGGCTGGCATAGTCTACCGAAACATCTGTGCGGAGTACGGACTGGAAACCCCAAGGTCAAAATGGGAAACACCTCCGAAGGTGGTGGAGAATGACAGAGCGAAGATCCTATGGGACTTCCAGATCCAGACTGACAAGATGGTAATGGCGAACCAACCAGATATCCTGATGATAGATAAAGGGCAGAGGAAAGCCGTTGTAGTGGATGTAGCGGTCCCAAGTGCTGGAAACATCAGAAAGAAGGAACACGAGAAACTCGAGAAATCCCAAGGGCTCAGAGAGGAGCTGGAGAGAGCCTGGAAGGTAAAGGGGACAGTCGTGCCTGTGGTGGTCGGAGCACTCGGGGCAGTGACCCCCAAACTAGATGATGAGTGGTTGCAACAGATCCCGGGAACAACATCGGACATCTCAGTCCAGAAATGTGCAGTGCTGGGAACGGCAAGGATACTGCGCAGAACCCTCAAGCTTCCTGGCCTCTGGTAGAGGACCCCAGCTGAATGAGGGATGGACACCACATGAGGGGTGAGACGAGGATTTTTTTTATAGATATACAGTAGATACACATTCACTCCCATGAACATCCCCAACAACATTAACACCAACACTACAGAAATTCAAACCGTAAAGATTCACATAACCAACCACGGCAATATCCAACAAACAGAAAGCACGAGCATTCAACAAACAATTCACCAACATAATACAACACAAAACCAACAGAACATACAGACAACTACAACGCAAAATACGAAAACTCAACACCACGCCCATAACCATCACAGAACAACAAGTCAAACAAGCACTACAACGCTCCAAAAGCAACAACTCCACAGGCCCAGACAACATAAACATCAGACATCTGAAACACCTAGGCCCCAAAGCAATAACACTACTCACACACACTTACAACACATCACTCAACACCAACACCATCCCCGCAATATGGAAGACTGCAAAAATAATCCCAATACCAAAACCCAACAAAAACCACGCACTCGGCCCATCTTACAGACCAATAGCACTACTCAGCCCAATAGCCAAAACAATGGAAAAGGTAATACTACCCTTCATTACCAACAACACTCAACTACCCTCTCACCAACACGGCTTCCGAAAACAACACTCCACAACCACAGCACTACACCACATACACAACATCATAGCCACAGGTTTCAATCAACAAAAACCACCACAACGAACAGTTGCCATAGCCCTAGACATGTCCAAAGCCTTTGACACGGTAAACCTACACACACTCGCAAACAAACTCAACAACACTAACACCCCAAACATCATCATCAAATACATCTTCAACTACATAAGGGGACGCAGACAATACACTCAATACCGAGGGGAAACATCAGAACACAGAAACACGAAAACGGGGGTACCACAGGGGGAGTACTTTCACAAACACTATTCAACATATACATGGCAGACTTACCACAACCACCTCCAAATGTACACACAGTTACATATGCAGACGACATCACCATTCTATCCACACATGTCAAACCACAACAGGCACAACAACAAGTACAAAAATATCTCCACGACATATACAACTGGACAAAACAGAACCAACTCACACTCAACGCAGACAAAACCACCACCACTCTGTTCACACCGGATCCGGCAGAATACAGCAACAGACTCACTTTACAAATAGATAACACCACCCTACCCACAGTCCGCGAACGCAAAATACTGGGATTAACATGGGACCCCAAACTCACCTTCTCAAAACACACACAACACACTCTAACCCGCGCCAAGCAATCAAACAAAATACTTAAAGCCTTAACAACCACTCACTGGGGAAAATCCAAAGAAACTATACTCACCACATACAAAGCAACCACACTCACACGCCTCGAATACGCAAACACTATATGGTCACCAACATTATCGGACACAAACAAGACAAAACTCCAGACCACACAGAACACCGCACTCAGAATAGCAACAGGATGCACACAAGACACAAACATACAACACTTGCATGAGGAAACAAAAACTCTCCCACTGAACACCCATCTAAAACTACACGCATCGCAAATCAGACAAAAAGCCCAACACCCAACCCACCCACTACACCCACTCACTCAACAACCACCACCACCCAGACAAAAGAAACAAACAATCTTCCACAACAACAACTACACACACAACAAAGACACAGCACCACAGGACACCAACAACGACACCATAAAACAGAACATGAAAGACATACACACCCACTTTGTACAAACACACTTGGACACCAGACAACACAACAAAGTAATACATGCACCAGCACCAGAAATAGACCCATCAGAGCAAGACCTACCACACAGAACCAGACACCTCCTAGCACAACTCCGAACCAACAAATCACCAGCCCTCCACTCCTACCTACACAACATTACACCGGACACACACCCAACACCACTCTGTGCGCTATGCGGCACGCAAGTGCACGACACACAACACCTGTTCACCTGCACAAACATACCCACCACACTGACTCCGGAGGACCTCTGGCGAAACCCAAGCGGAGTGGCGGCCCTGCTCGCCCGCTGGGCGGAGGAGGGGGGTCTGGGGATCCGGGAGACGGAGTGAGGGCCCGGTCCCCCAATGTCGGGGCACGGGTGGGGTCGACAACAACAACAACAACAACAACAACATAAAAAAAGACTCCCCCTTTAAATATTCCTGCTGCATAATATATCTCCTTTCCTTTCGTAAAGGATGGTCAGAACCTTTCCTAAGCATTATTAAAATTTAGACGATCTTTGCTCCAGGCGCTACCGGCTCATCTCACTCGGTTAGGATAGGAAAGGAAAGTTCCTATGCCAAAATGATAATCCAAAAAGGGCCCCTGTTGGTGGATAATCAGGCCATGGGAGGTGTGAGTAAATTGTGAGGGGGTGTTGGCTGGAGCTAGAAATAATTTTGGTGTCTTGTCCCTGCAGTAGGTTCATTAAAAGAGCAACCAGTGTTTTCACCACCATGGTCGGATCTTACTCTGGAGGGTAACCCATACAGGCAGGTGGCTTGGACAAAATATTTCAACACTGTCAAAGCTGTGTTGTCTGTGCTCCAGTTGAAGGTACGTTATTAGCCTGGAATTCCCATCAATGCCGGCATGTGTCACAAACACCCACCTGTAAAACAAACATGAAAAGAATAATGATTAAATACAAGAAAACAATCAAGTTTCATATCTTGTTTGAAATATCATCTCGGTAGAGAAGGTATTGCTGTGCACTTAAGACTACATGGAGGCAATTTGGAGTTTGTGTAACTTGGATATACAAATGATAAAATTCAATTTAATCTGTGCTGTCCATACAATATGGCTTTCTAATGCTCCCACGAGTACAAATATAAGATGATCCCTTATTACCGAATGAGACGCATATGCCCATCTATGTGCCATAAACTATTGGGGAATGGCACATAGTATGTTCTTCTAGCCACAGTCTGGCTCCATCTCTGGGCTGCAGCAGCTGGCTCAATACGGTTGAGGATTTCTCGAACTCTTTTTCTTTGTACTACAATACCATCAGCACGCAGGTATGCCCTCATCATCTGCAACAGGTTCATAAAACAACACAATAAAGAAAGTACACTTTCACAATGAATATAATGATATATACATGAAGGGACAAGAGTATGTAGCAGAACACTTGCTTCCGAGCCTGATCTGGGAAATTGGCTGTGCAATCTTCTGACATGCTCTTCCAGGTCAACATCATGAATGGGAGTAAATCTATTTCTGGCTGAAATCTGAAAAAACTTCATTTTTTTATGCAGGTATGAAGAGGAACAACACAACATCTCAGTGATGGCTCTCACTGTAAAGCCCTGAGTGGGGAGCAGTTGAATTTGATCACTTGTAATGTCAAGTGCTGGTCTTCCTCGTCTACCTAAAGTATGGAAATAAAAGGATTAAGGAATTCAAGCAAACGAATCACTACGTGTTTTTTATATACTGTATACAGTACAGGCATATAGACACAGATGTACATAAAAGTATATGCAGCTTCAAAACCACGAGCAGCTATTTTCTCTAACCATTTTACTCAAGAAAAAAATAATTCAAACTTATAATTGAATAACTAAAAGATCACTAGTTATTGCTTAAAAGTGTACAGCCATCGCGTTACTTAATAGTCTACTGATTTGCAGGAAAACCACTGGTATAAAACGACGTTTGACAGGGTGATAGAAGGTAAGTCACAGCAAGTCGTCAGTAAAACCCGTGTGTAGTTCGAATAAAAATACATACGAAAAACCAATGACAAAAAATGGTAGCCATTTTACCTGTGTGCAAACGATGTGCCACATGGGAACAAACACGTCCACCATTAGGAGTGGGTCCCGCAATGATGACAGATCGGAGATCTATTGGACTTTGAATCAAACTTTGAATAGTATCAGCGCTAAACTGGTCACTAACTCTTCTTAAATTAGCAATTGAAATGTTTATCGCGCGTGCTTCACTTTCACCGGCAGACCCTTGATGACAGGCACTCTCTATTGCCCTGCACCTTCGCCGAATACGTCTCAGGACACTGTCCGCCATTGTTGTTTTAAAAAACTAAGTGGGCACAGAATTTCCAAAATCATGAGCCCTGACTGGTGGGATGACACTATTTTGAAACGTACAGCCAATAGGATACCGTTACATGTTTTCGTAATCATCCTTATTTGCATTTAATGCAAGTACAGTGTAATGTCACTAGCACTACAAGTGGGCACATTTATGGCCTTACATGTTCACTAGTAAGCGTCAAAATCATCTTACCAGTGAACTAGTGGGCACATTTATGGCCTTAAATGTTCAGTAGTAAGCGTCAAAATGACCTTACTAGTAAACTAGTGAGCGTTTTGTGGCTTACATGTTCACTAGTAAGCGTCAAAATGACCTTACTAGTGAACTAGTGAGAGTTTTGTGGCTTACATGTTCACTAGTAAGCGTCAAAATGACCTTACTAGTAAACTAGTGAGCGTTTTGTGGCTTACATGTTCACTAGTAAGCGTCAAAATGATCTTACTAGTGAACTATTGGGCGTTTTGTGGCTTACATGTTCACTAGTAAGCCTCAAAATGATCTTACTAGTGAACTAGTAGGCGATGTGTGGCTTACATGTCAACTAGTAAGCCTCAAAATGAACTTACTAGTGAACTAGTGGGCACATTTATGGCCTTACATGTTCACTAGTAAGCGTCAAAATTACCTTACTAGAGAACCAGTGAGCGTTCTGTGGCTTACATGTTCACTAGTAAGCGTCAAAATGACCTTACTAGTGAACTAGTGAGCGTTTTGTGGCTTACATGTTCACTAGTAAGCGTCAAAATGATCTTACTAGTGAACTAGTGGGCGTTCTGTGGCTTACATGTTCACTAGAAGCCTCAAAATTATCTTACTAGTGAACTAGCGGGCGTTTTGTGGCTTACATGTCAACTAGTAAGCCTCAAAATGATCTTACTAGTGAACTAGTGGGCACATTTATGGCCTTACATGTTCACTAGTAAGCGTCAAAATGACCTTACTAGTGAACTAGTGGGCAATATGGAATAAATACTCAAAGGGCTTGCCAGGCAAGCCCATTGAGTATTTAAAGGGTTCAAAGGGCTTGCCTGGCAAGCCCTTTGAGTATTTATTCATCCGTGATGGTATTGTAGACCAATGAGAGCACGTCCGACAGACACGTGGACTTCGGGCGGCCAATCATGATGCATTTCGAGCCAAGCCCCAACAAAAACGGAGGAGAAAACTTTCAGACGCTTTGAAAGCTTTTGGGGTACATATTACTCTTGTTGTTACACAAAATTTTGTTTTACGATTATTTTAGGCGGTAACGTTATGGTGTAAATGTCAAATACGTGGTCAATTTATCAAGATGAAGCCTGCTTAAAAATTTGCTCCAACAATTTTGGAGATGTGTCTGACTGACAGCAATGGCGGCAGTTCAACGCTGACAGTCGCAGTCGGGTGCAGATTTATTTCGGCAGGACTTTCTAAAATCTGCCGTTTGCTCTGACAGTTCTCTGTCTGACAGTCACATTTTGTCTTATTACTCACAAGCTAATTGACATTTAAAAAAAGAGTTAATGTTTGGAACACGATTTTGCTCTTACTGTTTGCTGCCTTAGTTCGTTTGAAATATTCGCTTCCTGCATTACATGAAGTACATTTTTTAATATTCACAAGACTGTAACTGTGCATTATAAATAATGTCACATTTGCACTATGTTTTACTGGATCTACAACTAAACTAGGTCCTCGTTTCTGGGAGAGTCCACAGCACCTCCTGTATCACAACCATTCTGCCGGCACACCTTCAGCAGCACGATGTTTCTAACGGGAGCTGGAGGGTGATCAGCTTCATTGAAGAACAGGAGGAGGAGAGGCACAACGTTTGTCATTTGTGATATGTTTTTAGACTTTTCTCCTAACTAAAAAAACTATGTTTTGTTAATTTCTTGATATAGTTCTTGTATTTAAATATTTTAACAATCAAATATTTTTCAACTGTGTTTTAGATATGAATTGTATGAAATAAATCAGTGAAGCCCCATTCAAATTCTACTCTATCTAATCTGCTCGATCACACTGCTGTCAACCTGCTGTACCTCCAAACTCCTTGGCTTACTCGCAGTTGGAGGGTTCCCCCCGAACGGGGGGACAAATCAAGGAACCAATCCCTGCACCCCGAACGGGGTGCCCTTACGGCCGTTTTTTTTTTTTCGGCTAACCGCCCCCTGAACCTGGCAGGGTGGCGGGCGGACCTTTTGCTCCAGGCGGGGGACATAGAGACAAATCCGGGGCCCACACAGACACTCTCACGCACGCAACAAACACACACACAACAAACTACCTGGACATGCGACATTTGCACACAACAGATTACAAGAAGACAGACATCCTTCAGATGCAACCACCACACACCACACTGGGTACACAAACATTGCACAAACATAAACACTAGACAATACAACATAACATGGAAATGCAGACTACATCCCAAAACACCACCACGAACAACAACACCTCGTAGGACACCAACAGGCAGCAGAGCACAAACAGACCAAAACAACACACACGCCTCACCAACACTACGCTCAAACGCAACACGGACAGACAACTCCAACAGAGATACAACAAACACAAGACCACCCCCCCAAACCTGGACCTGCAATAACTGCAATAGAATCATCACACGCAGACAAACCTCACTCAGATGCAACTCAACACACCCACACTGGATACACAGACATTGCTCCGGCATCACCACCCGCCAATACACAAACACGTGGACATGCAGAACACACACGCAAACAACAAACACCCCAACACCACAACCCCCGAACAACCCACAAAGAACAACACCCACCAACAAAAACAACAAACACACACTGACCATACTACAAATAAACATCAACGGCATCCAAAACAAGAAAACAGAACTAGAAGAACTCGCCTCACAACAGCACGCAGACATCATCACCATACAAGAAACCAAACTAGAAAAACAACACAACACACCTCGTCTCACCAACTACACCAGCATTAGGAAAGACAGAGAACACAAGGGAGGAGGAGGACTGCTCACATACATTCACAAATCAGTCACATTCACTCCCATGAACATCCCCAACAACATTAACACCAACACTACAGAAATTCAAACCGTAAAGATTCACATAACCAACCACAAAGGACTACACATATGCAACATGTATATACCCCCCAGAGATACCACCCGACCAGACCACGCCACAGAAGACACAGACATCACCAACAACTTCCAATACATAAACTCGCTGAACAACACCATTCTAACCGCAGACATCAACGCTCACTCAACACAATGGCACTCTCCCTACGACGACCACAGAGGCACCCTCATTGCAGACATACTACAGAACTCCCAACAAATCACTCTAAACGCAAACACACCTACCAGAAAACCTACAAACATCAACCAACAACCAACATCACCGGACATCACAACAGCCAGCAACAGCATCACAAACAGAACAACATGGACCACAATACACGCACTCAGTTCAGACCACCTTCCTATCAAAATCACACACAACACGCGTGCTCCTTTCCGCCTACAACAACACCTTCAAACTTACACAAATTACAGGAAAGCAGACTGGGAAGGATACACCTCTGAAATAGAATCAGCACTGGAGAACATAACCATACCTGACAACATCCACACAGCCAACACCATGCTCACAAACCTCATACTTACAGCAGACAAACACCACATACCCCACGGAAAAATAAAAAGCAAATCACTTCTCCTACCACAACACATCAGAACACTCATCAGCCAAAGAAACGACATCAGACAACAAAACCACCAAGACCCACGCATCACAGACCTAAACAAAGAAATAGACACACAAATCCAAAAACACAAACAAGAGCTATGGAAAGAACACTTAACGGATGCATGGAACCACAGACACAAACAACACATACTCTGGAACACAGTAACAAGACTATCTAACAAAGAACAAAAAGCACCAGAAAACACCACAATACAGTTCGGACAACACACGGCAATATCCAACAAACAGAAAGCACAAGCATTCAACAAACAATTCACCAACATAATACAACACAAAACCAACAGAACATACAGACAACTACAACGCAAAATACGAAAACTCAACACCACGCCCATAACCATCACAGAACAACAAGTCAAACAAGCACTACAACGCTCCAAAAGCAACAACTCCACAGGCCCAGACAACATAAACATCAGACATCTGAAACACCTAGGCCCCAAAGCAATAACACTACTCACACACACTTACAACACATCACTCAACACCAACACCATCCCCGCAATATGGAAGACTGCAAAAATAATCCCAATACCAAAACCCAACAAAAACCACGCACTCGGCCCATCTTACAGACCAATAGCACTACTCAGCCCAATAGCCAAAACAATGGAAAAGGTAATACTACCCTTCATTACCAACAACACTCAACTACCCTCTCACCAACACGGCTTCCGAAAACAACACTCCACAACCACAGCACTACACCACATACACAACATCATAGCCACAGGTTTCAATCAACAAAAACCACCACAACGAACAGTTGCCATAGCCCTAGACATGTCCAAAGCCTTTGACACGGTAAACCTACACACACTCACAAACAAACTCAACAACACTAACACCCCAAACATCATCATCAAATACATCTTCAACTACATAAGGGGACGCAGACAATACACTCAATACCGGGGGGAAACATCAGAACATAGAAACACGAAAACGGGGGTACCACAGGGGGGAGTACTTTCACCAACACTATTCAACATATACATGGCAGACTTACCACAACCACCTCCAAATGTACACACAGTTACATATGCAGACGACATCACCATTCTATCCACACATGTCAAACCACAACAGGCACAACAACAAGTACAAAAATATCTCCACGACATATACAACTGGACAAAACAGAACCAACTCACACTCAACGCAGACAAAACCACCACCACTCTGTTCACACCGGATCCGGCAGAATACAGCAACAGGCTCACTTTACAAATAGATAACACCACCCTACCCACAGTCCGCGAACCCAAAATACTGGGATTAACATGGGACCCCAAACTCACCTTCTCAAAACACACACAACACACTCTAACCCGCGCCAAGCAATCAAACAAAATACTTAAAGCCTTAACAACCACTCACTGGGGAAAATCCAAAGAAACTATACTCACCACATACAAAGCAACCACACTCACACGCCTCGAATACGCAAACACTATATGGTCACCAACACTATCGGACACAAACAAGACAAAACTCCAGACCACACAGAACACAGCACTCAGAATAGCAACAGGATGCACACAAGACACAAACATACAACACTTGCATGAGGAAACAAAAACTCTCCCACTGAACATCCATCTAAAACTACACGCATCGCAAATCAGACAAAAAGCCCAACACCCAACCCACCCACTACACCCACTCACTCAACAACCACCACCACCCAGACAAAAGAAACAAACAATCTTCCACAACAACAACTACACACACAACAAAGACACAGCACCACAGGACACCAACAACGACACCATAAAACAGAACATGAAAGACATACACACCCACTTTGTACAACACACACTTGGACACCAGACAACACAACAAAGTAATACATGCACCAGCACCAGAAATAGACCCATCAGAGCAAGACCTACCACACAGAACCAGACAACTCCTAGCACAACTCCGAACCAACAAATCACCAGCCCTCCACTCCTACCTACACAACATTACACCGGACACACACCCAACACCACTCTGTGCGCTATGCGGCACGCAAGTGCACGACACACAACACCTGTTCACCTGCACAAACATACCCACCACACTGACTCCGGAGGACCTCTGGCGAAACCCAAGCGGAGTGGCGGCCCTGCTCGCCCGCTGGGCGGAGGAGGGGGGTCTGGGGATCCGGGAGACGGAGTGAGGGCCCGGTCCCCCAATGTCGGGGCACGGGTGGGGTCGACAACAACAACAACAACAACATAAAAAAAGACTTCCCCTTTAAATATTCCTGCTGCATAATATATCTCCTTTCCTTTCGTAAAGGATGGTCAGAACCTTTCCTAAGCATTATTAAAATTTAGACGATCTTTGCTCCAGGTGCTACCGGCTCATCTCACTCGGTTAGGATAGGAAAGGAAAGTTCCTATGCCAAAATGATAATCCAAAAAGGGCCCCTGTTGGTGGATAATCAGGCCATGGGAGGTGTGAGTAAATTGTGAGGGGGTGTTGGCTGGAGCTAGAAATAATTTTGGTGTCTTGTCCCTGCAGTAGGTTCATTAAAAGAGCAACCAGTGTTTTCACCACCATGGTCGGATCTTACTCTGGAGGGTAACCCATAAAGGCAGGTGGCTTGGACAAAATATTTCAACACTGTCAAAGCTGTGTTGTCTGTGCTCCAGTTGAAGGTACGTTATTAGCCTGGAATTCCCATCAATGCCGGCATGTGTCACAAACACCCACCTGTAAAACAAACATGAAAAGAATAATGATTAAATACAAGAAAACAATCAAGTTTCATATCTTGTTTGAAATATCATCTCGGTAGAGAAGGTATTGCTGTGCACTTAAGACTACATGGAGGCAATTTGGAGTTTGTGTAACTTGGATATACAAATGATAAAATTCAATTTAATCTGTGCTGTCCATACAATATGGCTTTCTAATGCTCCCACGAGTACAAATATAAGATGATCCCTTATTACCGAATGAGACGCATATGCCCATCTATGTGCCATAAACTATTGGGGAATGGCACATAGTATGTTCTTCCAGCCACAGTCTGGCTCCATCTCTGGGCTGCAGCAGCTGGCTCAATACGGTTGAGGATTTCTCGAACTCTTTTTCTTTGTACTACAATACCATCAGCACGCAGGTATGCCCTCATCATCTGCAACAGGTTCATAAAACAACACAATAAAGAAAGTACACTTTCACAATGAATATAATGATATATACATGAAGGGACAAGAGTATGTAGCAGAACACTTGCTTCCGAGCCTGATCTGGGAAATTGGCTGTGCAATCTTCTGACATGCTCTTCCAGGTCAACATCATGAATGGGAGTAAATCTATTTCTGGCTGAAATCTGAAAAAACTTCATTTTTTTATGCAGGTATGAAGAGGAACAACACAACATCTCAGTGATGGCTCTCACTGTAAAGCCCTGAGTGGGGAGCAGTTGAATTTGATCACTTGTAATGTCAAGTGCTGGTCTTCCTCGTCTACCTAAAGTATGGAAATAAAAGGATTAAGGAATTCAAGCAAACGAATCACTACGTGTTTTTTATATACTGTATACAGTACAGGCATATAGACACAGATGTACATAAAAGTATATGCAGCTTCAAAACCACGAGCAGCTATTTTCTCTAACCATTTTACTCAAGAAAAAAATAATTCAAACTTATAATTGAATAACTAAAAGATCACTAGTTATTGCTTAAAAGTGTACAGCCATCGCGTTACTTAATAGTCTACTGATTTGCAGGAAAACCACTGGTATAAAACGACGTTTGACAGGGTGATAGAAGGTAAGTCACAGCAAGTCGTCAGTAAAACCCGTGTGTAGTTCGAATAAAAATACATACGAAAAACCAATGACAAAAAATGGTAGCCATTTTACCTGTGTGCAAACGATGTGCCACATGGGAACAAACACGTCCACCATTAGGAGTGGGTCCCGCAATGATGACAGATCGGAGATCTATTGGACTTTGAATCAAACTTTGAATAGTATCAGCGCTAAACTGGTCACTAACTCTTCTTAAATTAGCAATTGAAATGTTTATCGCGCGTGCTTCACTTTCACCGGCAGACCCTTGATGACAGGCACTCTCTATTGCCCTGCACCTTCGCCGAATACGTCTCAGGACACTGTCCGCCATTGTTGTTTTAAAAAACTAAGTGGGCACAGAATTTCCAAAATCATGAGCCCTGACTGGTGGGATGACACTATTTTGAAACGTACAGCCAATAGGATACCGTTACATGTTTTCGTAATCATCCTTATTTGCATTTAATGCAAGTACAGTGTAATGTCACTAGCACTACAAGTGGGCACATTTATGGCCTTACATGTTCACTAGTAAGCGTCAAAATCATCTTACCAGTGAACTAGTGGGCACATTTATGGCCTTAAATGTTCAGTAGTAAGCGTCAAAATAATCTTATTAGTGAACTAGTGGGCGTTTTGCGGCTTACATGTTCACTAGTAAGCGTCAAAATGACCTTACTAGTGAACTAGTGAGCGTTTTGTGGCTTACATGTTCACTAGTAAGCGTCAAAATGACCTTACTAGTAAACTAGTGAGCGTTTTGTGGCTTACATGTTCACTAGTAAGCGTCAAAATGATCTTACTAGTGAACTATTGGGCGTTTTGTGGCTTACATGTTCACTAGTAAGCCTCAAAATGATCTTACTAGTGAACTAGTAGGCGATGTGTGGCTTACATGTCAACTAGTAAGCCTCAAAATGAACTTACTAGTGAACTAGTGGGCACATTTATGGCCTTACATGTTCACTAGTAAGCGTCAAAATGATCTTACTAGTGAACTAGTGGGCGTTTTGTTGCTTACATGTTCACTAGTAAGCGTCAAAATGACCTTACTAGTGAACTAGTGGGCGTTTTGTGGCTTACATGTTCACTAATAAGCGTCAAAATGATCTTACTAGTGAACGAGTGAGCGTTTTGTGGCTGACATGTTCATAAATAAGTGTCAAAATGATCTTACTAGGGAACTAGTGGGCGTTTTGTGGCTTACATGTTCACTAGTAAGCGTCAAAATTACCTTACTAGTGAACCAGTGAGCGTTTTGTGGCTTACATGTTCACTAGTAAGCGTCAAAATGACCTTACTAGTGAACTAGTGAGCGTTTTGTGGCTTACATGTTCACTAGTAAGCGTCAAAATGATCTTACTAGTGAACTAGTGGGCGTTCTGTGGCTTACATGTTCACTAGTAAGCGTCAAAATGATCTTACTAGTGAACTAGTGGGCGTTCTGTGGCTTACATGTTCACTAGAAGCCTCAAAATTATCTTACTAGTGAACTAGCGGGCGTTTTGTGGCTTACATGTCAACTAGTAAGCCTCAAAATGATCTTACTAGTGAACTAGTGGGCACATTTATGGCCTTACATGTTCACTAGTAAGCGTCAAAATGACCTTACTAGTGAACTAGTGGGCAATATGGAATAAATACTCAAAGGGCTTGCCAGGCAAGCCCATTGAGTATTTAAAGGGTTCAAAGGGCTTGCCTGGCAAGCCCTTTGAGTATTTATTCATCCGTGATGGTATTGTAGACCAATGAGAGCACGTCCGACAGACACGTGGACTTCGGGCGGCCAATCATGATGCATTTCGAGCCAAGCCCCAACAAAAACGGAGGAGAAAACTTTCAGACGCTTTGAAAGCTTTTGGGGTACATATTACTCTTGTTGTTACACAAAATTTTGTTTTACGATTATTTTAGGCGGTAACGTTATGGTGTAAATGTCAAATACGTGGTCAATTTATCAAGATGAAGCCTGCTTAAAAATTTGCTCCAACAATTTTGGAGATGTGTCTGACTGACAGCAATGGCGGCAGTTCAACGCTGACAGTCGCAGTCGGGTGCAGATTTATTTCGGCAGGACTTTCTAAAATCTGCCGTTTGCTCTGACAGTTCTCTGTCTGACAGTCACATTTTGTCTTATTACTCACAAGCTAATTGACATTTAAAAAAAGAGTTAATGTTTGGAACACGATTTTGCTCTTACTGTTTGCTGCCTTAGTTCGTTTGAAATATTCGCTTCCTGCATTACATGAAGTACATTTTTTAATATTCACAAGACTGTAACTGTGCATTATAAATAATGTCACATTTGCACTATGTTTTACTGGATCTACAACTAAACTAGGTCCTCGTTTCTGGGAGAGTCCACAGCACCTCCTGTATCACAACCATTCTGCCGGCACACCTTCAGCAGCACGATGTTTCTAACGGGAGCTGCAGGGTGATCAGCTTCATTGAAGAACAGGAGGAGGAGAGGCACAACGTTTGTCATTTGTGATATGTTTTTAGACTTTTCTCCTAACTAAAAAAACTATGTTTTGTTAATTTCTTGATATAGTTCTTGTATTTAAATATTTTAACAATCAAATATTTTTCAACTGTGTTTTAGATATGAATTGTATGAAATAAATCAGTGAAGCCCCATTCAAATTCTACTCTATATAATCTGCTCGATCACACTGCTGTCAACCTGCTGTACCTCCAAACTCCTTGGCTTACTCGCAGTTGGAGGGTTCCCCCCGAACGGGGGGACAAATCAAGGAACCAATCCCGGCACCCCGAACGGGGTGCCCTTACGGCCGTTTTTTTTTTTTTCGGCTAACCGCCCCCTGAACCTGGCAGGGTGGCGGGCGGACCTTTTGCTCCAGGCGGGGGACATAGAGACAAATCCGGGGCCCACACAGACACTCTCACGCACGCAACAAACACACACACAACAAACTACCTGGACATGCGACATTTGCACACAACAGATTACAAGAAGACAGACATCCTTCAGATGCAACCACCACACACCACACTGGGTACACAAACATTGCACAAACATAAACACTAGACAATACAACATGACATGGAAATGCAGACTACATCCCAAAACACCACCACGAACAACAACACCTCGTAGGACACCAACAGGCAGCAGAGCACAAACAGACCAAAACAACACACTCGCCTCACCAACACTACCCTCAAAGGCAACACGGACAGACAACTCCAACAGAGATACAACAAACACAAGACCACCCCCCCAAACCTGGACCTGCAATAGCTGCAATAGAATCATCACACGCAGACAAACCTCACTCAGATGCAACTCAACACACCCACACTGGATACACAGACATTGCTCCGGCATCACCACCCGCCAATACACAAACACGTGGACATGCAGAACACACACGCAAACAACAAACACCCCAACACCACAACCCCCGAACAACCCACAAAGAACAACACCCACCAACAAAAACAACAAACACACACTGACCATACTACAAATAAACATCAACGGCATCCAAAACAAGAAAACAGAACTAGAAGAACTCGCCTCACAACAGCACGCAGACATCATCACCATACAAGAAACCAAACTAGAAAAACAACACAACACACCTCGTCTCACCAACTACACCAGCATTAGGAAAGACAGAGAACACAAGGGAGGAGGAGGACTGCTCACATACATTCACAAATCAGTCACATTCACTCCCATGAACATCCCCAACAACATTAACACCAACACTACAGAAATTCAAACCGTAAAGATTCACATAACCAACCACAAAAGACTACACATATGCAACATGTATATACCCCCCAGAGATACCACCCGACCAGACCACGCCACAGAAGACACAGACATCACCAACACCTTCCAATACATAAACTCGCTGAACAACACCATTCTAACCGCAGACATCAACGCTCACTCAACACAATGGCACTCTCCCTACGACGACCACAGAGGCACCCTCATTGCAGACATACTACAGAACTCCCAACAAATCACTCTAAACGCAAACACACCTACCAGAAAGCCTACAAACATCAACCAACAACCAACATCACCGGACATCACAACAGCCAGCAACAGCATCACAAACAGAACAACATGGACCACAATACACGCACTCAGTTCAGACCACCTTCCTATCAAAATCACACACAACACGCGTGCTCCTTTCCGCCTACAACAACACCTTCAAACTTACACAAATTACAGGAAAGCAGACTGGGAAGGATACACCTCTGAAATAGAATCAGCACTGGAGAACATAACCATACCTGACAACATCCACACAGCCAACACCATGCTCACAAACCTCATACTTACAGCAGACAAACACCACATACCCCACGGAAAAATAAAAAGCAAATCACTTCTCCTACCACAACACATCAGAACACTCATCAGCCAAAGAAACGACATCAGACAACAAAACCACCAAGACCCACGCATCACAGACCTAAACAAAGAAATAGACACACAAATCCAAAAACACAAACAAGAGCTATGGAAAGAACACTTAACGGATGCATGGAACCACAGACACAAACAACACATACTCTGGAACACAGTAACAAGACTATCAAACAAAGAACAAAAAGCACCAGAAAACACCACAATACAGTTCGGACAACACACGGCAATATCCAACAAACAGAAAGCACGAGCATTCAACAAACAATTCACCAACATAATACAACACAAAACCAACAGAACATACAGACAACTACAACGCAAAATACGAAAACTCAACACCACGCCCATAACCATCACAGAACAACAAGTCAAACAAGCACTACAACGCTCCAAAAGCAACAACTCCACAGGCCCAGACAACATAAACATCAGACATCTGAAACACCTAGGCCCCAAAGCAATAACACTACTCACACACACTTACAACACATCACTCAACACCAACACCATCCCCGCAATATGGAAGACTGCAAAAATAATCCCAATACCAAAACCCAACAAAAACCACGCACTCGGCCCATCCTACAGACCAATAGCACTACTCAGCCCAATAGCCAAAACAATGGAAAAGGTAATACTACCCTTCATTACCAACAACACTCAACTACCCTCTCACCAACACGGCTTCCGAAAACAACACTCCACAGCCACAGCACTACACCACATACACAACATCATAGCCACAGGTTTCAATCAACAAAAACCACCACAACGAACAGTTGCCATAGCCCTAGACATGTCCAAAGCCTTTGACACGGTAAACCTACACACACTCACAAACAAACTCAACAACACTAACACCCCAAACATCATCATCAAATACATCTTCAACTACATAAGGGGACGCAGACAATACACTCAATACCGAGGGGAAACATCAGAACACAGAAACACGAAAACGGGGGTACCACAGGGGGAGTACTTTCACCAACACTATTCAACATATACATGGCAGACTTACCACAACCACCTCCAAATGTACACACAGTTACATATGCAGACGACATCACCATTCTATCCACACATGTCAAACCACAACAGGCACAACAACAAGTACAAAAATATGTCCACGACATATACAACTGGAGAAAACAGAACCAACTCACACTCAACGCAGACAAAACCACCACCACTCTGTTCACACCGGATCCGGCAATATACAGCAACAGACTCACTTTACAAATAGATAACACCACCCTACCCACAGTCCGCGAACGCAAAATACTGGGATTAACATGGGACCCCAAACTCACCTTCTCAAAACACACACAACACACTCTAACCCGCGCCAAGCAATCAAACAAAATACTTAAAGCCTTAACAACCACTCACTGGGGAAAATCCAAAGAAACTATACTCACCACATACAAAGCAACCACACTCACACGCCTCGAATACGCAAACACTATATGGTCACCAACACTATCGGACACAAACAAGACAAAACTCCAGACCACACAGAACACCGCACTCAGAATAGCAACAGGATGCACACAAGACACAAACATACAAGACTTGCATGAGGAAACAAAAACTCTCCCACTGAACACCCATCTAAAACTACACGCATCGCAAATCAGACAAAAAGCCCAACACCCAACCCACCCACTACACCCACTCACTCAACAACCACCACCACCCAGACAAAAGAAACAAACAATCTTCCACAACAACAACTACACACACAACAAAGACACAGCACCACAGGACACCAACAACGACACCATAAAACAGAACATGAAAGACATACACACCCACTTTGTACAAACACACTTGGACACCAGACAACACAACAAAGTAATACATGCACCAGCACCAGAAATAGACCCATCAGAGCAAGACCTACCACACAGAACCAGACAACTCCTAGCACAACTCCGAACCAACAAATCACCAGCCCTCCACTCCTACCTACACAACATTATACCGGACACACACCCAACACCACTCTGTGCGCTATGCGGCACGCAAGTGCACGACACACAACACCTGTTCACCTGCACAAACATACCCACCACACTGACTCCGGAGGACCTCTGGCGAAACCCAAGCGGAGTGGCGGCCCTGCTCGCCCGCTGGGCGGAGGAGGGGGGTCTGGGGATCCGGGAGACGGAGTGAGGGCCCGGTCCCCCAATGTCGGGGCACGGGTGGGGTCGACAACAACAACAACAACATCAACCTGCTGTAAATAATGCCTCCATTCATGATTGTAGAAACCCCAGAACGGTAAACATGTGATTATTTTATTTTAAAATATAAGAAGCCTATGTTTTGCAATTGTGCTCATTTTCATTGTATTGCACGACAAATATAATAGATGAGCCGGTTTGGGGACATCATCAACCAAGCTGTTGCTCCAATTGCAATGCGATATATTGTCCTGCTCTCCTAAATTCGCATCTACACCACAAATTATAACATCCTAACTGATTTAGCAACAACTGAAAATTCACATCATTATTTAGGGAGTTGCATAACTGTTGCATTATATGGTGCCCTATTCATTTTATTTAGTATAGCATACATATATAAAAGTGGAAAGATACTGCAGAGCTGTGCCATTACTCTTTATCTCTGTGTACATAATAAATAAACATCACCTACAGATACATTGGTAAAAATTGCTTGATTCCTTCTGTATACTGTAGATATTACGCAAATGGCGGTAAATAATTGTGAAAGCTCAGAATCAGGTTTTAAAGGGTTAATTCTTTGCTGGGTGGAGCTCTTATCATGGAGCCAATAGGAGGTGTCCTCGGGTGGTGTCCGTCCCTCATTCAGCTCGGGTCCTCCACCAGAGGCCAGGAAGCCCGAGGGCCCCGCGCAGTACCCCCGCCGCTCCCAGCACCGCACACCTCCGGACCGAGATGTCCGACGCTGGTCCCGGGATCTGTCGCAACCACCCATCCAGTCCGGGGGTCACTGCCCCGAGCGCCCCGACCACCACAGGCACGACCGCCACCCCCACCCCCCAGGCCCTCCCCAGCCCCTCCCCGAGCCCCTGGTACCCCCCGAGCCCCCCATGCTCCCCCCTCCCGATGCCTCCACCAACTGGGACCGCCACATCCACCACAACGGCCCTCCTCCGCCCCCCATCCACGACCACGACATCTGGCTGGCTCGCCACCACCATCACGCCAGTCTGGATCCGGAAGTCCCACAGGATCCCCGCTCCGCCACCCTCCACCACCCTCGGAGGTGCCCCCCACTCCGACCCCGGGGCCCCCAGTCCACACTCCGCACAGATGCCTCGGCAGACCACGCCAGCCACCTGGCCATGGCGCTCCACGCAGGCCCCCCCTGCCAGCATCCCACACCCCGCAGCCACGTGCCGGATCGTCCCAGGCGCCTCCCCGCACAACCCACACCCCGGGTCCTGTCCGGCGCGGCACATCCGGGCCTCGACGGCTCCGGCGCCCAAGGCCCGCTCCTGAGCAGCCAGGATGAGCGCCCCTACGCTGTCCCCCAGGCCAGTCCCCTCCAGCCACCGATAGGACTTCTTGAGATCAGCCACCTCAGCCACGGTCCGGTGGCACATCCCGCGTAGGGGCCCGCCCCACCACGATGGTCCCCCCCCCAGCGCCCGTCCCTCCGCTCCCCACTTGGGGCAAAAAATGAGCACATAACACCATCCAGTGTGGGTCCTTGGGCAAGAGCCTTCACGCTAATGCGTACCTCATACAATGATGAGAGACAATAAAATGAATGACATGCCAGCTCAGACGTCGCCCGGCCAAACAAGGTCTGCGTCAGGTGCTGGGGAACCAGAGCACCTTGATGAAAAATGGAGCAGAGATGGGCAAGATGCAATAACATGGCTCTGTTGGAATGCTACTACTCAAGCAAGCCTAGTCAGAGAGGTTACATGGAGAGAATGTGGGCTAAATGGTTACTTCGAAACCCACAGTCACGGGTGGCCACGAAACAACTCGTAACTCAGTGTTCCAACATCCACAAACGGCAACTGCTGTCACAACTTGAGATTGATGAGGTACAACGCAGGTTCCATGGTGAGGGGCCCCAGGCTGCCAGATCAGAGGAGGAGTTCATACCAGAGTGAATGCAGATGATGAGATTGGGAGGCCAGCCCCAATGAATGAAATGCTGAGCGAGGCAGCAACTGACCTGAAAGCTAAGATCATGGCAAGAATGAAAGCTGGGAAACCTAGAATCCGATCACAACGGCTATGTGAAGTACCACCTGAAAGTCTCTTGGAAAGTGTGAATTCAGCACTGAGGGCGATCCTTACCGTAACGATCACGGAAATGAACTGATATACGCTTCAGCATCAGTGATCCTTGAGATGCTTGGCTATAAGAGCAACCATGGAAGCCATGAGATACATTACCGACCATGGAAAAGACGGTTCGAGGCTAAGATCAAGGCGGCTCGGAAAGATGTGAGTCAATTGACTGAGGTCCAGAGAGGTGTGATGAAAAGGCCGATCCTGAGAGGTACATCCAGATGACCATATATGAAGCACTCGAAACAAAGGCTCCAAGCCTTGTCCAGCCGCCTAAAGCGGTACACGAAAGAGAATGAGGCCAGACGAATAAACAGGCTGTTTGCAACACAACCTGCGAAAGTGTACGCTCAGTGGCAGGGTCCTAACAACAGAGCTGATCCACCAAGACTGGAAACTGAAAGGTACTGGAGAGGCAGATGGGAGAAGGAGGTTGCACATAACAGCAGTGCACAATGGCTGGTCACCCAAAGAGAGGAGCACAGACACCTCCCTGAACAGAACCCAATTACCATAACAGTGGCAGACATAAAGGAAATAGTCTCAAATATGAAGAACTGGACAGCACCAGGCCCGGACATGGTCCACACTTACTGGCTAAAGAGACTCACAGCACTCCATGAGCGCCCAGCAGCACAAATGAACCAGCTGCCTAGGGATGGGACTCACCCAGGATGGCTAACCGAAGGGCGAACGATCCTTATCATGAAAGATCCCTCAAAGGGTGCAGTCGCATCCAACTATCGGCCAATAACCTGTCCCTCCACAATTTTGGAAGCTCATGTTGCGGCTAAGATAAGTGCACACATGGATCAATACATGAGCGAAGCACGGAAGGGCATTGGTAGAGATACCAGGGGAGCCAAACATCAGCTCCTGGTTGACAGAACAGTCGCACAAGACTGCAGGTCCCGATGTACCAACCTGTGCACAGCCTGGATTGATTAAAAGAAAGCCTATGACTCGATGCCACATACATGGATCACTGAATGCTTGGATGTGTATAAGGTGAACAGGAACCTAAGAGCCTTCGTTGCGAACTTGATAAGGATGTGGAAAACCACACTTGAAGCCAATGGCAAGCCACTTACCCAAGTGTCCATCAAATGTGGCATATACCAAGGTGATGCACTCTCCCCATTGCTGTTCTGCATAGGACTGAACTCCCTAAGCCAAGTAATCACCAAGACAGGCTATGGATACAGCCTCAGAAATGAAGCTACGATCAGTCACCTCCTCTACATGGATGACATAAAGCTGTATGCTAAGAGTGAAAGGGACATAGACTCCCTGATCCACACAACCAGGATCTACAGCAGCGACATCGGGATGTGATAGTCGGATGGTGACTAAGAGAGGAACGGTAGTCCGGACTGAAGGGGTCTCACTCCCCGAAGGAACAATAGCAGACATTGAGGACAGCTACAAGTACCTCGGTGTACCACAAGCCAATGGCAACCTTGAACTGGCAACAAGGAAAGCGGCTGGGGACTAGTGAGTGTGAGAGTCACTGTCCAGGATGAAACATCCAAGCTCCATGAATACATCAAGGAGAAGGCTCCAACGGATGACGTACTCAGAGAATGTCTCAGACAATGGGCAACAGAGGATGAGGCGCTGGAAGAGGGACCATCATCGGAGGACAAGCCCCTACACGGGATGTACCACCGGACCATAACTGAAGTGGCCGATCTCAAGAATTCCCATCAGTGGCTAGAGAGGGCTGGCCTGAAGGACAGTACAGAGGCACTCATCCTGGCTGCTCAGGAGCAGGCCCTGAGCACTAGAGCCATTGAGGCCCAGATATACCACACCAGACAAGACCCAAGGTGTAGGTTGTGCAAAGAGGCACCTGAGACGATCTAACACATAACTGCAGGGTGTAAGGTGCTGGCAGGGAAAGCCTATATGGAACGCCATAACCAGGTGGCTGGCATAGTCTACCGAAACATCTGTGCGGAGTACGGACTGGAAACCCCAAGGTCAAAATGGGAAACACCTCCGAAGGTGGTGGAGAATGACAGAGCGAAGATCCTATGGGACTTCCAGATCCAGACTGACAAGATGGTAATGGCGAACCAACCAGATATCCTGATGATAGATAAAGGGCAGAGGAAAGCCGTTGTAGTGGATGTAGCGGTCCCAAGTGCTGGAAACATCAGAAAGAAGGAACACGAGAAACTCGAGAAATCTCAAGGGCTCAGAGAGGAGCTGGAGAGAGCCTGGAAGGTAAAGGGGACAGTCGTGCCTGTGGTGGTCGGAGCACTCGGGGCAGTGACCCCCAAACTAGATGATGAGTGGTTGCAACAGATCCCGAGAACAACATCGGACATCTCAGTCCAGAAATGTGCAGTGCTGGGAACGGCAAGGATACTGCGCAGAACCCTCAAGCTTCCTGGCCTCTGGTAGAGGACCCCAGCTGAATGAGGGATGGACACCACCTGAGGGGTGAGACGAGGATTTTTTTTATAGATATACAGTAGATACACATTCACTCCCATGAACATCCCCAACAACATTAACACCAACACTACAGAAATTCAAACCGTAAAGATTCACATAACCAACCACAAAAGACTACACATATGCAACATGTATATACCCCCCAGAGATACCACCCGACCAGACCACGCCACAGAAGACACAGACATCACCAACACCTTCCAATACATAAACTCGCTGAACAACACCATTCTAACCGCAGACATCAACGCTCACTCAACACAATGGCACTCTCCCTACGACGACCACAGAGGCACCCACATTGCAGACATACTACAAAACTCCCAACAAATCACTCTAAACGAAAAACACACCCACCAGAAAACCTACAAACATCAACCAACAACCAACATCACCGGACATCACAACAGCCAGCAACAGCATCACAAACAGAACAACATGGACCACAATACACGCACTCAGTTCAGACCACCTTCCTATCAAAATCACACACAACACGCGTGCTCCTTTCCGCCTACAACAACACCTTCAAACTTACACAAATTTCAGGAAAGCAGACTGGGAAGGATACACCTCTGAAATAGAATCAGCACTGGAGAACATAACCATACCTGACAACATCCACACAGCCAACACCATGCTCGCAAACCTCATACTTACAGCAGACAAACACCACATACCCCACGGAAAAATAAAAAGCAAATCACTTCTCCTACCACAACACATCAGAACACTCATCAGCCAAAGAAACGACATCAGACAACAAAACCACCAAGACCCACGCATCACAGACCTAAACAAAGAAATAGACACACAAATCCAAAAACACAAACAAGAGCTATGGAAAGAACACTTAACGGATGCATGGAACCACAGACACAAACAACACATACTCTGGAACACAGTAACAAGACTATCAAACAAAGAACAAAAAGCACCAGAAAACACCACAATACAGTTCGGACAACACACGGCAATATCCAACAAACAGAAAGCACGAGCATTCAACAAACAATTCACCAACATAATACAACACAAAACCAACAGAACATACAGACAACTACAACGCAAAATACGAAAACTCAACACCACGCCCATAACCATCACAGAACAACAAGTCAAACAAGCACTACAACGCTCCAAAAGCAACAACTCCACAGGCCCAGACAACATAAACATCAGACATCTGAAACACCTAGGCCCCAAAGCAATAACACTACTCACACACACTTACAACACATCACTCAACACCAACACCATCCCCGCAATATGGAAGACTGCAAAAATAATCCCAATACCAAAACCCAACAAAAACCACGCACTCGGCCCATCTTACAGACCAATAGCACTACTCAGCCCAATAGCCAAAACAATGGAAAAGGTAATACTACCCTTCATTACCAACAACACTCAACTACCCTCTCACCAACACGGCTTCCGAAAACAACACTCCACAACCACAGCACTACACCACATACACAACATCATAGCCACAGGTTTCAATCAACAAAAACCACCACAACGAACAGTTGCCATAGCCCTAGACATGTCCAAAGCCTTTGACACGGTAAACCTACACACACTCACAAACAAACTCAACAACACTAACACCCCAAACATCATCATCAAATACATCTTCAACTACATAAGGGGACGCAGACAATACACTCAATACCGGGGGGAAACATCAGAACATAGAAACACGAAAACGGGGGTACCACAGGGGGGAGTACTTTCACCAACACTATTCAACATATACATGGCAGACTTACCACAACCACCTCCAAATGTACACACAGTTACATATGCAGACGACATCACCATTCTATCCACACATGTCAAACCACAACAGGCACAACAACAAGTATCTCCACGACATATACAACTGGACAAAACAGAACCAACTCACACTCAACGCAGACAAAACCACCACCACTCTGTTCACACCGGATCCGGCAGAATACAGCAACAGGCTCACTTTACAAATAGATAACACCACCCTACCCACAGTCCGCGAACCCAAAATACTGGGATTAACATGGGACCCCAAACTCACCTTCTCAAAACACACACAACACACTCTAACCCGCGCCAAGCAATCAAACAAAATACTTAAAGCCTTAACAACCACTCACTGGGGAAAATCCAAAGAAACTATACTCACCACATACAAAGCAACCACACTCACACGCCTCGAATACGCAAACACTATATGGTCACCAACACTATCGGACACAAACAAGACAAAACTCCAGACCACACAGAACACCGCACTCAGAATAGCAACAGGATGCACACAAGACACAAACATACAACACTTGCATGAGGAAACAAGAACTCTCCCACTGAACACCCATCTAAAACTACACGCATCGCAAATCAGACAAAAAGCCCAACACCCAACCCACCCACTACACCCACTCACTCAACAACCACCACCACCCAGACAAAAGAAACAAACAATCTTCCACAACAACAACTACACACACAACAAAGACACAGCACCACAGGACACCAACAACGACACCATAAAACAGAACATGAAAGACATACACACCCACTTTGTACAAACACACTTGGACACCAGACAACACAACAAAGTAATACATGCACCAGCACCAGAAATAGACCCATCAGAGCAAGACCTACCACACAGAACCAGACAACTCCTAGCACAACTCCGAACCAACAAATCACCAGCCCTCCACTCCTACCTACACAACATTACACCGGACACACACCCAACACCACTCTGTGCGCTATGCGGCACGCAAGTGCACGACACACAACACCTGTTCACCTGCACAAACATACCCACCACACTGACTCCGGAGGACCTCTGGCGAAACCCAAGCGGAGTGGCGGCCCTGCTCGCCCGCTGGGCGGAGGAGGGGGGTCTGGGGATCCGGGAGACGGAGTGAGGGCCCGGTCCCCCAATGTCGGGGCACGGGTGGGGTCGACAACAACAACAACAACAACATAAAAAAAGACTTCCCCTTTAAATATTCCTGCTGCATAATATATCTCCTTTCCTTTCGTAAAGGATGGTCAGAACCTTTCCTAAGCATTATTAAAATTTAGACGATCTTTGCTCCAGGTGCTACCGGCTCATCTCACTCGGTTAGGATAGGAAAGGAAAGTTCCTATGCCAAAATGATAATCCAAAAAGGGCCCCTGTTGGTGGATAATCAGGCCATGGGAGGTGTGAGTAAATTGTGAGGGGGTGTTGGCTGGAGCTAGAAATAATTTTGGTGTCTTGTCCCTGCAGTAGGTTCATTAAAAGAGCAACCAGTGTTTTCACCACCATGGTCGGATCTTACTCTGGAGGGTAACCCATACAGGCAGGTGGCTTGGACAAAATATTTCAACACTGTCAAAGCTGTGTTGTCTGTGCTCCAGTTGAAGGTACGTTATTAGCCTGGAATTCCCATCAATGCCGGCATGTGTCACAAACACCCACCTGTAAAACAAACATGAAAAGAATAATGATTAAATACAAGAAAACAATCAAGTTTCATATCTTGTTTGAAATATCATCTCGGTAGAGAAGGTATTGCTGTGCACTTAAGACTACATGGAGGCAATTTGGAGTTTGTGTAACTTGGATATACAAATGATAAAATTCAATTTAATCTGTGCTGTCCATACAATATGGCTTTCTAATGCTCCCACGAGTACAAATATAAGATGATCCCTTATTACCGAATGAGACGGATATGCCCATCTATGTGCCATAAACTATTGGGGAATGGCACATAGTATGTTCTTCTAGCCACAGTCTGGCTCCATCTCTGGGCTGCAGCAGCTGGCTCAATACGGTTGAGGATTTCTCGAACTCTTTTTCTTTGTACTACAATACCATCAGCACGCAGGTATGCCCTCATCATCTGCAACAGGTTCATAAAACAACACAATAAAGAAAGTACACTTTCACAATGAATATAATGATATATACATGAAGGGACAAGAGTATGTAGCAGAACACTTGCTTCCGAGCCTGATCTGGGAAATTGGCTGTGCAATCTTCTGACATGCTCTTCCAGGTCAACATCATGAATGGGGGTAAATCTATTTCTGGCTGAAATCTGAAAAAACTTCATTTTTTTTATGCAGGTATGAAGAGGAACAACACAACATCTCAGTGATGGCTCTCACTGTAAAGCCCTGAGTGGGGAGCAGTTCAATTTGATCACTTGTAATGTCAAGTGCTGGTCTTCCTCGTCTACCTAAAGTATGGAAATAAAAGGATTAAGGAATTCAAGCAAACGAATCACTACGTGTTTTTTATATACTGTATACAGTACAGGCATATAGACACAGATGTACATAAAAGTATATGCAGCTTCAAAACCACGAGCAGCTATTTTCTCTAACCATTTTACTCAAGAAAAAAATAATTCAAACTTATAATTGAATAACTAAAAGATCACTAGTTATTGCTTAAAAGTGTACAGCCATCGCGTTACTTAATAGTCTACTGATTTGCAGGAAAACCACTGGTATAAAACGACGTTTGACAGGGTGATAGAAGGTAAGTCACAGCAAGTCGTCAGTAAAACCCGTGTGTAGTTCGAATAAAAATACATACGAAAAACCAATGACAAAAAATGGTAGCCATTTTACCTGTGTGCAAACGATGTGCCACATGGGAACAAACACGTCCACCATTAGGAGTGGGTCCCGCAATGATGACAGATCGGAGATCTATTGGACTTTGAATCAAACTTTGAATAGTATCAGCGCTAAACTGGTCACTAACTCTTCTTAAATTAGCAATTGAAATGTTTATCGCGCGTGCTTCACTTTCACCGGCAGACCCTTGATGACAGGCACTCTCTATTGCCCTGCACCTTCGCCGAATACGTCTCAGGACACTGTCCGCCATTGTTGTTTTAAAAAACTAAGTGGGCACAGAATTTCCAAAATCATGAGCCCTGACTGGTGGGATGACACTATTTTGAAACGTACAGCCAATAGGATACCGTTACATGTTTTCGTAATCATCCTTATTTGCATTTAATGCAAGTACAGTGTAATGTCACTAGCACTACAAGTGGGCACATTTATGGCCTTACATGTTCACTAGTAAGCGTCAAAATCATCTTACCAGTGAACTAGTGGGCACATTTATGGCCTTAAATGTTCAGTAGTAAGCGTCAAAATAATCTTATTAGTGAACTAGTGGGCGTTTTGCGGCTTACATGTTCACTAGTAAGCGTCAAAATGACCTTACTAGTGAACTAGTGAGCGTTTTGTGGCTTACATGTTCACTAGTAAGCGTCAAAATGACCTTACTAGTAAACTAGTGAGCGTTTTGTGGCTTACATGTTCACTAGTAAGCGTCAAAATGATCTTACTAGTGAACTATTGGGCGTTTTGTGGCTTACATGTTCACTAGTAAGCCTCAAAATGATCTTACTAGTGAACTAGTAGGCGATGTGTGGCTTACATGTCAACTAGTAAGCCTCAAAATGAACTTACTAGTGAACTAGTGGGCACATTTATGGCCTTACATGTTCACTAGTAAGCGTCAAAATGATCTTACTAGTGAACTAGTGGGCGTTTTGTTGCTTACATGTTCACTAGTAAGCGTCAAAATGACCTTACTAGTGAACTAGTGGGCGTTTTGTGGCTTACATGTTCACTAGTAAGCGTCAAAATGATCTTACTAGTGAACGAGTGAGCGTTTTGTGGCTGACATGTTCATAAATAAGTGTCAAAATGATCTTACTAGGGAACTAGTGGGCGTTTTGTGGCTTACATGTTCACTAGTAAGCGTCAAAATTACCTTACTAGTGAACCAGTGAGCGTTTTGTGGCTTACATGTTCACTAGTAAGCGTCAAAATGACCTTACTAGTGAACTAGTGAGCGTTTTGTGGCTTACATGTTCACTAGTAAGCGTCAAAATGATCTTACTAGTGAACTAGTGGGCGTTCTGTGGCTTACATGTTCACTAGTAAGCGTCAAAATGATCTTACTAGTGAACTAGTGGGCGTTCTGTGGCTTACATGTTCACTAGAAGCCTCAAAATTATCTTACTAGTGAACTAGCGGGCGTTTTGTGGCTTACATGTCAACTAGTAAGCCTCAAAATGATCTTACTAGTGAACTAGTGGGCACATTTATGGCCTTACATGTTCACTAGTAAGCGTCAAAATGACCTTACTAGTGAACTAGTGGGCAATATGGAATAAATACTCAAAGGGCTTGCCAGGCAAGCCCATTGAGTATTTAAAGGGTTCAAAGGGCTTGCCTGGCAAGCCCTTTGAGTATTTATTCATCCGTGATGGTATTGTAGACCAATGAGAGCACGTCCGACAGACACGTGGACTTCGGGCGGCCAATCATGATGCATTTCGAGCCAAGCCCCAACAAAAACGGAGGAGAAAACTTTCAGACGCTTTGAAAGCTTTTGGGGTACATATTACTCTTGTTGTTACACAAAATTTTGTTTTACGATTATTTTAGGCGGTAACGTTATGGTGTAAATGTCAAATACGTGGTCAATTTATCAAGATGAAGCCTGCTTAAAAATTTGCTCCAACAATTTTGGAGATGTGTCTGACTGACAGCAATGGCGGCAGTTCAACGCTGACAGTCGCAGTCGGGTGCAGATTTATTTCGGCAGGACTTTCTAAAATCTGCCGTTTGCTCTGACAGTTCTCTGTCTGACAGTCACATTTTGTCTTATTACTCACAAGCTAATTGACATTTAAAAAAAGAGTTAATGTTTGGAACACGATTTTGCTCTTACTGTTTGCTGCCTTAGTTCGTTTGAAATATTCGCTTCCTGCATTACATGAAGTACATTTTTTAATATTCACAAGACTGTAACTGTGCATTATAAATAATGTCACATTTGCACTATGTTTTACTGGATCTACAACTAAACTAGGTCCTCGTTTCTGGGAGAGTCCACAGCACCTCCTGTATCACAACCATTCTGCCGGCACACCTTCAGCAGCACGATGTTTCTAACGGGAGCTGCAGGGTGATCAGCTTCATTGAAGAACAGGAGGAGGAGAGGCACAACGTTTGTCATTTGTGATATGTTTTTAGACTTTTCTCCTAACTAAAAAAACTATGTTTTGTTAATTTCTTGATATAGTTCTTGTATTTAAATATTTTAACAATCAAATATTTTTCAACTGTGTTTTAGATATGAATTGTATGAAATAAATCAGTGAAGCCCCATTCAAATTCTACTCTATATAATCTGCTCGATCACACTGCTGTCAACCTGCTGTACCTCCAAACTCCTTGGCTTACTCGCAGTTGGAGGGTTCCCCCCGAACGGGGGGACAAATCAAGGAACCAATCCCTGCACCCCGAACGGGGTGCCCTTACGGCCGTTTTTTTTTTTTCGGCTAACCGCCCCCTGAACCTGGCAGGGTGGCGGGCGGACCTTTTGCTCCAGGCGGGGGACATAGAGACAAATCCGGGGCCCACACAGACACTCTCACGCACGCAACAAACACACACACAACAAACTACCTGGACATGCGACATTTGCACACAACAGATTACAAGAAGACAGACATCCTTCAGATGCAACCACCACACACCACACTGGGTACACAAACATTGCACAAACATAAACACTAGACAATACAACATAACATGGAAATGCAGACTACATCCCAAAACACCACCACGAACAACAACACCTCGTAGGACACCAACAGGCAGCAGAGCACAAACAGACCAAAACAACACACACGCCTCACCAACACTACGCTCAAACGCAACACGGACAGACAACTCCAACAGAGATACAACAAACACAAGACCACCCCCCCAAACCTGGACCTGCAATAACTGCAATAGAATCATCACACGCAGACAAACCTCACTCAGATGCAACTCAACACACCCACACTGGATACACAGACATTGCTCCGGCATCACCACCCGCCAATACACAAACACGTGGACATGCAGAACACACACGCAAACAACAAACACCCCAACACCACAACCCCCGAACAACCCACAAAGAACAACACCCACCAACAAAAACAACAAACACACACTGACCATACTACAAATAAACATCAACGGCATCCAAAACAAGAAAACAGAACTAGAAGAACTCGCCTCACAACAGCACGCAGACATCATCACCATACAAGAAACCAAACTAGAAAAACAACAAAACACACCTCGTCTCACCAACTACACCAGCTTTAGGAAAGACAGAGAACACAAGGGAGGAGGAGGACTGCTCACATACATTCACAAATCAGTCACATTCACTCCCATGAACATCCCCAACAACATTAACACCAACACTACAGAAATTCAAACCGTAAAGATTCACATAACCAACCACAAAAGACTACACATATGCAACATGTATATACCCCCCAGAGATACCACCCGACCAGACCACGCCACAGAAGACACAGACATCACCAACACCTTCCAATACATAAACTCGCTGAACAACACCATTCTAACCGCAGACATCAACGCTCACTCAACACAATGGCACTCTCCCTACGACGACCACAGAGGCACCCTCATTGCAGACATACTACAGAACTCCCAACAAATCACTCTAAACGCAAACACACCTACCAGAAAACCTACAAACATCAACCAACAACCAACATCACCGGACATCACAACAGCCAGCAACAGCATCACAAACAGAACAACATGGACCACAATACACGCACTCAGTTCAGACCACCTTCCTATCAAAATCACACACAACACGCGTGCTCCTTTCCGCCTACAACAACACCTTCAAACTTACACAAATTACAGGAAAGCAGACTGGGAAGGATACACCTCTGAAATAGAATCAGCACTGGAGAACTTAACCATACCTGACAACATCCACACAGCCAACACCATGCTCACAAACCTCATACTTACAGCAGACAAACACCACATACCCCACGGAAAAATAAAAAGCAAATCACTTCTCCTACCACAACACATCAGAACACTCATCAGCCAAAGAAACGACATCAGACAACAAAACCACCAAGACCCACGCATCACAGACCTAAACAAAGAAATAGACAAACAAATCCAAAAACACAAACAAGAGCTATGGAAAGAACACTTAACGGATGCATGGAACCACAGACACAAACAATACATACTCTGGAACACAGTAACAAGACTATCTAACAAAGAACAAAAAGCACCAGAAAACACCACAATACAGTTCGGACAACACACGGCAATATCCAACAAACAGAAAGCACGAGCATTCAACAAACAATTCACCAACATAATACAACACAAAACCAACAGAACATACAGACAACTACAACGCAAAATACGAAAACTCAACACCACGCCCATAACCATCACAGAACAACAAGTCAAACAAGCACTACAACGCTCCAAAAGCAACAACTCCACAGGCCCAGACAACATAAACATCAGACATCTGAAACACCTAGGCCCCAAAGCAATAACACTACTCACACACACTTACAACACATCACTCAACACCAACACCATCCCCACAATATGGAAGACTGCAAAAATAATCCCAATACCAAAACCCAACAAAAACCACGCACTCGGCCCATCCTACAGACCAATAGCACTACTCAGCCCAATAGCCAAAACAATGGAAAAGGTAATACTACCCTTCATTACCAACAACACTCAACTACCCTCTCACCAACACGGCTTCCGAAAACAACACTCCACAACCACAGCACTACACCACATACACAACATCATAGCCACAGGTTTCAATCAACAAAAACCACCACAACGAACAGTTGCCATAGCCCTAGACATGTCCAAAGCCTTTGACACGGTAAACCTACACACACTCACAAACAAACTCAACAACACTAACACCCCAAACATCATCATCAAATACATCTTCAACTACATAAGGGGACGCAGACAATACACTCAATACCGAGGGGAAACATCAGAACACAGAAACACGAAAACGGGGGTACCACAGGGGGAGTACTTTCACCAACACTATTCAACATATACATGGCAGACTTACCACAACCACCTCCAAATGTACACACAGTTACATATGCAGACGACATCACCATTCTATCCACACATGTCAAACCACAACAGGCACAACAACAAGTACAAAAATATCTCCACGACATATACAACTGGACAAAACAGAACCAACTCACACTCAACGCAGACAAAACCACCACCACTCTGTTCACACCGGATCCGGCAATATACAGCAACAGACTCACTTTACAAATAGATAACACCACCCTACCCACAGTCCGCGAACGCAAAATACTGGGATTAACATGGGACCCCAAACTCACCTTCTCAAAACACACACAACACACTCTAACCCGCGCCAAGCAATCAAACAAAATACTTAAAGCCTTAACAACCACTCACTGGGGAAAATCCAAAGAAACTATACTCACCACATACAAAGCAACCACACTCACACGCCTCGAATACGCAAACACTATATGGTCACCAACACTATCGGACACAAACAAGACAAAACTCCAGACCACACAGAACACCGCACTCAGAATAGCAACAGGATGCACACAAGACACAAACATACAACACTTGCATGAGGAAACAAAAACTCTCCCACTGAACACCCATCTAAAACTACACGCATCGCAAATCAGACAAAAAGCCCAACACCCAACCCACCCACTACACCCACTCACTCAACAACCACCACCACCCAGACAAAAGAAACAAACAATCTTCCACAACAACAACTACACACACAACAAAGACACAGCACCACAGGACACCAACAACGACACCATAAAACAGAACATGAAAGACATACACACCCACTTTGTACAAACACACTTGGACACCAGACAACACAACAAAGTAATACATGCACCAGCACCAGAAATAGACCCATCAGAGCAAGACCTACCACACAGAACCAGACAACTCCTAGCACAACTCCGAACCAACAAATCACCAGCCCTCCACTCCTACCTACACAACATTACACCGGACACACACCCAACACCACTCTGTGCGCTATGCGGCACGCAAGTGCACGACACACAACACCTGTTCACCTGCACAAACATACCCACCACACTGACTCCGGAGGACCTCTGGCGAAACCCAAGCGGAGTGGCGGCCCTGCTCGCCCGCTGGGCGGCGGAGGGGGGTCTGGGGATCCGGGAGACGGAGTGAGGGCCCGGTCCCCCAATGTCGGGGCACGGGTGGGGTCGACAACAACAACAACAACATCAACCTGCTGTAAATAATGCCTCCATTCATGATTGTAGAAACCCCAGAACGGTAAACATGTGATTATTTTATTTTAAAATATAAGAAGCCTATGTTTTGCAATTGTGCTCATTTTCATTGTATTGCACGACAAATATAATAGATGAGCCGGTTTGGGGACATCATCAACCAAGCTGCTGCTCCAATTGCAATGCGATATATTGTCCTGCTCTCCTAAATTCGCATCTACACCACAAATTATAACATCCTAACTGATTTAGCAACAACTGAAAATTCACATCATTATTTAGGGAGTTGCATAACTGTTGCATTATATGGTGCCCTATTCATTTTATTTAGTATAGCATACATATATAAAAGTGGAAAGATACTGCAGAGCTGTGCCATTACTCTTTATCTCTGTGTACATAATAAATAAACATCACCTACAGATACATTGGTAAAAATTGCTTGATTCCTTCTGTATACTGTAGATATTACGCAAATGGCGGTAAATAATTGTGAAAGCTCAGAATCAGGTTTTAAAGGGTTAATTCTTTGCTGGGTGGAGCTCTTATCATGGAGCCAATAGGAGGTGTCCTCGGGTGGTGTCCGTCCCTCATTCAGCTCGGGTCCTCCACCAGAGGCCAGGAAGCCCGAGGGCCCCGCGCAGTACCCCCGCCGCTCCCAGCACCGCACACCTCCGGACCGAGATGTCCGACGCTGGTCCCGGGATCTGTCGCAACCACCCATCCAGTCCGGGGGTCACTGCCCCGAGCGCCCCGACCACCACAGGCACGACCGCCACCCCCACCCCCCAGGCCCTCCCCAGCCCCTCCCCGAGCCCCTGGTACCCCCCGAGCCCCCCATGCTCCCCCCTCCCGATGCCTCCACCACCTGGGACCGCCACATCCACCACAACGGCCCTCCTCCGCCCCCCATCCACGACCACGACATCTGGCTGGCTCGCCACCACCATCACGCCAGTCTGGATCCGGAAGTCCCACAGGATCCCCGCTCCGCCACCCTCCACCACCCTCGGAGGTGCCCCCCACTCCGACCCCGGGGCCCCCAGTCCACACTCCGCACAGATGCCTCGGCAGACCACGCCAGCCACCTGGCCATGGCGCTCCACGCAGGCCCCCCCTGCCAGCATCCCACACCCCGCAGCCACGTGCCGGATCGTCCCAGGCGCCTCCCCGCACAACCCACACCCCGGGTCCTGTCCGGCGCGGCACATCCGGGCCTCGACGGCTCCGGCGCCCAAGGCCCGCTCCTGAGCAGCCAGGATGAGCGCCCCTGCGCTGTCCCCCAGGCCAGTCCCCTCCAGCCACCGATAGGACTTCTTGAGATCAGCCACCTCAGCCACGGTCCGGTGGCACATCCCGCGTAGGGGCCCGCCCCACCACGATGGTCCCCCCCCCAGCGCCCGTCCCTCCGCTCCCCACTTGGGGCAAAAAATGAGCACATAACACCATCCAGTGTGGGTCCTTGGGCAAGAGCCTTCACGCTAATGCGTACCTCATACAATGATGAGAGACAATAAAATGAATGACATGCCAGCTCAGACGTCGCCCGGCCAAACAAGGTCTGCGTCAGGTGCTGGGGAACCAGAGCACCTTGATGAAAAATGGAGCAGAGATGGGCAAGATGCAATAACATGGCTCTGTTGGAATGCTACTACTCAAGCAAGCCTAGTCAGAGAGGTTACATGGAGAGAATGTGGGCTAAATGGTTACTTCGAAACCCACAGTCACGGGTGGCCACGAAACAACTCGTAACTCAGTGTTCCAACATCCACAAACGGCAACTGCTGTCACAACTTGAGATTGATGAGGTACAACGCAGGTTCCATGGTGAGGGGCCCCAGGCTGCCAGATCAGAGGAGGAGTTCATACCAGAGTGAATGCAGATGATGAGATTGGGAGGCCAGCCCCAATGAATGAAATGCTGAGCGAGGCAGCAACTGACCTGAAAGCTAAGATCATGGCAAGAATGAAAGCTGGGAAACCTAGAATCCGATCACAACGGCTATGTGAAGTACCACCTGAAAGTCTCTTGGAAAGTGTGAATTCAGCACTGAGGGCGATCCTTACCGTAACGATCACGGAAATGAACTGATATACGCTTCAGCATCAGTGATCCTTGAGATGCTTGGCTATAAGAGCAACCATGGAAGCCATGAGATACATTACCGACCATGGAAAAGACGGTTCGAGGCTAAGATCAAGGCGGCTCGGAAAGATGTGAGTCAATTGACTGAGGTCCAGAGAGGTGTGATGAAAAGGCCGATCCTGAGAGGTACATCCAGATGACCATATATGAAGCACTCGAAACAAAGGCTCCAAGCCTTGTCCAGCCGCCTAAAGCGGTACACGAAAGAGAATGAGGCCAGACGAATAAACAGGCTGTTTGCAACACAACCTGCGAAAGTGTACGCTCAGTGGCAGGGTCCTAACAACAGAGCTGATCCACCAAGACTGGAAACTGAAAGGTACTGGAGAGGCAGATGGGAGAAGGAGGTTGCACATAACAGCAGTGCACAATGGCTGGTCACCCAAAGAGAGGAGCACAGACACCTCCCTGAACAGAACCCAATTACCATAACAGTGGCAGACATAAAGGAAATAGTCTCAAATATGAAGAACTGGACAGCACCAGGCCCGGACATGGTCCACACTTACTGGCTAAAGAGACTCACAGCACTCCATGAGCGCCCAGCAGCACAAATGAACCAGCTGCCTAGGGATGGGACTCACCCAGGATGGCTAACCGAAGGGCGAACGATCCTTATCATGAAAGATCCCTCAAAGGGTGCAGTCGCATCCAACTATCGGCCAATAACCTGTCCCTCCACAATTTTGGAAGCTCATGTTGCGGCTAAGATAAGTGCACACATGGATCAATACATGAGCGAAGCACGGAAGGGCATTGGTAGAGATACCAGGGGAGCCAAACATCAGCTCCTGGTTGACAGAACAGTCGCACAAGACTGCAGGTCCCGATGTACCAACCTGTGCACAGCCTGGATTGATTAAAAGAAAGCCTATGACTCGATGCCACATACATGGATCACTGAATGCTTGGATGTGTATAAGGTGAACAGGACCCTAAGAGCCTTCATTGCGAACTTGATGAGGATGTGGAAAACCACACTTGAAGCCAATGGCAAGCCACTTACCCAAGTGTCCATCAAATGTGGCATATACCAAGGTGATGCACTCTCCCCATTGCTGTTCTGCATAGGACTGAACTCCCTAAGCCAAGTAATCACCAAGACAGGCTATGGATACAGCCTCAGAAATGAAGCTACGATCAGTCACCTCCTCTACATGGATGACATAAAGCTGTATGCTAAGAGTGAAAGGGACATAGACTCCCTGATCCACACAACCAGGATCTACAGCAGCGACATCGGGATGTGATAGTCGGATGGTGACTAAGAGAGGAACGGTAGTCCGGACTGAAGGGGTCTCACTCCCCGAAGGAACAATAGCAGACATTGAGGACAGCTACAAGTACCTCGGTGTACCACAAGCCAATGGCAACCTTGAACTGGCAACAAGGAAAGCGGCTGGGGACTAGTGAGTGTGAGAGTCACTGTCCAGGATGAAACATCCAAGCTCCATGAATACATCAAGGAGAAGGCTCCAACGGATGACGTACTCAGAGAATGTCTCAGACAATGGGCAACAGAGGATGAGGCGCTGGAAGAGGGACCATCATCGGAGGACAAGCCCCTACACGGGATGTACCACCGGACCATAACTGAAGTGGCCGATCTCAAGAATTCCCATCAGTGGCTAGAGAGGGCTGGCCTGAAGGACAGTACAGAGGCACTCATCCTGGCTGCTCAGGAGCAGGCCCTGAGCACTAGAGCCATTGAGGCCCAGATATACCACACCAGACAAGACCCAAGGTGTAGGTTGTGCAAAGAGGCACCTGAGACGATCTAACACATAACTGCAGGGTGTAAGGTGCTGGCAGGGAAAGCCTATATGGAACGCCATAACCAGGTGGCTGGCATAGTCTACCGAAACATCTGTGCGGAGTACGGACTGGAAACCCCAAGGTCAAAATGGGAAACACCTCCGAAGGTGGTGGAGAATGACAGAGCGAAGATCCTATGGGACTTCCAGATCCAGACTGACAAGATGGTAATGGCGAACCAACCAGATATCCTGATGATAGATAAAGGGCAGAGGAAAGCCGTTGTAGTGGATGTAGCGGTCCCAAGTGCTGGAAACATCAGAAAGAAGGAACACGAGAAACTCGAGAAATCTCAAGGGCTCAGAGAGGAGCTGGAGAGAGCCTGGAAGGTAAAGGGGACAGTCGTGCCTGTGGTGGTCGGAGCACTCGGGGCAGTGACCCCCAAACTAGATGATGAGTGGTTGCAACAGATCCCGGGAACAACATCGGACATCTCAGTCCAGAAATGTGCAGTGCTGGGAACGGCAAGGATACTGCGCAGAACCCTCAAGCTTCCTGGCCTCTGGTAGAGGACCCCAGCTGAATGAGGGATGGACACCACCTGAGGGGTGAGACGAGGATTTTTTTTATAGATATACAGTAGATACACATTCACTCCCATGAACATCCCCAACAACATTAACACCAACACTACAGAAATTCAAACCGTAAAGATTCACATAACCAACCACAAAAGACTACACATATGCAACATGTATATACCCCCCAGAGATACCACCCGACCAGACCACGCCACAGAAGACACAGACATCACCAACACCTTCCAATACATAAACTCGCTGAACAACACCATTCTAACCGCAGACATCAACGCTCACTCAACACAATGGCACTCTCCCTACGACGACCACAGAGGCACCCACATTGCAGACATACTACAAAACTCCCAACAAATCACTCTAAACGAAAAACACACCCACCAGAAAACCTACAAACATCAACCAACAACCAACATCACCGGACATCACAACAGCCAGCAACAGCATCACAAACAGAACAACATGGACCACAATACACGCACTCAGTTCAGACCACCTTCCTATCAAAATCACACACAACACGCGTGCTCCTTTCCGCCTACAACAACACCTTCAAACTTACACAAATTTCAGGAAAGCAGACTGGGAAGGATACACCTCTGAAATAGAATCAGCACTGGAGAACATAACCATACCTGACAACATCCACACAGCCAACACCATGCTCGCAAACCTCATACTTACAGCAGACAAACACCACATACCCCACGGAAAAATAAAAAGCAAATCACTTCTCCTACCACAACACATCAGAACACTCATCAGCCAAAGAAACGACATCAGACAACAAAACCACCAAGACCCACGCATCACAGACCTAAACAAAGAAATAGACACACAAATCCAAAAACACAAACAAGAGCTATGGAAAGAACACTTAACGGATGCATGGAACCACAGACACAAACAACACATACTCTGGAACACAGTAACAAGACTATCAAACAAAGAACAAAAAGCACCAGAAAACACCACAATACAGTTCGGACAACACACGGCAATATCCAACAAACAGAAAGCACGAGCATTCAACAAACAATTCACCAACATAATACAACACAAAACCAACAGAACATACAGACAACTACAACGCAAAATACGAAAACTCAACACCACGCCCATAACCATCACAGAACAACAAGTCAAACAAGCACTACAACGCTCCAAAAGCAACAACTCCACAGGCCCAGACAACATAAACATCAGACATCTGAAACACCTAGGCCCCAAAGCAATAACACTACTCACACACACTTACAACACATCACTCAACACCAACACCATCCCCGCAATATGGAAGACTGCAAAAATAATCCCAATACCAAAACCCAACAAAAACCACGCACTCGGCCCATCTTACAGACCAATAGCACTACTCAGCCCAATAGCCAAAACAATGGAAAAGGTAATACTACCCTTCATTACCAACAACACTCAACTACCCTCTCACCAACACAGCTTCCGAAAACAACACTCCACAACCACAGCACTACACCACATACACAACATCATAGCCACAGGTTTCAATCAACAAAAACCACCACAACGAACAGTTGCCATAGCCCTAGACATGTCCAAAGCCTTTGACACGGTAAACCTACACACACTCACAAACAAACTCAACAACACTAACACCCCAAACATCATCATCAAATACATCTTCAACTACATAAGGGGACGCAGACAATACACTCAATACCGGGGGGAAACATCAGAACATAGAAACACGAAAACGGGGGTACCACAGGGGGGAGTACTTTCACCAACACTATTCAACATATACATGGCAGACTTACCACAACCACCTCCAAATGTACACACAGTTACATATGCAGACGACATCACCATTCTATCCACACATGTCAAACCACAACAGGCACAACAACAAGTATCTCCACGACATATACAACTGGACAAAACAGAACCAACTCACACTCAACGCAGACAAAACCACCACCACTCTGTTCACACCGGATCCGGCAGAATACAGCAACAGGCTCACTTTACAAATAGATAACACCACCCTACCCACAGTCCGCGAACCCAAAATACTGGGATTAACATGGGACCCCAAACTCACCTTCTCAAAACACACACAACACACTCTAACCCGCGCCAAGCAATCAAACAAAATACTTAAAGCCTTAACAACCACTCACTGGGGAAAATCCAAAGAAACTATACTCACCACATACAAAGCAACCACACTCACACGCCTCGAATACGCAAACACTATATGGTCACCAACACTATCGGACACAAACAAGACAAAACTCCAGACCACACAGAACACCGCACTCAGAATAGCAACAGGATGCACACAAGACACAAACATACAACACTTGCATGAGGAAACAAAAACTCTCCCACTGAACACCCATCTAAAACTACACGCATCGCAAATCAGACAAAAAGCCCAACACCCAACCCACCCACTACACCCACTCACTCAACAACCACCACCACCCAGACAAAAGAAACAAACAATCTTCCACAACAACAACTACACACACAACAAAGACACAGCACCACAGGACACCAACAACGACACCATAAAACAGAACATGAAAGACATACACACCCACTTTGTACAAACACACTTGGACACCAGACAACACAACAAAGTAATACATGCACCAGCACCAGAAATAGACCCATCAGAGCAAGACCTACCACACAGAACCAGACAACTCCTAGCACAACTCCGAACCAACAAATCACCAGCCCTCCACTCCTACCTACACAACATTACACCGGACACACACCCAACACCACTCTGTGCGCTATGCGGCACGCAAGTGCACGACACACAACACCTGTTCACCTGCACAAACATACCCACCACACTGACTCCGGAGGACCTCTGGCGAAACCCAAGCGGAGTGGCGGCCCTGCTCGCCCGCTGGGCGGCGGAGGGGGGTCTGGGGATCCGGGAGACGGAGTGAGGGCCCGGTCCCCCAATGTCGGGGCACGGGTGGGGTCGACAACAACAACAACAACAACATAAAAAAAGACTTCCCCTTTAAATATTCCTGCTGCATAATATATCTCCTTTCCTTTCGTAAAGGATGGTCAGAACCTTTCCTAAGCATTATTAAAATTTAGACGATCTTTGCTCCAGGTGCTACCGGCTCATCTCACTCGGTTAGGATAGGAAAGGAAAGTTCCTATGCCAAAATGATAATCCAAAAAGGGCCCCTGTTGGTGGATAATCAGGCCATGGGAGGTGTGAGTAAATTGTGAGGGGGTGTTGGCTGGAGCTAGAAATAATTTTGGTGTCTTGTCCCTGCAGTAGGTTCATTAAAAGAGCAACCAGTGTTTTCACCACCATGGTCGGATCTTACTCTGGAGGGTAACCCATACAGGCAGGTGGCTTGGACAAAATATTTCAACACTGTCAAAGCTGTGTTGTCTGTGCTCCAGTTGAAGGTACGTTATTAGCCTGGAATTCCCATCAATGCCGGCATGTGTCACAAACACCCACCTGTAAAACAAACATGAAAAGAATAATGATTAAATACAAGAAAACAATCAAGTTTCATATCTTGTTTGAAATATCATCTCGGTAGAGAAGGTATTGCTGTGCACTTAAGACTACATGGAGGCAATTTGGAGTTTGTGTAACTTGGATATACAAATGATAAAATTCAATTTAATCTGTGCTGTCCATACAATATGGCTTTCTAATGCTCCCACGAGTACAAATATAAGATGATCCCTTATTACCGAATGAGACGGATATGCCCATCTATGTGCCATAAACTATTGGGGAATGGCACATAGTATGTTCTTCTAGCCACAGTCTGGCTCCATCTCTGGGCTGCAGCAGCTGGCTCAATACGGTTGAGGATTTCTCGAACTCTTTTTCTTTGTACTACAATACCATCAGCACGCAGGTATGCCCTCATCATCTGCAACAGGTTCATAAAACAACACAATAAAGAAAGTACACTTTCACAATGAATATAATGATATATACATGAAGGGACAAGAGTATGTAGCAGAACACTTGCTTCCGAGCCTGATCTGGGAAATTGGCTGTGCAATCTTCTGACATGCTCTTCCAGGTCAACATCATGAATGGGGGTAAATCTATTTCTGGCTGAAATCTGAAAAAACTTCATTTTTTTTATGCAGGTATGAAGAGGAACAACACAACATCTCAGTGATGGCTCTCACTGTAAAGCCCTGAGTGGGGAGCAGTTCAATTTGATCACTTGTAATGTCAAGTGCTGGTCTTCCTCGTCTACCTAAAGTATGGAAATAAAAGGATTAAGGAATTCAAGCAAACGAATCACTACGTGTTTTTTATATACTGTATACAGTACAGGCATATAGACACAGATGTACATAAAAGTATATGCAGCTTCAAAACCACGAGCAGCTATTTTCTCTAACCATTTTACTCAAGAAAAAAATAATTCAAACTTATAATTGAATAACTAAAAGATCACTAGTTATTGCTTAAAAGTGTACAGCCATCGCGTTACTTAATAGTCTACTGATTTGCAGGAAAACCACTGGTATAAAACGACGTTTGACAGGGTGATAGAAGGTAAGTCACAGCAAGTCGTCAGTAAAACCCGTGTGTAGTTCGAATAAAAATACATACGAAAAACCAATGACAAAAAATGGTAGCCATTTTACCTGTGTGCAAACGATGTGCCACATGGGAACAAACACGTCCACCATTAGGAGTGGGTCCCGCAATGATGACAGATCGGAGATCTATTGGACTTTGAATCAAACTTTGAATAGTATCAGCGCTAAACTGGTCACTAACTCTTCTTAAATTAGCAATTGAAATGTTTATCGCGCGTGCTTCACTTTCACCGGCAGACCCTTGATGACAGGCACTCTCTATTGCCCTGCACCTTCGCCGAATACGTCTCAGGACACTGTCCGCCATTGTTGTTTTAAAAAACTAAGTGGGCACAGAATTTCCAAAATCATGAGCCCTGACTGGTGGGATGACACTATTTTGAAACGTACAGCCAATAGGATACCGTTACATGTTTTCGTAATCATCCTTATTTGCATTTAATGCAAGTACAGTGTAATGTCACTAGCACTACAAGTGGGCACATTTATGGCCTTACATGTTCACTAGTAAGCGTCAAAATCATCTTACCAGTGAACTAGTGGGCACATTTATGGCCTTAAATGTTCAGTAGTAAGCGTCAAAATAATCTTATTAGTGAACTAGTGGGCGTTTTGCGGCTTACATGTTCACTAGTAAGCGTCAAAATGACCTTACTAGTGAACTAGTGAGCGTTTTGTGGCTTACATGTTCACTAGTAAGCGTCAAAATGACCTTACTAGTAAACTAGTGAGCGTTTTGTGGCTTACATGTTCACTAGTAAGCGTCAAAATGATCTTACTAGTGAACTATTGGGCGTTTTGTGGCTTACATGTTCACTAGTAAGCCTCAAAATGATCTTACTAGTGAACTAGTAGGCGATGTGTGGCTTACATGTCAACTAGTAAGCCTCAAAATGAACTTACTAGTGAACTAGTGGGCACATTTATGGCCTTACATGTTCACTAGTAAGCGTCAAAATGATCTTACTAGTGAACTAGTGGGCGTTTTGTTGCTTACATGTTCACTAGTAAGCGTCAAAATGACCTTACTAGTGAACTAGTGGGCGTTTTGTGGCTTACATGTTCACTAGTAAGCGTCAAAATGATCTTACTAGTGAACGAGTGAGCGTTTTGTGGCTGACATGTTCATAAATAAGTGTCAAAATGATCTTACTAGGGAACTAGTGGGCGTTTTGTGGCTTACATGTTCACTAGTAAGCGTCAAAATTACCTTACTAGTGAACCAGTGAGCGTTTTGTGGCTTACATGTTCACTAGTAAGCGTCAAAATGACCTTACTAGTGAACTAGTGAGCGTTTTGTGGCTTACATGTTCACTAGTAAGCGTCAAAATGATCTTACTAGTGAACTAGTGGGCGTTCTGTGGCTTACATGTTCACTAGTAAGCGTCAAAATGATCTTACTAGTGAACTAGTGGGCGTTCTGTGGCTTACATGTTCACTAGAAGCCTCAAAATTATCTTACTAGTGAACTAGCGGGCGTTTTGTGGCTTACATGTCAACTAGTAAGCCTCAAAATGATCTTACTAGTGAACTAGTGGGCACATTTATGGCCTTACATGTTCACTAGTAAGCGTCAAAATGACCTTACTAGTGAACTAGTGGGCAATATGGAATAAATACTCAAAGGGCTTGCCAGGCAAGCCCATTGAGTATTTAAAGGGTTCAAAGGGCTTGCCTGGCAAGCCCTTTGAGTATTTATTCATCCGTGATGGTATTGTAGACCAATGAGAGCACGTCCGACAGACACGTGGACTTCGGGCGGCCAATCATGATGCATTTCGAGCCAAGCCCCAACAAAAACGGAGGAGAAAACTTTCAGACGCTTTGAAAGCTTTTGGGGTACATATTACTCTTGTTGTTACACAAAATTTTGTTTTACGATTATTTTAGGCGGTAACGTTATGGTGTAAATGTCAAATACGTGGTCAATTTATCAAGATGAAGCCTGCTTAAAAATTTGCTCCAACAATTTTGGAGATGTGTCTGACTGACAGCAATGGCGGCAGTTCAACGCTGACAGTCGCAGTCGGGTGCAGATTTATTTCGGCAGGACTTTCTAAAATCTGCCGTTTGCTCTGACAGTTCTCTGTCTGACAGTCACATTTTGTCTTATTACTCACAAGCTAATTGACATTTAAAAAAAGAGTTAATGTTTGGAACACGATTTTGCTCTTACTGTTTGCTGCCTTAGTTCGTTTGAAATATTCGCTTCCTGCATTACATGAAGTACATTTTTTAATATTCACAAGACTGTAACTGTGCATTATAAATAATGTCACATTTGCACTATGTTTTACTGGATCTACAACTAAACTAGGTCCTCGTTTCTGGGAGAGTCCACAGCACCTCCTGTATCACAACCATTCTGCCGGCACACCTTCAGCAGCACGATGTTTCTAACGGGAGCTGCAGGGTGATCAGCTTCATTGAAGAACAGGAGGAGGAGAGGCACAACGTTTGTCATTTGTGATATGTTTTTAGACTTTTCTCCTAACTAAAAAAACTATGTTTTGTTAATTTCTTGATATAGTTCTTGTATTTAAATATTTTAACAATCAAATATTTTTCAACTGTGTTTTAGATATGAATTGTATGAAATAAATCAGTGAAGCCCCATTCAAATTCTACTCTATATAATCTGCTCGATCACACTGCTGTCAACCTGCTGTACCTCCAAACTCCTTGGCTTACTCGCAGTTGGAGGGTTCCCCCCGAACGGGGGGACAAATCAAGGAACCAATCCCTGCACCCCGAACGGGGTGCCCTTACGGCCGTTTTTTTTTTTTTTTCGGCTAACTGCCCCCTGGACCTGGCAGGGTGGCGGGCGGACCTTTTGCTCCAGGCGGGGGACATAGAGACAAATCCGGGGCCCACACAGACACTCTCACGCACGCAACAAACACACACACAACAAACTACCTGGACATGCGACATTTGCACACAACAGATTACAAGAAGACAGACATCCTTCAGATGCAACCACCACACACCACACTGGGTACACAAACATTGCACAAACATAAACACTAGACAATACAACATAACATGGAAATGCAGACTACATCCCAAAACACCACCACGAACAACAACACCTCGTAGGACACCAACAGGCAGCAGAGCACAAACAGACCAAAACAACACACTCGCCTCACCAACACTACCCTCAAAGGCAACACGGACAGACAACTCCAACAGAGATACAACAAACACAAGACCACCCCCCCAAACCTGGACCTGCAATAGCTGCAATAGAATCATCACACGCAGACAAACCTCACTCAGATGCAACTCAACACACCCACACTGGATACACAGACATTGCTCCGGCATCACCACCCGCCAATACACAAACACGTGGACATGCAGAACACACACGCAAACAACAAACACCCCAACACCACAACCCCCGAACAACCCACAAAGAACAACACCCACCAACAAAAACAACAAACACACACTGACCATACTACAAATAAACATCAACGGCATCCAAAACAAGAAAACAGAACTAGAAGAACTCGCCTCACAACAGCACGCAGACATCATCACCATACAAGAAACCAAACTAGAAAAACAACACAACACACCTCGTCTCACCAACTACACCAGCATTAGGAAAGACAGAGAACACAAGGGAGGAGGAGGACTGCTCACATACATTCACAAATCAGTCACATTCACTCCCATGAACATCCCCAACAACATTAACACCAACACTACAGAAATTCAAACCGTAAAGATTCACATAACCAACCACAAAAGACTACACATATGCAACATGTATATACCCCCCAGAGATACCACCCGACCAGACCACGCCACAGAAGACACAGACATCACCAACACCTTCCAATACATAAACTCGCTGAACAACACCATTCTAACCGCAGACATCAACGCTCACTCAACACAATGGCACTCTCCCTACGACGACCACAGAGGCACCCTCATTGCAGACATACTACAGAACTCCCAACAAATCACTCTAAACGCAAACACACCTACCAGAAAACCTACAAACATCAACCAACAACCAACATCACCGGACATCACAACAGCCAGCAACAGCATCACAAACAGAACAACATGGACCACAATACACGCACTCAGTTCAGACCACCTTCCTATCAAAATCACACACAACACGCGTGCTCCTTTCCGCCTACAACAACACCTTCAAACTTACACAAATTACAGGAAAGCAGACTGGGAAGGATACACCTCTGAAATAGAATCAGCACTGGAGAACTTAACCATACCTGACAACATCCACACAGCCAACACCATGCTCACAAACCTCATACTTACAGCAGACAAACACCACATACCCCACGGAAAAATAAAAAGCAAATCACTTCTCCTACCACAACACATCAGAACACTCATCAGCCAAAGAAACGACATCAGACAACAAAACCACCAAGACCCACGCATCACAGACCTAAACAAAGAAATAGACAAACAAATCCAAAAACACAAACAAGAGCTATGGAAAGAACACTTAACGGATGCATGGAACCACAGACACAAACAATACATACTCTGGAACACAGTAACAAGACTATCTAACAAAGAACAAAAAGCACCAGAAAACACCACAATACAGTTTGGACAACACACGGCAATATCCAACAAACAGAAAGCACGAGCATTCAACAAACAATTCACCAACATAATACAACACAAAACCAACAGAACATACAGACAACTACAACGCAAAATACGAAAACTCAACACCACGCCCATAACCATCACAGAACAACAAGTCAAACAAGCACTACAACGCTCCAAAAGCAACAACTCCACAGGCCCAGACAACATAAACATCAGACATCTGAAACACCTAGGCCCCAAAGCAATAACACTACACTACTCACACACACATCACTCAACACCAACACCATCCCCGCAATATGGAAGACTGCAAAAATAATCCCAATACCAAAACCCAACAAAAACCACGCACTCGGCCCATCCTACAGACCAATAGCACTACTCAGCCCAATAGCCAAAACAATGGAAAAGGTAATACTACCCTTCATTACCAACAACACTCAACTACCCTCTCACCAACACGGCTTCCGAAAACAACACTCCACAACCACAGCACTACACCACATACACAACATCATAGCCACAGGTTTCAATCAACAAAAACCACCACAACGAACAGTTGCCATAGCCCTAGACATGTCCAAAGCCTTTGACACGGTAAACCTACAAACACTCACAAACAAACTCAACAACACTAACACCCCAAACATCATCATCAAATACATCTTCAACTACATAAGGGAACGCAGACAATACACTCAATACCAGGGGGAAACATCAGAACACAGAAACACGAAAACGGGGGTACCACAGGGGGGAGTACTTTCACCAACACTATTCAACATATACATGGCAGACTTACCACAACCACCTCCAAATGTACACACAGTTACATATGCAGACGACATCACCATTCTATCCACACATGTCAAACCACAACAGGCACAACAACAAGTACAAAAATATCTCCACGACATATACAACTGGACAAAACAGAACCAACTCACACTCAACGCAGACAAAACCACCACCACTCTGTTCACACCGGATCCGGCAATATACAGCAACAGACTCACTTTACAAATAGATAACACCACCCTACCCACAGTCCGCGAACGCAAAATACTGGGATTAACATGGGACCCCAAACTCACCTTCTCAAAACACACACAACACACTCTAACCCGCGCCAAGCAATCAAACAAAATACTTAAAGCCTTAACAACCACTCACTGGGGAAAATCCAAAGAAACTATACTCACCACATACAAAGCAACCACACTCACACGCCTCGAATACGCAAACACTATATGGTCACCAACACTATCGGACACAAACAAGACAAAACTCCAGACCACACAGAACACCGCACTCAGAATAGCAACAGGATGCACACAAGACACAAACATACAACACTTGCATGAGGAAACAAAAACTCTCCCACTGAACACCCATCTAAAACTACACGCATCGCAAATCAGACAAAAAGCCCAACACCCAACCCACCCACTACACCCACTCACTCAACAACCACCACCACCCAGACAAAAGAAACAAACAATCTTCCACAACAACAACTACACACACAACAAAGACACAGCACCACAGGACACCAACAACGACACCATAAAACAGAACATGAAAGACATACACACCCACTTTGTACAAACACACTTGGACACCAGACAACACAACAAAGTAATACATGCACCAGCACCAGAAATAGACCCATCAGAGCAAGACCTACCACACAGAACCAGACAACTCCTAGCACAACTCCGAACCAACAAATCACCAGCCCTCCACTCCTACCTACACAACATTACACCGGACACACACCCAACACCACTCTGTGCGCTATGCGGCACGCAAGTGCACGACACACAACACCTGTTCACCTGCACAAACATACCCACCACACTGACTCCGGAGGACCTCTGGCGAAACCCAAGCGGAGTGGCGGCCCTGCTCGCCCGCTGTGCGGCGGAGGGGGGTCTGGGGATCCGGGAGACGGAGTGAGGGCCCGGTCCCCCAATGTCGGGGCACGGGTGGGGTCGACAACAACAACAACAACATCAACCTGCTGTAAATAATGCCTCCATTCATGATTGTAGAAACCCCAGAACGGTAAACATGTGATTATTTTATTTTAAAATATAAGAAGCCTATGTTTTGCAATTGTGCTCATTTTCATTGTATTGCACGACAAATATAATAGATGAGCCGGTTTGGGGACATCATCAACCAAGCTGCTGCTCCAATTGCAATGCGATATATTGTCCTGCTCTCCTAAATTCGCATCTACACCACAAATTATAACATCCTAACTGATTTAGCAACAACTGAAAATTCACATCATTATTTAGGGAGTTGCATAACTGTTGCATTATATGGTGCCCTATTCATTTTATTTAGTATAGCATACATATATAAAAGTGGAAAGATACTGCAGAGCTGTGCCATTACTCTTTATCTCTGTGTACATAATAAATAAACATCACCTACAGATACATTGGTAAAAATTGCTTGATTCCTTCTGTATACTGTAGATATTACGCAAATGGCGGTAAATAATTGTGAAAGCTCAGAATCAGGTTTTAAAGGGTTAATTCTTTGCTGGGTGGAGCTCTTATCATGGAGCCAATAGGAGGTGTCCTCGGGTGGTGTCCGTCCCTCATTCAGCTCGGGTCCTCCACCAGAGGCCAGGAAGCCCGAGGGCCCCGCGCAGTACACCCGCCGCTCCCAGCACCGCACACCTCCGGACCGAGATGTCCGACGCTGGTCCCGGGATCTGTCGCAACCACCCATCCAGTCCGGGGGTCACTGCCCCGAGCGCCCCGACCACCACAGGCACGACCGCCACCCCCACCCCCCAGGCCCTCCCCAGCCCCTCCCCGAGCCCCTGGTACCCCCCGAGCCCCCCATGCTCCCCCCTCCCGATGCCTCCACCACCTGGGACCGCCACATCCACCACAACGGCCCTCCTCCGCCCCCCATCCACGACCACGACATCTGGCTGGCTCGCCACCACCATCACGCCAGTCTGGATCCGGAAGTCCCACAGGATCCCCGCTCCGCCACCCTCCACCACCCTCGGAGGTGCCCCCCACTCCGACCCCGGGGCCCCCAGTCCACACTCCGCACAGATGCCTCGGCAGACCACGCCAGCCACCTGGCCATGGCGCTCCACGCAGGCCCCCCCTGTCAGCATCCCACACCCCGCAGCCACGTGCCGGATCGTCCCAGGCGCCTCCCCGCACAACCCACACCCCGGGTCCTGTCCGGCGCGGCACATCCGGGCCTCGACGGCTCCGGCGCCCAAGGCCCGCTCCTGAGCAGCCAGGATGAGCGCCCCTGCGCTGTCCCCCAGGCCAGTCCCCTCCAGCCACCGATAGGACTTCTTGAGATCAGCCACCTCAGCCACGGTCCGGTGGCACATCCCGCGTAGGGGCCCGCCCCACCACGATGGTCCCCCCCCCAGCGCCCGTCCCTCCGCTCCCCACTTGGGGCAAAAAATGAGCACATAACACCATCCAGTGTGGGTCCTTGGGCAAGAGCCTTCACGCTAATGCGTACCTCATACAATGATGAGAGACAATAAAATGAATGACATGCCAGCTCAGACGTCGCCCGGCCAAACAAGGTCTGCGTCAGGTGCTGGGGAACCAGAGCACCTTGATGAAAAATGGAGCAGAGATGGGCAAGATGCAATAACATGGCTCTGTTGGAATGCTACTACTCAAGCAAGCCTAGTCAGAGAGGTTACATGGAGAGAATGTGGGCTAAATGGTTACTTCGAAACCCACAGTCACGGGTGGCCACGAAACAACTCGTAACTCAGTGTTCCAACATCCACAAACAGCAACTGCTGTCACAACTTGAGATTGATGAGGTACAACGCAGGTTCCATGGTGAGGGGCCCCAGGCTGCCAGATCAGAGGAGGAGTTCATACCAGAGTGAATGCAGATGATGAGATTGGGAGGCCAGCCCCAATGAATGAAATGCTGAGCGAGGCAGCAACTGACCTGAAAGCTAAGATCATGGCAAGAATGAAAGCTGGGAAACCTAGAATCCGATTACAACGGCTATGTGAAGTACCACCTGAAAGTCTCTTGGAAAGTGTGAATTCAGCACTGAGGGCGATCCTTACCGTAACGATCACGGAAATGAACTGATATACGCTTCAGCATCAGTGATCCTTGAGATGCTTGGCTATAAGAGCAACCATGGAAGCCATGAGATACATTACCGACCATGGAAAAGACGGTTCGAGGCTAAGATCAAGGCGGCTCGGAAAGATGTGAGTCAATTGACTGAGGTCCAGAGAGGTGTGATGAAAAGGCCGATCCTGAGAGGTACATCCAGATGACCATATATGAAGCACTCGAAACAAAGGCTCCAAGCCTTGTCCAGCCGCCTAAAGCGGTACACGAAAGAGAATGAGGCCAGACGAATAAACAGGCTGTTTGCAACACAACCTGCGAAAGTGTACGCTCAGTGGCAGGGTCCTAACAACAGAGCTGATCCACCAAGACTGGAAACTGAAAGGTACTGGAGAGGCAGATGGGAGAAGGAGGTTGCACATAACAGCAGTGCACAATGGCTGGTCACCCAAAGAGAGGAGCACAGACACCTCCCTGAACAGAACCCAATTACCATAACAGTGGCAGACATAAAGGAAATAGTCTCAAATATGAAGAACTGGACAGCACCAGGCCCGGACATGGTCCACACTTACTGGCTAAAGAGACTCACAGCACTCCATGAGCGCCCAGCAGCACAAATGAACCAGCTGCCTAGGGATGGGACTCACCCAGGATGGCTAACCGAAGGGCGAACGATCCTTATCATGAAAGATCCCTCAAAGGGTGCAGTCGCATCCAACTATCGGCCAATAACCTGTCCCTCCACAATTTTGGAAGCTCATGTTGCGGCTAAGATAAGTGCACACATGGATCAATACATGAGCGAAGCACGGAAGGGCATTGGTAGAGATACCAGGGGAGCCAAACATCAGCTCCTGGTTGACAGAACAGTCGCACAAGACTGCAGGTCCCGATGTACCAACCTGTGCACAGCCTGGATTGATTAAAAGAAAGCCTATGACTCGATGCCACATACATGGATCACTGAATGCTTGGATGTGTATAAGGTGAACAGGACCCTAAGAGCCTTCATTGCGAACTTGATGAGGATGTGGAAAACCACACTTGAAGCCAATGGCAAGCCACTTACCCAAGTGTCCATCAAATGTGGCATATACCAAGGTGATGCACTCTCCCCATTGCTGTTCTGCATAGGACTGAACTCCCTAAGCCAAGTAATCACCAAGACAGGCTATGGATACAGCCTCAGAAATGAAGCTACGATCAGTCACCTCCTCTACATGGATGACATAAAGCTGTATGCTAAGAGTGAAAGGGACATAGACTCCCTGATCCACACAACCAGGATCTACAGCAGCGACATCGGGATGTGATAGTCGGATGGTGACCAAGAGAGGAACGGTAGTCCGGACTGAAGGGGTCTCACTCCCCGAAGGAACAATAGCAGACATTGAGGACAGCTACAAGTACCTCGGTGTACCACAAGCCAATGGCAACCTTGAACTGGCAACAAGGAAAGCGGCTGGGGACTAGTGAGTGTGAGAGTCACTGTCCAGGACGAAACATCCAAGCTCCATGAATACATCAAGGAGAAGGCTCCAACGGATGACGTACTCAGAGAATGTCTCAGACAATGGGCAACAGAGGATGAGGCGCTGGAAGAGGGACCATCATCGGAGGACAAGCCCCTACACGGGATGTACCACCGGACCATAACTGAAGTGGCCGATCTCAAGAATTCCCATCAGTGGCTAGAGAGGGCTGGCCTGAAGGACAGTACAGAGGCACTCATCCTGGCTGCTCAGGAGCAGGCCCTGAGCACTAGAGCCATTGAGGCCCAGATATACCACACCAGACAAGACCCAAGGTGTAGGTTGTGCAAAGAGGCACCTGAGACGATCTAACACATAACTGCAGGGTGTAAGGTGCTGGCAGGGAAAGCCTATATGGAACGCCATAACCAGGTGGCTGGCATAGTCTACCGAAACATCTGTGCGGAGTACGGACTGGAAACCCCAAGGTCAAAATGGGAAACACCTCCGAAGGTGGTGGAGAATGACAGAGCGAAGATCCTATGGGACTTCCAGATCCAGACTGACAAGATGGTAATGGCGAACCAACCAGATATCCTGATGATAGATAAAGGGCAGAGGAAAGCCGTTGTAGTGGATGTAGCGGTCCCAAGTGCTGGAAACATCAGAAAGAAGGAACACGAGAAACTCGAGAAATCTCAAGGGCTCAGAGAGGAGCTGGAGAGAGCCTGGAAGGTAAAGGGGACAGTCGTGCCTGTGGTGGTCGGAGCACTCGGGGCAGTGACCCCCAAACTAGATGATGAGTGGTTGCAACAGATCCCGGGAACAACATCGGACATCTCAGTCCAGAAATGTGCAGTGCTGGGAACGGCAAGGATACTGCGCAGAACCCTCAAGCTTCCTGGCCTCTGGTAGAGGACCCCAGCTGAATGAGGGATGGACACCACCTGAGGGGTGAGACGAGGATTTTTTTTATAGATATACAGTAGATACACATTCACTCCCATGAACATCCCCAACAACATTAACACCAACACTACAGAAATTCAAACCGTAAAGATTCACATAACCAACCACAAAAGACTACACATATGCAACATGTATATACCCCCCAGAGATACCACCCGACCAGACCACGCCACAGAAGACACAGACATCACCAACACCTTCCAATACATAAACTCGCTGAACAACACCATTCTAACCGCAGACATCAACGCTCACTCAACACAATGGCACTCTCCCTACGACGACCACAGAGGCACCCACATTGCAGACATACTACAAAACTCCCAACAAATCACTCTAAACGCAAACACACCCACCAGAAAACCTACAAACATCAACCAACAACCAACATCACCGGACATCACAACAGCCAGCAACAGCATCACAAACAGAACAACATGGACCACAATACACGCACTCAGTTCAGACCACCTTCCTATCAAAATCACACACAACACGCGTGCTCCTTTCCGCCTACAACAACACCTTCAAACTTACACAAATTACAGGAAAGCAGACTGGGAAGGATACACCTCTGAAATAGAATCAGCACTGGAGAACATAACCATACCTGACAACATCCACACAGCCAACACCATGCTCACAAACCTCATACTTACAGCAGACAAACACCACATACCCCACGGAAAAATAAAAAGCAAATCACTTCTCCTACCACAACACATCAGAACACTCATCAGCCAAAGAAACGACATCAGACAACAAAACCACCAAGACCCACGCATCACAGACCTAAACAAAGAAATAGACACACAAATCCAAAAACACAAACAAGAGCTATGGAAAGAACACTTAACGGATGCATGGAACCACAGACACAAACAACACATACTCTGGAACACAGTAACAAGACTATCAAACAAAGAACAAAAAGCACCAGAAAACACCACAATACAGTTCGGACAACACACGGCAATATCCAACAAACAGAAAGCACGAGCATTCAACAAACAATTCACCAACATAATACAACACAAAACCAACAGAACATACAGACAACTACAACGCAAAATACGAAAACTCAACACCACGCCCATAACCATCACAGAACAACAAGTCAAACAAGCACTACAACGCTCCAAAAGCAACAACTCCACAGGCCCAGACAACATAAACATCAGACATCTGAAACACCTAGGCCCCAAAGCAATAACACTACTCACACACACTTACAACACATCACTCAACACCAACACCATCCCCGCAATATGGAAGACTGCAAAAATAATCCCAATACCAAAACCCAACAAAAACCACGCACTCGGCCCATCTTACAGACCAATAGCACTACTCAGCCCAATAGCCAAAACAATGGAAAAGGTAATACTACCCTTCATTACCAACAACACTCAACTACCCTCTCACCAACACGGCTTCCGAAAACAACACTCCACAACCACAGCACTACACCACATACACAACATCATAGCCACAGGTTTCAATCAACAAAAACCACCACAACGAACAGTTGCCATAGCCCTAGACATGTCCAAAGCCTTTGACACGGTAAACCTACACACACTCACAAACAAACTCAACAACACTAACACCCCAAACATCATCATCAAATACATCTTCAACTACATAAGGGGACGCAGACAATACACTCAATACCGAGGGGAAACATCAGAACACAGAAACACGAAAACGGGGGTACCACAGGGGGAGTACTTTCACCAACACTATTCAACATATACATGGCAGACTTACCACAACCACCTCCAAATGTACACACAGTTACATATGCAGACGACATCACCATTCTATCCACACATGTCAAACCACAACAGGCACAACAACAAGTACAAAAATATCTCCACGACATATACAACTGGACAAAACAGAACCAACTCACACTCAACGCAGACAAAACCACCACCACTCTGTTCACACCGGATCCGGCAATATACAGCAACAGACTCACTTTACAAATAGATAACACCACCCTACCCACAGTCCGCGAACGCAAAATACTGGGATTAACATGGGACCCCAAACTCACCTTCTCAAAACACACACAACACACTCTAACCCGCGCCAAGCAATCAAACAAAATACTTAAAGCCTTAACAACCACTCACTGGGGAAAATCCAAAGAAACTATACTCACCACATACAAAGCAACCACACTCACACGCCTCGAATACGCAAACACTATATGGTCACCAACATTATCGGACACAAACAAGACAAAACTCCAGACCACACAGAACACAGCACTCAGAATAGCAACAGGATGCACACAAGACACAAACATACAACACTTGCATGAGGAAACAAAAACTCTCCCACTGAACACCCATCTAAAACTACACGCATCGCAAATCAGACAAAAAGCCCAACACCCAACCCACCCACTACACCCACTCACTCAACAACCACCACCACCCAGACAAAAGAAACAAACAATCTTCCACAACAACAACTACACACACAACAAAGACACAGCACCACAGGACACCAACAACGACACCATAAAACAGAACATGAAAGACATACACACCCACTTTGTACAAACACACTTGGACACCAGACAACACAACAAAGTAATACATGCACCAGCACCAGAAATAGACCCATCAGAGCAAGACCTACCACACAGAACCAGACAACTCCTAGCACAACTCCGAACCAACAAATCACCAGCCCTCCACTCCTACCTACACAACATTACACCGGACACACACCCAACACCACTCTGTGCGCTATGCGGCACGCAAGTGCACGACACACAACACCTGTTCACCTGCACAAACATACCCACCACACTGACTCCGGAGGACCTCTGGCGAAACCCAAGCGGAGTGGCGGCCCTGCTCGCCCGCTGGGCGGAGGAGGGGGGTCTGGGAATCCGGGAGACGGAGTGAGGGCCCGGTCCCCCAATGTCGGGGCACGGGTGGGGTCGACAACAACAACAACAACAACATAAAAAAAGACTTCCCCTTTAAATATTCCTGCTGCATAATATATCTCCTTTCCTTTCGTAAAGGATGGTCAGAACCTTTCCTAAGCATTATTAAAATTTAGACGATCTTTGCTCCAGGTGCTACCGGCTCATCTCACTCGGTTAGGATAGGAAAGGAAAGTTCCTATGCCAAAATGATAATCCAAAAAGGGCCCCTGTTGGTGGATAATCAGGCCATGGGAGGTGTGAGTAAATTGTGAGGGGGTGTTGGCTGGAGCTAGAAATAATTTTGGTGTCTTGTCCCTGCAGTAGGTTCATTAAAAGAGCAACCAGTGTTTTCACCACCATGGTCGGATCTTACTCTGGAGGGTAACCCATACAGGCAGGTGGCTTGGACAAAATATTTCAACACTGTCAAAGCTGTGTTGTCTGTGCTCCAGTTGAAGGTACGTTATTAGCCTGGAATTCCCATCAATGCCGGCATGTGTCACAAACACCCACCTGTAAAACAAACATGAAAAGAATAATGATTAAATACAAGAAAACAATCAAGTTTCATATCTTGTTTGAAATATCATCTCAGTAGAGAAGGTATTGCTGTGCACTTAAGACTACATGGAGGCAATTTGGAGTTTGTGTAACTTGGATATACAAATGATAAAATTCAATTTAATCTGTGCTGCCCATACAATATGGCTTTCTAATGCTCCCACGAGTACAAATATAAGATGATCCCTTATTACCGAATGAGACGCATATGCCCATCTATGTGCCATAAACTATTGGGGAATGGCACATAGTATGTTCTTCTAGCCACAGTCTGGCTCCATCTCTGGGCTGCAGCAGCTGGCTCAATACGGTTGAGGATTTCTCGAACTCTTTTTCTTTGTACTACAATACCATCAGCACGCAGGTATGCCCTCATCATCTGCAACAGGTTCATAAAACAACACAATAAAGAAAGTACACTTTCACAATGAATATAATGATATATACATGAAGGGACAAGAGTATGTAGCAGAACACTTGCTTCCGAGCCTGATCTGGGAAATTGGCTGTGCAATCTTCTGACATGCTCTTCCAAGTCAACATCATGAATGGGAGTAAATCTATTTCTGGCTGAAATCTGAAAAAACTTCATTTTTTTATGCAGGTATGAAGAGGAACAACACAACATCTCAGTGATGGCTCTCACTGTAAAGCCCTGAGTGGGGAGCAGTTCAATTTGATCACTTGTAATGTCAAGTGCTGGTCTTCCTCGTCTACCTAAAGTATGGAAATAAAAGGATTAAGGAATTCAAGCAAACGAATCACTACGTGTTTTTTTATATACTGTATACAGTACAGGCATATAGACACAGATGTACATAAAAGTATATGCAGCTTCAAAACCACGAGCAGCTATTTTCTCTAACCATTTTACTCAAGAAAAAAATAATTGAAACTTATAATTGAATAACTAAAAGATCACTAGTTATTGCTTAAAAGTGTACAGCCATCGCGTTACTTAATAGTCTACTGATTTGCAGGAAAACCACTGGTATAAAACGACGTTTGACAGGGTGATAGAAGGTAAGTCACAGCAAGTCGTCAGTAAAACCCGTGTGTAGTTCGAATAAAAATACATACGAAAAACCAATGACAAAAAATGGTAGCCATTTTACCTGTGTGCAAACGATGTGCCACATGGGAACAAACACGTCCACCATTAGGAGTGGGTCCCGCAATGATGACAGATCGGAGATCTATTGGACTTTGAATCAAACTTTGAATAGTATCAGCGCTAAACTGGTCACTAACTCTTCTTAAATTAGCAATTGAAATGTTTATCGCGCGTGCTTCACTTTCACCGGCAGACCCTTGATGACAGGCACTCTCTATTGCCCTGCACCTTCGCCGAATACGTCTCAGGACACTGTCCGCCATTGTTGTTTTAAAAAACTAAGTGGGCACAGAATTTCCAAAATCATGAGCCCTGACTGGTGGGATGACACCATTTTGAAACGTACAGCCAATAGGATACCGTTACATGTTTTCGTAATCATCCTTATTTGCATTTAATGCAAGTACAGTGTAATGTCACTAGCACTACAAGTGGGCACATTTATGGCCTTACATGTTCACTAGTAAGCGTCAAAATCATCTTACCAGTGAACTAGTGGGCACATTTATGGCCTTAAATGTTCAGTAGTAAGCGTCAAAATAATCTTATTAGTGAACTAGTGGGCGTTTTGCGGCTTACATGTTCACTCGTAAGCGTCAAAATGACCTTACTAGTGAACTAGTGAGCGTTTTGTGGCTTACATGTTCACTAGTAAGCGTCAAAATGACCTTACTAGTAAACTAGTGAGCGTTTTGTGGCTTACATGTTCACTAGTAAGCGTCAAAATGATCTTACTAGTGAACTATTGGGCGTTTTGTGGCTTACATGTTCACTAGTAAGCCTCAAAATGATCTTACTAGTGAACTAGTAGGCGATGTGTGGCTTACATGTCAACTAGTAAGCCTCAAAATGAACTTACTAGTGAACTAGTGGGCACATTTATGGCCTTACATGTTCACTAGTAAGCGTCAAAATGATCTTACTAGTGAACTACTGGGCGTTTTGTGGCTTACATGTTCACTAGTAAGCGTCAAAATGACCTTACTAGTGAACTAGTGGGCGTTTTGTGGCTTACATGTTCACTAGTAAGCGTCAAAATGATCTTACTAGTGAACGAGTGAGCGTTTTGTGGCTGACATGTTCATAAATAAGCGTCAAAATGATCTTACTAGGGAACTAGTGGGCGTTTTGTGGCTTACATGTTCACTAGTAAGCGTCAAAATTACCTTACTAGTGAACCAGTGAGCGTTTTGTGGCTTACATGTTCACTAGTAAGCGTCAAAATGACCTTACTAGTGAACTAGTGAGCGTTTTGTGGCTTACATGTTCACTAGTAAGCGTCAAAATGATCTTACTAGTGAACTAGTGGGCGTTCTGTGGCTTACATGTTCATTAGAAGCCTCAAAATTATCTTACTAGTGAACTAGCGGGCGTTTTGTGGCTTACATGTCAACTAGTAAGCCTCAAAATGATCTTACTAGTGAACTAGTGGGCACATTTATGGCCTTACATGTTCACTAGTAAGCGTCAAAATGACCTTACGAGTGAACTAGTGGGCAATATGGAATAAATACTCAAAGGGCTTGCCAGGCAAGCCCATTGAGTATTTAAAGGGTTCAAAGGGCTTGCCTAGCAAGCCCTTTGAGTATTTATTCATCCGTGATGGTATTGTAGACCAATGAGAGCACGTCCGACAGACACGTGGACTTCGGGCGGCCAATCATGATGCATTTCGAGCCAAGCCCCAACAAAAACGGAGGAGAAAACTTTCAGACGCTTTGAAAGCTTTTGGGGTACATATTACTCTTGTTGTTACACAAAATTTTGTTTTACGATTATTTTAGGCGGTAACGTTATGGTGTAAATGTCAAATACGTGGTCAATTTATCAAGATGAAGCCTGCTTAAAAATTTGCTCCAACAATTTTGGAGATGTGTCCGACTTTGACAGCAATGGCGGCAGTTCAACGCTGACAGTCGCAGTCGGGTGCAGATTTATTTCGGCAGGACTTTCTAAAATCTGCCGTTTGCTCTGACAGTTCTCTGTCTGACAGTCACATTTTGTCTTATTACTCACAAGCTAATTGACATTTAAAAAAAGAGTTAATGTTTGGAACACGATTTTGCTCTTACTGTTTGCTGCCTTAGTTCGTTTGAAATATTCGCTTCCTGCATTACATGAAGTACATTTTTTAATATTCACAAGACTGTAACTGTGCATTATAAATAATGTCACATTTGCACTATGTTTTACTGGATCTACAACTAAACTAGGTCCTCGTTTCTGGGAGAGTCCACAGCACCTCCTGTATCACAACCATTCTGCCGGCACACCTTCAGCAGCACGATGTTTCTAACGGGAGCTGGAGGGTGATCAGCTTCATTGAAGAACAGGAGGAGGAGAGGCACAACGTTTGTCATTTGTGATATGTTTTTAGACTTTTCTCCTAACTAAAAAAACTATGTTTTGTTAATTTCTTGATATAGTTCTTGTATTTAAATATTTTAACAATCAAATATTTTTCAACTGTGTTTTAGATATGAATTGTATGAAATAAATCAGTGAAGCCCCATTCAAATTCTACTCTATCTAATCTGCTCGATCACACTGCTGTCAACCTGCTGTACCTCCAAACGCCTTGGCTTACTCGCAGTTGGAGGGTTCCCCCCGAACGGGGGGACAAATCAAGGAACCAATCCCTGCACCCCGAACGGGGTGCCCTTACGGCCGTTTTTTTTTTTTTCGGCTAACCGCCCCCTGAACCTGGCAGGGTGGCGGGCGGACCTTTTGCTCCAGGCGGGGGACATAGAGACAAATCCGGGGCCCACACAGACACTCTCACGCACGCAACAAACACACACACAACAAACTACCTGGACATGCGACATTTGCACACAACAGATTACAAGAAGACAGACATCCTTCAGATGCAACCACCACACACCACACTGGGTACACAAACATTGCACAAACATTGCACAAACATAAACACTAGACAATACAACATAACATGGAAATGCAGACTACATCCCAAAACACCACCACGAACAACAACACCTCGTAGGACACCAACAGGCAGCAGAGCACAAACAGACCAAAACAACACACTCGCCTCACCAACACTACCCTCAAAGGCAACACGGACAGACAACTCCAACAGAGATACAACAAACACAAGACCACCCCCCCAAACCTGGACCTGCAATAGCTGCAATAGAATCATCACACGCAGACAAACCTCACTCAGATGCAACTCAACACACCCACACTGGATACACAGACATTGCTCCGGCATCACCACCCGCCAATACACAAACACGTGGACATGCAGAACACACACGCAAACAACAAACACCCCAACACCACAACCCCCGAACAACCCACAAAGAACAACACCCACCAACAAAAACAACAAACACACACTGACCATACTACAAATAAACATCAACGGCATCCAAAACAAGAAAACAGAACTAGAAGAACTCGCCTCACAACAGCACGCAGACATCATCACCATACAAGAAACCAAACTAGAAAAACAACACAACACACCTCGTCTCACCAACTACACCAGCATTAGGAAAGACAGAGAACACAAGGGAGGAGGAGGACTGCTCACATACATTCACAAATCAGTCACATTCACTCCCATGAACATCCCCAACAACATTAACACCAACACTACAGAAATTCAAACCGTAAAGATTCACATAACCAACCACAAAAGACTACACATATGCAACATGTATATACCCCCCAGAGATACCACCCGACCAGACCACGCCACAGAAGACACAGACATCACCAACACCTTCCAATACATAAACTCGCTGAACAACACCATTCTAACCGCAGACATCAACGCTCACTCAACACAATGGCACTCTCCCTACGACGACCACAGAGGCACCCACATTGCAGACATACTACAGAACTCCCAACAAATCACTCTAAACGCAAACACACCCACCAGAAAACCTACAAACATCAACCAACAACCAACATCACCGGACATCACAACAGCCAGCAACAGCATCACAAACAGAACAACATGGACCACAATACACGCACTCAGTTCAGACCACCTTCCTATCAAAATCACACACAACACGCGTGCTCCTTTCCGCCTACAACAACACCTTCAAACTTACACAAATTACAGGAAAGCAGACTGGGAAGCATACACCTCTGAAATAGAATCAGCACTGGAGAACTTAACCATACCTGACAACATCCACACAGCCAACACCATGCTCACAAACCTCATACTTACAGCAGACAAACACCACATACCCCACGGAAAAATAAAAAGCAAATCACTTCTCCTACCACAACACATCAGAACACTCATCAGCCAAAGAAACGACATCAGACAACAAAACCACCAAGACCCACGCATCACAGACCTAAACAAAGAAATAGACACACAAATCCAAAAACACAAACAAGAGCTATGGAAAGAACACTTAACGGATGCATGGAACCACAGACACAAACAACACAGTAACAAGACTATCAAACAAAGAACAAAAAGCACCAGAAAACACCACAATACAGTTCGGACAACACACGGCAATATCCAACAAACAGAAAGCACGAGCATTCAACAAACAATTCACCAACATAATACAACACAAAACCAACAGAACATACAGACAACTACAACGCAAAATACGAAAACTCAACACCACGCCCATAACCATCACAGAACAACAAGTCAAACAAGCACTACAACGCTCCAAAAGCAACAACTCCACAGGCCCAGACAACATAAACATCAGACATCTGAAACACCTAGGCCCCAAAGCAATAACACTACTCACACACACTTACAACACATCACTCAACACCAACACCATCCCCGCAATATGGAAGACTGCAAAAATAATCCCAATATCAAAACCCAACAAAAACCACGCACTCGGCCCATCTTACAGACCAATAGCACTACACAGCCCAATAGCCAAAACAATGGAAAAGGTAATACTACCCTTCATTACCAACAACACTCAACTACCCTCTCACCAACACGGCTTCCGAAAACAACACTCCACAACCACAGCACTACACCACATACACAACATCATAGCCACAGGTTTCAATCAACAAAAACCACCACAACGAACAGTTGCCATAGCCCTAGACATGTCCAAAGCCTTTGACACGGTAAACCTACACACACTCACAAACAAACTCAACAACACTAACACCCCAAACATCATCATCAAATACATCTTCAACTACATAAGGGGACGCAGACAATACACTCAATACCGGGGGGAAACATCAGAACATAGAAACACGAAAACGGGGGTACCACAGGGGGGAGTACTTTCACCAACACTATTCAACATATACATGGCAGACTTACCACAACCACCTCCAAATGTACACACAGTTACATATGCAGACGACATCACCATTCTATCCACACATGTCAAACCACAACAGGCACAACAACAAGTACAAAAATATCTCCACGACATATACAACTGGACAAAACAGAACCAACTCACACTCAACGCAGACAAAACCACCACCACTCTGTTCACACCGGATCCGGCAGAATACAGCAACAGGCTCACTTTACAAATAGATAACACCACCCTACCCACAGTCCGCGAACCCAAAATACTGGGATTAACATGGGACCCCAAACTCACCTTCTCAAAACACACACAACACACTCTAACCCGCGCCAAGCAATCAAACAAAATACTTAAAGCCTTAACAACCACTCACTGGGGAAAATCCAAAGAAACTATACTCACCACATACAAAGCACCCACACTCACACGCTCGATCAGTCACCTCCACACTGCAGTTCCAAAACAACAATGGCGGAGCCACCCGGGTTTGCAACAGAAAAAAAAAACACAAGCAGCCAACACCTGCCCAAAAAGATGTTTGTGAGAAATACAAACAACAAAAAAGTCACTGATGCAAAAGCACGGAGACTATGTTTATATGCAGACGTACTATATGCTCATGTATACATGACATTTTCAATGGTCAATTTCAACACCAGGTTGGTCATACTTTTTTTTACCAAGAAAACACCTTTATTTCAGGCTTGTAACAGGACTGTACTGTGTTATGGCTGCTTCATCATCGCCGTCGCGAGTCGTTATGAGTACAAATATTTTTATTTGTTGATATTTCTATCTTAATATACTGTATGATACATTTTAACCGTGTTTGATCATTTAAAAAATGTGTTAAAACACCGTAATTTTTTTTTTTTTTTAAACGTTCTGGAATTGATTTTATAACTTGCCTAAGGTGTGTAAATTGAAGGAAACAACTGTAACATTCGTTCATCTATTTTCTATATTGCTCATGAGAGTCACAGGTGACCCGGATCCTATCCCAGCTCAATCCCGATGATAGGCATGATAAACCCTGGACTGGTCACCTCTCTATTGCAGGGCACTTATCGACAAACATCAATTCACACCTAAGGATTTGTTCTTAGTTTTCAATTAACCCAAAAAGTGTGGTTTTGGAATGCAGGAGGAAGCCAGAGTACAGGCATAAAATCCCAACAAACATGGAGAGTGCATGCAAACTTCTGGAGGCCCAAGCTCGGATTCTAACAACCGGCCTCAGGACTGTTAAGTGACCACAACATATTATATATAATTTTACTTTCACCTTAATGAGTAACTTTTTTATTCAGTTCACATACTGTAAATACTTTTTAAAAAATGTATAATTTTCAAAGGCATTAAAAAGTTACTCACGTTTTTTATTTTTTTTATTTTTAAGGTTACCTCTATCCGCTGTTGCAGCAAGATGTAATGGTTACTTTAGGCCAGTGGTCCTCAACTAGAAATGCTGTAGGTCCACTTTTGTTTTTTTTAATAAGACCAAGGTCCAATTCCATGCTCGGGAATCATGGGTAGCAGGGCTATATGCCCATTTAGTATGGTAAAGCCAAGCTTATACAAATCAACACTCCTCACAACCAATCAATAATGGGGTGCATGAAAATAACAATTATTCACTTTGCCAGTACACAGCAAATAATGAGAGGTATTGTGTTGAGGCACAGGAACTCTTATTTTGTTAAGTTGTGCCTGCTTAATAATACAAATAGCCCTTTTAGGGAAATAAGACATTTTTACTTTAACTTTGTTAAACAGTAGTTGTCTTTTTTCCCTTACTTTAACAAAAAACAAAGCACTAATTTTACCAAAATAATACTAAACATGAAAACAAAAATATCCTTTTCATGTGTACAATTCCCCTTTTCAAATCCCCTCTGAAATCACGTAAAAATATATCAGAAGAGGAGTTAAGAACCATTTTAAATACTGACACAAGGAGCACAGGACTGTGCAGTGCTGTTCTTCCACTATAAGTGAATGCAATGTCTGAGGCATGCAAATATTATTTGAGGACGCCATTGTGACGCTCATTTACCTTGCGGTGTCCTGCTGTTAAATAGCTGCAAAGGACCCCGGGAAGACAGTGGAAAAATCCTGCGCACTATGCGGGTGTTCGGCCGTCTCGTTTTTGCCCCCCGCGACTCTCGGGTTCGACGGCGGGTATCGTCCGAGGCGCACCCTTCGGGCCGCCACGAGGATTTTAGTGGAAAGTGAATGCAATGTCTGAGGCATGCAAATATTATTTGAGGACGCCATTGTGACGTTCATTTAGCTTGCGGTGTTATGCTGTTAAACAGCTGCAAAGAACCCCGGGTAGACGGGAGCAGAACTGCACACAATCGAAACCTCTCGCGATTCGTTTTGTCCAATTGTCTGTGAGCGGCTCTCCTGGGCTGAAGCTGTGAGCACACTGTGGCGTTGCGCATGCGTCTGTTTCCTGACACAATCCTCCATTTTGAATCGCCGTGTTAGCGTTAGCTTGTGGCGCAATGTAAACACCGACTAGTAAAAAGGAGGTGAACTCACGTGGCGAGTAGAATGGCGTGCAGTTTATTGGGAAAATAAACTGTCGCATGCGCGACGCCAGAACTGCACACAGCGTCAGCATATACGATACGCTGATTGGCTCATTTGAATTTAAGGTGTTCCCATACATAACCGTCAGCTGTCAGCACGCGTCTATCCCAATGCACACGCATTCAAAATGCCTCGGACGAGTAGTTTTAAGAGAGAGGGGGCGGCGGGCGGGCAAATTATTTTATTTTTCATTTCGGACGACAAGACAAGGTGGTACATTTCGAAACCCGCGCGCGGCTTTCGCGCACATGGCTAATTTGCATGCGCACTGGGGCGTTCCGAGCCCTCGTCTGACAGTGTGTTGCAAGATGGCGCGGCCGTCGACCCGCCGCGCGCGGCGACCCGAAGGGCGCGCCTCGGACGATACCCGCCGTAGAACCCGAGCGTCGCGTTATGTTACCTGCTGTAAAATCCTGCGCACTATGCGGGTGTTCGGCCGTCTCGTTTTTGCCCCCCGCGACGCTCGGGTTCGACGGCGGGTATCGTCGGATGCGCGCCCTTCGCCGCTGACCGGTTCCGACCGCCGTCCGAGGCATTTTGAATGCGTGTGTATTGGGAGAGACGCGTGCTGACGGTTAAGTATGGGCACACCTTAAATTCAAATGAGCCAATCAGCGTATCGTATATGCTGACGCTTAGGTATGGGCACACCTTAAATTCAAATGGGCCAATCAGCGCATCGTATATGCTGACGCTAAGGTATGGCACACCTTAAATTCAAATGAGCCAATCAGCGCATCGTTATCGCCACATGCCCTCCTCAGACAGGGTCTCCGGTTAGTCAAACATTAAGATAAGATAAGATATCCTTTTTTCGCCCCACACTACGGAAATTTACAGCCTCCACCAGCAAGAATGTATGTAGAAAGAAGAAAGAGAAAAAAAACAACAAACATCTTTCAATTAAATGCAATATGAACACAAAATGGATAAATCGCAGTACTATTTACAATTTTCCTTCACATCATTTAATTATTATTATGATTGTTATTTTTTATTCATCAGCCTGACAGCAGTCGGTAGGAACCAGCGTCGGTATCTCTCCTTCTTGCAGCGCGGGTGTAACAGTCTCTGGCTGATGGAGCTACCAAGTGCTGTCAGGGCGGGCTGGAGGGGGTGGGAGGGACTGGCCATCATAGCTTTTAGCTTAGTTAGCATCCTTCTGTTGCCCACCTCCTCCAGAGTGTCAAGGGAGCAACCCAGGACAGAACTGGCCTTCCTGACCAGTCGCTCCAGTCTCTTTCTGTCCCGGGCTGAGATGCTGCCTGACCAGCAGACAATGCCATAATGGATGGCCGAGGCCACCACCGAGTGGATAGAACATCTTAAGGAGTGACCCCTGAACCCCAAAAGACCTCAGTTTCCTGAGTAGGAAACTGTCCTTTCCTAATCAGGGTGTCCGTGTTTATACACACAAAGTCGCGCTGCTGCGGTCCTCTGCATTACATCTGTTAGTGAACGCAAAGAATACAACGGATAATAAACGCCATCAGGCGCCGACAGGTATGGCAGCCTCAGTCACACGCTCCCTAGTATTATCCCTGTTTTTGTCATTTTCGTTTATTTTTGCCGACCCTGAGCGGCTTACTTACACGAGGGAAAAGTTGCTGCGCATTGGGGAGGCTACGCTCGGCCTTTTTTCACCATCCCATCGATCCATCTTGCTAATCTACGATCTCTGCCAACTAAGATGGATGAACTTCTTCTCACAAAGACCAACAAAACCTTTGCACGTTCTGCTGCGCTCTGCTTCACTGAAACCTGGCTCAGTGACCGCCACCCGGATTCCGCGCTACATCTACCGGCTTCCGCCTTCTCCGAGCCGACCGCGACACGGAGCTATCAGGGAAATCGAAAGGTGGTGGGATTTGCTTCTATATCAACGAAGAATGGTGCACTGATGTCACGAAGCTCGACGCACACTGCAGCCCGGACCTGAAGTCGCTGTCTTTAAACTGCAAGCCATTCTACTCGCCACGTGAGTTCACCTCCTTTTTACTAGTCAGTGTTTACATTGCGCCACAAGCTAACGCTAACACGGCGATACAAAACGCTAGCCGAACAAGTAAACAAACTCGAACTAAAATACCCAGAGTCACCCCTGATCATTTTGGGCGATTTTAATAGAGCACACCTTAACCGTGAAATTCCCAGATATAAGCAGCACATCGACTGTTTCACCAGAGAAGGCAACATTCTAGACCACAGCTATTCAACAATCAAAAATGCATACCGATCAGTCGCCCGTGCAGCATTGGGTCTTTCTGACCACAATTTAATCCACTTAATACCTACATACAGACAGAAACTCAAATGTGTTAAACCGGTTGTTAAAACTGTGAAAAAATGGACAGATGAAGCAAAGCTAGCTCTACAAGAATGCTTAGACTGCACTGACTGCATATGACCAAATAACCTATAAAAGCAGTTAAGATGGATGAGCAAGACTGATCCGCTGATGACGGCAGATAATATATTTTTTTCCTTTTTGTGGCCGAGTATTATCTTTTTAACTTTTTAATACATTACTATTTTTACCGTGACAACAGAGAGAAACACTGGCCTGTTGATAATTCTACATAGAAGCATGAGAATGACTGTGATGGGCCTTTCCAATAAATCAATCATGCCAGAATCGAACTCTGCACCTCTCCACTGTGATGCCATGCGCTAACCAGTCAATCATAGGGCCGCCCAAAATTAAAATCCTCGACAGTGATTTCATTCACAATGGTGTTTAATTCATTCAGAATGTGGGTTCAATTTTTTATCTTTTGGTTTAATGACAATGGCATTCCAATTACTTAGGGCATTGTTTTAGTTTGACTAGTTGTCGTTTTATGAAAAGAAAATTAGGAAAGTCACAATGCTACCTGTGGTTTGTGGTATTTTTTTTCCACAGCAAGAAAGTTCAGTTTATGATGCAATTTTGAATGACTATAAATTATTGGAGTAGGCCTTAATCCTTTTGATGACATGAAAACTAGTGACTCCCCGTAGACAAAGGAAAATGTGTATTACAAAGCCGTAACAGTCTCAGTTGTAAAAAAAAAAAAAGATTGTCTCTGCTTTGCAATTGGGAAAAAATATATTTATTTCATAAAGCATACACTGTTTTAGGACTCAGAGACAGACAACCATTTACAAAGACTCACCGTCAACACTATAGCTCATTTATAGTGTAGTGATAAATGAACCTTTTTTTTGTTTTCCGCTATCCATTTAGTGGCAGTATGTACTAGTATGGTGACCTGGTAAAACTCACCAAGGTGAGCATGTATGTTTGCTGGTTGGTTTTAGTTTGTGCTGGTTATCTGGTAAAAGTCAGAGTTGTGAAAGAGGTTGAATACATTTGTGAGACAATTTTTGGAAAAAAATGTAATCTTCAAAACATTCACAAAGTGCAAAGTAATTAACAAGATTTAATAAGAAAGAGCAAATCCCAGGATGAGTGTATGTGAATGCTTGTCGCAGATAAGAGACAAAAAAGACTGGTGTGTTTGATGAGGATATTATTATATCGAAACATTTTCAATTGAATTTTAGACTGAAAAACGTACGGTAATTAACTAAATTAAATGAAACCACTTTTTACAATGCTCGGGGTAAGTTTAACATGTGATGTAAAAATAAAACATCTAATGTTGAACTTGAAAATAAAGAAAAATACTGCCAAGTAGAATATGCATTACAAAATATTAAGCACACATAATGGGAACAGGAGCAGCTCTGCTTGGCTATCAGGAATTAGAGCAGGCATTTGTGCAAACATACATAGGATGATGCACTGTATGCATAGTAGTAATGCTAAAAAAAAATAAAAATAAATACTAGTTCACTAGTAAGATCATTTTGACGCTTACTAGTGAACATGTAAGGCCATAAATGTGCCCACTAGTTCACTAGTAAGATCATTTTGAGGCTTACTAGTTGACATGTAAGCCGCAAAACGCCCACTAGTTCACTAATAAGATTATTTTGACGCTTACTAGTGAACATGTAAGGCCATAAATGTGCCCACTAGTTCACTGGTAAGATCATTTTGACGCTTACTAGTGAACATGTAAGGCCAAAAATGTGCCCACTTGTAGTGCTAGTGACATTACATTGTACTTGCATTACATGCAAATAAGGATGATTACGAAAACATGTAACGGTATCCTATTGGCTGTACGTTTCAAAATAGTATCATCCCACCAGTCAGGGCTAATGATTTTGGAAATTCTGTGCCCACTTAGTTTTTTAGAACAACAATGGCGGACAGCGTCCTGAGACGTATTCGGCGAAGGTGCAGGGCAATAGAGAGTGCCTGTCGTCAAGGGTCTGCCGGTGAAAGTGAAGCACGCGCGATAAACATTTCAATTGCTAATTTAAGAAGAGTTAGTGACCAGTTTAGCGCTGATACTACCATTTTTTGTCGTTGCTTTTTTGTATGTATTTTTATTCGAACTACACACGGGTTTTACTGACGACTTTGTTTCACAGGTGGGGGTTTGTGACACATGCTGGCATTGATGGGAATTCAACTTCGCTGCGTATGAGACGTCTACTTTCAGCCAATTTGGGTGCCTGACTCATCCGGAATAGGAGCGGATCCCTCATACGTATACCAAAAGAAATTGTATTATAAAAATGCTTTAGTTACAAAATAAGGTCACACGGCCAATAAAGTACAACATAAAACGCTGGTAACAAAATTACCAGGATAAGAATGAGGGTAACAAAAAGTTCTTGCAAACAGCAAGGGAAATTGCAAATGAAAAATCACAACAAAATGCTTTCAGTGTCTCTTTTATTTATTACATATGAGAATTTTAAATGTTGGTATATATTTTAGCAATCGTCATGGATGTTGCCATGTTTGATTTGCTTTCATGGGCCACATAAAATAATGTGGCAGGTCAGATCTGGGCCCTTAACTTTGACACCTATGCTGTATAGTATCCATACAGTGTTAATCAATCCAATTTTACAAGTGCAAAATCTCCAAGTACTCCGGTTTCCTCCCACATTCCAAAAACATGAATGGCAGATTGATTAAACACTCTAAATTGTCCCTGGGTGTGAGTGCGGATGGTTGTTCGTCCCTCTGTGCCTTGAAATTGGCTTGCAACCAGTTCAGGGTGTCCCCCGCCAACTGCCCGAAGACTGCTGGGATAGACTCCAGCACCCCCTAACCGGCGACCCTTGTGAGGTTAAAGCGGATCACAAAATGGATGGATGGATAATTAATACGCAATTAGTATTGTGTGTGTTTTCTATTTTACTTTTGCCCTCCACTGTGTGTGTGTGTGTGTATATATATATATATATATAGGGTGTCCATAAAGTCTCTTTACCATTTCAAAAATGTATTAAAAATGCAATTGATTAGATATTTCATTCAGATTTGTTCTATTGTAACATTATATATACAGTATATATACCTGTATATATACAGTATATATACATACATGTATTATATATATATATATATATATAGAGTGAGAGAGAGAGAGAGAGAGAGAGAGAGAGAGAGAGAGAGAAAGAGAGAGAGAGAGAGAGAGAGAGAGAGAGAGAGAGAGAGAAAGATTAATCAAAAGTATGAATTGTTTTTATAAAATCACTTCTGTACATTCTTCTTCAGTTATTATGAGCCGGATGCGTAAGGGTTAAAGCTTTAAGACTGAATATTCATTCTCTGAATATTGACCAATCAAAATTCTTGTCCCGCCTGCTTCATTTGCATGCAGCCCACTTGTGAACATGTCGGTGTTCGAGTCGCAACTGAGACATGAATGATCGCATGTTACAGTTGACATGCTCACTTGTAAGGGCCAAATGTCCACTGGGTACACTAGTTAAGGTGTTCTGGCCTTAGCAGTGAACTTGTCAGTTTAAAAATTGATCACTAGCTCACTAGTAAGGCATATTATGTCCACTAGTTACACTAGTTGGATCTTCTAAACCTTACTAGGTGACTAGTGAGGTTCAAAATGTTGATGAGCAAAAACATGTCTGCAAGGATCCGCGCACATTAATCGCTAAAATGGTGCTTTGAGATACATGTTGAATTTGTTCTGTGACCATGCTCAAACTCAAAACAGAATTGAAATGAATGGACATGCCATCAATCTGTTTCAGCCGTCCATGCCTAAAAACATGTAAGGACAATAGTCTATAATATAGTTTATTAAAAAAATAAAGTAATGACATAATTAAAAATTTAGAATGTCCCACCCAAATCACAGAGCACACGGAGTGAGCCATGCTGAGTTCAAAGCACCATCAACAAACATCCATAGACCTTCCATTGTGCATCACAGACAATGAAAGCTATGACCCATTCCTTCGATAAAGCACATATGACCTTGCTGGCCAAGCAGGTAGCGGGAAGGCATCTTCAGAGCTTTCCATAATGCATGACGATTTTGAGTGGTGGGAAGGCAAACATCCGCCTCATGATCAATAGGCGGGGATGACGTCATCGCGTTTGATGACAGAATTAAATGTTCCTCCTTAGTTGGAGTAAAGCGTGGCTCGTTCCTTTTTAACTCTTCACTATAAATAAAGTTAGAAAATTAAATTAAAAAAAATTCATAAAATTATAATAATAAAGTATATAATGTCACTCCACCGAACAGCTACCTGAATCCAACACACGCTCGAACACTGCAACACAGCGCTTTGATTTACACCACGTCATTTGGAACGTAAGTCACCATTTGAATGGTCCAAATTTCTCATAAGCAGCCTTCGAAAGATAACTCACTGACACCCTCTTTTGAACAAGTTTGAAGCATGATGGTACAATGTCAAAGGTGATCCAGGACTAAACATGATGAACGTCAAAGGTGATCCAGGACACTTTAATCAGCAACATGTGTACAAGATATCATGTTTCTACTCGTTTACATTTTGCCAAGTAGTGATCAAGTGTAGAATATGGGTACCGTATTTAAAAAAAAAACATGACAGTGTAAAGGCACGTGCCTAATATCTTCTACAGTATGATATATTATAGACATACAGGTATGTATAATATATCCTTTAGGGCTAAATTTCACACGTTTCTCAACATTTCACTGAAGTGATTGTTGAATACAAATGAATGAAGGTCATCCGAACGAAAGTAATCTTTTGACGATTGTGCGTTTCATGAAATACAAAACGTAATAGAAAAACAGCCATAATGTGGACAAGAGCATACTTAGGGGTGGGAGCTGGGGGTGGGGGAGGGGGGTGCAGGAGGACCACATAGTGTACAGCGAATTGCTATACATTAGTTAATCTGTTGGTTGCTTCAAGTTTGCCTTCCAAAATGTGCCAAATTGTTTCCTGTAGAAATCTCATGTCAAAATAAAGAGCAGTTTCTTTGTTGAGTAAGAATGATCGAACAGCAAGTGCTTTATGAATTTGTGAGTACATCATGCAAAATCTATGAGAGCAACCATAATGAAAATATGATGCTATTGCAGCCTATTCTAAGTGCAACCTGAGATTCTCAACAAGAAAGTAAAAAAATAGATAAAAAAAAAAATGACACCCAATTTGGGGCTTTAAATTTTTTATAATGCGGGTGCATCTCAAATTTATTTCAGGAGTTTAATTTAAAAAGTTAAAAACTCAAATGATACAGAGTGATGAAACGAATCCATTTTACATCAAAAATAAAATGTCTTCCGAGTGTGTTTGTTCTAAACTGTAACCATCAAAGTCAGAGAAAAAAAAAATCATAGTAAATTCTACTTTATCTGTAGTGAATCCACCGCATATTAGGTTTGAAGTGAACCATTGAAATAAATGACATTTTCCATAACATCCTTATATATTTGGATGCACCCTTCATAAGCTATACTCTCCATCGCTCTCTTGTTTATGCCTCTATCTTAAGTATTTCGATGATTAAATGTTTCAAATAGCGAGTTATGGTCCAGCGAGGTAATCCTTCTTCCTTAGTATAAATTTGAAATCCAAAAAGTAGGGAAAAAAAAGTCTCAAGTGATGGTTCTGGTTCAAACGTGAGAACACTTAACAGGCATACCGTGTAGAGGCCATTTCCTCCGAGGCCGCAGTCAAACTGGATCAGCCTCAAAGTTTCGTGCGTAGTGATCGGCTTGAAATCTGCTAATAAACTAGCAGGTTGAAACATATTTTCTTGTGAATGTAAATTTTAAAAAGATGAAAAATCTAAAAAACACTGAGCTGGCCTGACACAAGGCCCATTAAATAAATATGTGTGCTTTCACCTTCCCACAAGGCACCTTGTTCCTGATGAATCCATGACGTGCATTCCTCATTGGAAAATCCTGGTCCAACTGATTGACGCCTCCTCCTTCAGTCAAGTGCCAGGAAAAAAAAGGCTTGTTCCAGAGGGGACTTCTTGTAAGTTGAACCGAATTCTTCCTCAGTTCACCAGCAGGACGTCCTCATATGTTGTCATCCTGACGGAAATACAAGACGGTGGTTTGTATTCAGATTGTATCCAGAGCTGTTTGATGTGACTCTGACAGGGGGGAAAGCCCAAAGTCCCCTTTTTGTATCACCAGTCATACTTTGGTACCACCTGGTGGAATCTTACTGTAGTTGTTTGATTTAGTTCATTCGTGGTGTTTTTACATCGATGTTTGAGATATCTTGTTTTGTTGGTGGAATTTGAATGCACCCTGAGGACTGGTCAACGGGAAACACAGCAGATCAGTGTTTTGCTTCTTCACTGATGCAACTGCTCACAGCTCTTGCGCTCTATTTGCCAGTTAGAATTTTCCTGAATTACCTAAAATGTTATCATTCTGTTTGTTCGTGTGTGATGTCACATCACTTTGTGGTTAAAATGTTAAATAGGCCATTAGGCTAGCTAATAGTATCGATGAGCCTCATGTGAAGGCATTTTGGCTGTGTTGATTACACTCACCCACTGAGTTCAGTTGTTTATGGAACATGGGTTTCACGATTGTTTACATGCTAGATGCGTGGGCTTGATGCTTTATGTCAGGGGTCCCCAAACTACGGCCCCGTACATTTGGCCCGGCCCTCTAACCCTCCTGTTGTCCTCGGGTCAAAATGACCCGTCACTCTGTTAAAAACGCCCCCAAAAAACTGCAAACAGCGGTGTCTACAAGCCTACTGGAACCTACAAAAGGATTATAAGGAAGGAACACAAGAACTTTAAGAGACTGCTCATGTGTCAGAGAGATTCTGCTCTGACAACTGAGCTGAACTTTTATCGGTTAAGAAAGTTAATGTTTGTCAAGTCCCGTGTTTGCCAGCAGGGGGCAGGCTTCTTGCTTGCTTTCTGCACACCTGCCACCGATTTGTGATTGATTACACGGGCTTTATTTGGGCGCTCTGGCAGTTGACTCACTGCCGGAGTATTCCACGCCGTGCCAAAATTCTCTCGCCCAATTCCTATTCGTATTATTCATTGCCTCTTAGCCTTGTGGCTATTATTGCGCGTCGTTATTCCTCTTTCGAGTGAAATTTATAGTATTGTCTAATCAGACCCTCCTTGCTATTTTTTCCGCAAGCGTTTTCGGTTGTTCTCTTTATTTTATCCCTGGTCCTTATTTTGACCAGCACTTTTTGTTATTCTCCCGGTCGGGTAATTTTGTGTTTGTATTAAAGACTCCTTTTGTTCTCTGACAAACCTCTTTCTGTGTCTGCTATTTCGGGGATCGACTTTCAGTTATTTGGTTATACACGAAGCGATTACTCTGTCTCTTCAGGTACAACGTGACAATGTTCCATGGCTTTTTTTCTATGAAGAACCCAGAGAGAGTTATTTAGTTATTATTTATTTCCTGTTTTTGTGTTAGTGTTATTATTTGTTTCCTGACTTTTTTCTGTAAAGAACCTGGAAAGGGTTATTTGGTTATGTGTGGCTTTTCTGGAAAACAATAAAAAAATTTTAGCTCCCCTACGATCGTCACACTTTTTTATAAACTGGCCCCCCATCAGAGAAGGGAAAAGTTATGTGGCCCTCACAGGAAAAAGTTTGGGGACCCCTGCTTTATGTAATCAGTGTGTCTATTTTGAGATTCACATTCAGAGTACTTAAGATGCCGCCATTTTGTGGCATTTACAATATAAACGGTTACACACCCTTTTGTAAGGAGAGTGTGACAGTAATTTGCAAATATTCGCAATTTGCGGCAGGGCTTGCCCGCAACCTCATGCAGGAAGTTACTTCATGTTCTATTTTGTTATTCATTTCAATTGTCACTTTAGCCATTGTGTACTGAGCAACCACAACAGCGAAGCCACTACTACTTATTTATATCACAGTTGCATTTCTGATTTTATAGGACTCACTACAACCCCCCCCCCCCCAAACAAACAGAAAAAGTATTGCATTACCTGTCACAGCAGCAGAAAAAGGAGCACGGCGATGTCTCCAGGCCCCTGAACTTGCCGGAGTTTGGCGCATCGGTGCACTCAGCTATGAAAGCATGCAGGTCTGTGATGTGAATGGGCTCCTGGGTCTGATGCTGTACGACAACATATAAAAGTTTGACATTTACATTCGGTTTCCAGAGCCGGATGCCACTCAATTCTCCGTGATCGATGCCCAAACCTAAATCATCTGAAAGTAGTTAAAACAGAATAGAGCAGGGGTTTCAAACTCATTTCACATTGTGGGCCACATACGGTCTCTGTAGATGTCAACTGGGCCGGACCAATAAAATTGTACCATACTCCGCGATAAATAACCAAAATAATGTCTTTTCTTTGTTTTGGTCAAAGAAGCACAAGAACATTAGGGAAATGTAATAAACGTATCTTTTACAAAACATTTCATGAAGCACCTTAGATTTCCTTAAACAAATGTGCAATTTACTTTTATCATTCACATATAGGGCGGCCCGGTAGTCCAGTGGTTAGCACGTCGGCTTCACAGTGCAGAGGTACCGGGTTCGATTCCAGCTCCGGCCTCCCTGTGTGGAGTTTGCATGTTCTCCCCGGGCCTGCGTGGGTTTTCTCCGGGTGCTCCGGTTTCCTCCCACATTCCAAAAACATGCGTGGCAGGCTGATTGAACACTCTAAATTGTCCCTAGGTGTGGGTGTGAGTGCGAATGGTTGTTCGTCTCTGTGTGCCCTGCGATTGGCTGGCAACTGATCCAGGGTGTCCCCCGCCTACTGCCCGAAGACGGCTGGGATAGGCTCCGGCACCCCCCGCGACCCTAGTGAGGATTAAGCGGCTCCGAAAATGGATGGATGGATGGATGGATATCATTCACATATATGATCCAACTGATTGTACAAAGGCACAAAACGTAATTGGTATTGAAAAATATCATAATGCATTTTCAGATTAAACTGGGTTCATAAAGAATTTTTGTTTTTAAACAATTTACACATGCGCATATAAAATCTAAATAGAATCCCTGCCTACACCTTACAAACTGAGGAGAGTGCTATTAAATGTGTAAAGAATAAAGTATTCACACGTCCTTGATAGCGTCTGCTGTGTTGGGTCTGTCTCAGTGACAGACTGAGACTGCTATTGTCTTCTTCTCTGATCAAAACAATGTTGACTTGTACTCTGATCAAACAGTGTATCCGCCAGCGGATACTCCACGAATTGCACCTTGTAAAAAAATATTCATTCATTTTATGGATTTTTCCACTTTTAAATGATCCTGCGGGCCTGATCGAACTGCCTTGGGGGCCGGTTCCGGCCCGTGTACCGTATGTTTGACAACCCTGGAATAGAGGCTAGAAAACCTACATTTTGGATCGAAGATCTACTTTTCGATCAACTAACCTCACGGGATCTACCCTTACCGGCGTGCGCACGCGCGCACACACACACGCGCGAATTTAAGATTTACCTGCTTTATTTTATTTTTTAAATATATTTTTTTTGTGAAATTGAGACTGATAAGATGATTAGTGTGCAGTGTATATTAACACAAAAATATATTACTAACATGTACAAAGACAAACAAATGGTTGTTTGTTTTTTTTCTTCTCGACACTCCTCGGATCTACTTGGGACCCGTCTTAGATCTACCGGTAGATAAGGATCTACCTAATGGGCACACCTGCTTTAAGACAAAAAAAGGTCGGGTTTGCTGGCCTACCTTGATGGCCTCGTAGGCTCCGGTGATGAGCGCGATGAAGAGCGACAGCACCATGTAGATGAAGAGCGAGATGAAGGTGTACAGGTACACTTGGCTGAAGAGCCACACCAGAGTGCTGCTCTCCTGCATTCCTGAGAAGGTCACGAACATGTCGTCGCCATTGATGAGGGAGAAGAGGCATTCCGACACCATGGATAGGGAGCGGAACTGTAGCACAAGGATACAGTCTAATAAAACACTTCTTAACATGATCTGAAAACAGTAAATCTCTTCACACCTGAGGTTGGCAAACATTTTACACCAAGTGCCACACTTAAGAAAAATACTTAGCTCTCCAAGTGGCACCAAAATGACCAACATTAAAAATAGTTGCGTAGTAGGCCCAAGTACTCCGAGCGGGCGCTGGTGCACTCAGACCGTTCGGCGACTCAGAGCGTAGCTTCATTTTGTTGTTGGGTTACAGTAGACTAGAGCAGGCTAAAATGCGAGTCAATGTGGCGGCCATGTTGGCTGGGCCGACTGTCTCATCAAAGCAGAAACAATAGCTTAGCAGTGCTGTAAGCATGCAGCTCAACAGGCGCATGTTCTCTCTACTAATAGCTTTTTTCTTTTTAAATCAGGCACTAGTAGTCCTTTTGAAAATATTTTTGTTGCAGCTCAGTTTTTTTTTTCACAACCCTTATCAATGTCATCGATTCATAAAAGAAGTGCATTCATAAAAGAGTGGAATTGCACGTATTTTTGCTGTGGAATTGCCCGTATCAAGGCGCAGGAAGCATTATCCGCCCCCTCAGCAAGTTTGAATGAACTTTAAAAAATCAGTTTCAAACTTTTTTTTTTCTTCTTTAAAAAAAAAAAAAAAAAAAAAACTTTACATAAGTAAAGTTGTCGTGTACTGGGGATTTTTAGGCTCCAAAAGAAGTCCAAAACAATGCTTGTTCTCTACTGGGTGTTTCAAAGCTACAAAAAAAGCACTTCGATGTAGTCCATTAAATTGAGGCTCGACAGTACTTAAAAGTAAGGTTGACTTATCGATGCGGTACCTTCACATGGTACGGTCCCAGCACAATCCAGCCGCAGAAGCAGTAGCCCAAATATATGACGGCCACACAGCAGCAGAAGCGGATCACGTTGGGGAAGGCTGCTCGAAGAGTTACGATCAGGATCTAAACGATGATATCATGGAGAGGAATACCACATTTTCTTAACTCGGTGCAAATCAAACAACAAAGTTGAATTACTAACATGTGCCTCAAAATGACCTTACTAGTGAACTAGTGGGCGTTTTGCGGCTTACATGTCAATGAGTAAGCCTCAAAACTATCTTACGAGTGAACTAGTGGGCGTTTATCGGCTTACATGTCAACTAGTAAGCGTCAAAATGACCTTACTAGTAAACTAGTGAGCGTTTTGTGGCTTACATGTTCACTAGTAAGCGTCAAAATGATCTTACTAGTGAACTATTGGGCGTTTTGTGGCTTACATGTTCACTAGTAAGCCTCAAAATGATCTTACTAGTGAACTAGTAGGCGATGTGTGGCTTACATGTCAACTAGTAAGCCTCAAAATGAACTTACTAGTGAACTAGTGGGCACATTTATGGCCTTACATGTTCACTAGTAAGCGTCAAAATGATCTTACTAGTGAACTAGTGGGCGTTTTGTGGCTTACATGTTCACTAGTAAGCGTCAAAATGACCTTACTAGTGAACTAGTGGGCGTTTTGTGGCTTACATGTTCACTAGTTAGCGTCAAAATGATCTTACTAGTGAACGAGTGAGCGTTTTGTGGCTGACATGTTCATAAATAAGCGTCAAAATGATCTTACTAGGGAACTAGTGGGCGTTTTGTGGCTTACATGTTCACTAGTAAGCGTCAAAATTACCTTACTAGTGAACCAGTGAGCGTTTTGTGGCTTACATGTTCACTAGTAAGCGTCAAAATGACCTTACTAGTGAACTAGTGAGCGTTTTGTGGCTTACATGTTCACTAGTAAGCGTCAAAATGATCTTACTAGTGAACTAGTGGGCGTTCTGTGGCTTACATGTTCACTAGAAGCCTCAAAATTATCTTACTAGTGAACTAGCGGGCGTTTTGTGGCTTACATGTCAACTAGTAAGCCTCAAAATGATCTTACTAGTGAACTAGTGGGCACATTTATGGCCTTACATGTTCACTAGTAAGCGTCAAAATGACCTTACTAGTGAACTAGTGGGCAATATGGAATAAATACTCAAAGGGCTTGCCAGGCAAGCCCATTGAGTATTTAAAGGGTTCAAAGGGCTTGCCTGGCAAGCCCTTTGAGTATTTATTCATCCGTGATGGTATTGTAGACCAATGAGAGCACGTCCGACAGACACGTGGACTTCGGGCGGCCAATCATGATGCATTTCGAGCCAAGCCCCAACAAAAACGGAGGAGAAAACTTTCAGACGCTTTGAAAGCTTTTGGGGTACATATTACTCTTGTTGTTACACAAAATTTTGTTTTACGATTATTTTAGGCGGTAACGTTATGGTGTAAATGTCAAATACGTGGTCAATTTATCAAGATGAAGCCTGCTTAAAAATTTGCTCCAACAATTTTGGAGATGTGTCTGACTTTGACAGCAATGGCGGCAGTTCAACGCTGACAGTCGCAGTCGGGTGCAGATTTATTTCGGCAGGACTTTCTAAAATCTGCCGTTTGCTCTGACAGTTCTCTGTCTGACAGTCACATTTTGTCTTATTACTCACAAGCTAATTGACATTTAAAAAAAGAGTTAATGTTTGGAACACGATTTTGCTCTTACTGCTTGCTGCCTTAGTTCGTTTGAAATATTCGCTTCCTGCATTACATGAAGTACATTTTTTAATATTCACAGGACTGTAACTGTGCATTATAAATAATGTCACATTTGCACTATGTTTTACTGGATCTACAACTAAACTAGGTCCTCGTTTCTGGGAGAGTCCACAGCACCTCCTGTATCACAACCATTCTGCCGGCACACCTTCAGCAGCACGATGTTTCTAATGGGAGCTGGAGGGTGATCAGCTTCATTGAAGAACAGGAGGAGGAGAGGCACAGCGTTTGTCATTTGTGATATGTTTTTAGACTTTTCTCCTAACTAAAAAAACTGTTTTGTTAATTTCTTGATATAGTTCTTGTATTTAAATATTTTAACAATCAAATATTTTTCAACTGTGTTTTAGATATGAATTGTATGAAATAAATCAGTGAAGCCCCATTCAAATTCTACTCTATCTAATCTGCTCGATCACACTGCTGTCAACCTGCTGTACCTCCAAACTCCTTGGCTTACTCGCAGTTGGAGGGTTCCCCCCGAACGGGGGGACAAATCAAGGAACCAATCCCTGCACCCCGAACGGGGTGCCCTTACGGCCGTTTTTTTTTTTTTCGGCTAACCGCCCCCTGAACCTGGCAGGGTGGCGGGCGGACCTTTTGCTCCAGGCGGGGGACATAGAGACAAATCCGGGGCCCACACAGACACTCTCACGCACGCAACAAACACACACACAACAAACTACCTGGACATGCGACATTTGCACACAACAGATTACAAGAAGACAGACATCCTTCAGATGCAACCACCACACACCACACTGGGTACACAAACATTGCACAAACATAAACACTAGACAATACAACATAACATGGAAATGCAGACTACATCCCAAAACACCACCACGAACAACAACACCTCGTAGGACACCAACAGGCAGCAGAGCACAAACAGACCAAAACAACACACTCGCCTCACCAACACTACCCTCAAACGCAACACGGACAGACAACTCCAACAGAGATACAACAAACACAAGACCACCCCCCCAAACCTGGACCTGCAATAGCTGCAATAGAATCATCACACGCAGACAAACCTCACTCAGATGCAACTCAAGACACACACACTGGATACACAGACATTGCTCCCGCATCACCACCCGCCAATACACAAACACGTGGACATGCAGAACACACACGCAAACAACAAACACCCCAACACCACAACCCCCGAACAACCCACAAAGAACAACACCCACCAACAAAAACAACAAACACACACTGACCATACTACAAATAAACATCAACGGCATCCAAAACAAGAAAACAGAACTAGAAGAACTCGCCTCACAACAGCACGCAGACATCATCACCATACAAGAAACCAAACTAGAAAAACAACACAACACACCTCGTCTCACCAACTACACCAGCATTAGGAAAGACAGAGAACACAAGGGAGGAGGAGGACTGCTCACATACATTCACAAATCAGTCACATTCACTCCCATGAACATCCCCAACAACATTAACACCAACACTACAGAAATTCAAACCGTAAAGATTCACATAACCAACCACAAAAGACTACACATATGCAACATGTATATACCCCCCAGAGATACCACCCGACCAGACCACGCCACAGAAGACACAGACATCACCAACACCTTCCAATACATAAACTCGCTGAACAACACCATTCTAACCGCAGACATCAACGCTCACTCAACACAATGGCACTCTCCCTACGACGACCACAGAGGCACCCTCATTGCAGACATACTACAGAACTCCCAACAAATCACTCTAAACGCAAACACACCTACCAGAAAACCTACAAACATCAACCAACAACCAACATCACCGGACATCACAACAGCCAGCAACAGCATCACAAACAGAACAACATGGACCACAATACACGCACTCAGTTCAGACCACCTTCCTATCAAAATCACACACAACACGCGTGCTCCTTTCCGCCTACAACAACACCTTCAAACTTACACAAATTACAGGAAAGCAGACTGGGAAGGATACACCTCTGAAATAGAATCAGCACTGGAGAACATAACCATACCTGACAACATCCACACAGCCAACACCATGCTCACAAACCTCATACTTACAGCAGACAAACACCACATACCCCACGGAAAAATAAAAAGCAAATCACTTCTCCTACCACAACACATCAGAACACTCATCAGCCAAAGAAACGACATCAGACAACAAAACCACCAAGACCCACGCATCACAGACCTAAACAAAGAAATAGACAAACAAATCCAAAAACACAAACAAGAGCTATGGAAAGAACACTTAACGGATGCATGGAACCACAGACACAAACAATACATACTCTGGAACACAGTAACAAGACTATCTAACAAAGAACAAAAAGCACCAGAAAACACCACAATACAGTTCGGACAACACACGGCAATATCCAACAAACAGAAAGCACGAGCTTTCAACAAACAATTCACCAACATAATACAACACAAAACCAACAGAACATACAGACAACTACAATGCAAAATACGAAAACTCAACACCACGCCCATAACCATCACAGAACAACAAGTCATACAAGCACTACAACGCTCCAAAAGCAACAACTCCACAGGCCCAGACAACATAAACATCAGACATCTGAAACACCTAGGCCCCAAAGCAATAACACTACTCACACACACTTACAACACATCACTCAACACCAACACCATCCCCGCAATATGGAAGACTGCAAAAATAATCCCAATACCAAAACCCAACAAAAACCACGCACTCGGCCCATCTTACAGACCAATAGCACTACTCAGCCCAATAGCCAAAACAATGGAAAAGGTAATACTACCCTTCATTACCAACAACACTCAACTACCCTCTCACCAACACGGCATCCGAAAACAACACTCCACAACCACAGCACTACACCACATACACAACATCATAGCCACAGGTTTCAATCAACAAAAACCACCACAACGAACAGTTGCCATAGCCCTAGACATGTCCAAAGCCTTTGACACGGTAAACCTACACACACTCACAAACAAACTCAACAACACTAACACCCCAAACATCATCATCAAATACATCTTCAACTACATAAGGGGACGCAGACAATACACTCAATACCGGGGGGAAACATCAGAACACAGAAACACGAAAACGGGGGTACCACAGGGGGGAGTACTTTCACCAACACTATTCAACATATACATGGCAGACTTACCACAACCACCTCCAAATGTACACACAGTTACATATGCAGACGACATCACCATTCTATCCACACATGTCAAACCACAACAGGCACAACAACAAGTACAAAAATATCTCCACGACATATACAACTGGACAAAACAGAACCAACTCACACTCAACGCAGACAAAACCACCACCACTCTGGGCGTTTTGTGGCTTACATGTTCACTAGTAAGCCTCAAAATGATCTTACTAGTGAACTAGTAGGCGATGTGTGGCTTACATGTCAACTAGTAAGCCTCAAAATGAACTTACTAGTGAACTAGTGGGCACATTTATGGCCTTACATGTTCACTAGTAAGCGTCAAAATGATCTTACTAGTGAACTAGTGGGCGTTTTGTGGCTTACATGTTCACTAGTAAGCGTCAAAATGACCTTACTAGTGAACTAGTGGGCGTTTTGTGGCTTACATGTTCACTAGTAAGCGTCAAAATGATCTTACTAGTGAACGAGTGAGCGTTTTGTGGCTGACATGTTCATAAATAAGCGTCAAAATGATCTTACTAGTGAACTATTGGGCGTTTTGTGGCTTACATGTCAACAAGTAAGCCTCAAAAGGATCTTACTAATGAAGTAGTGGGCGTTTTTTGGCTTACATGTTCACGAGTAAGCGTCAAAATGATCTTACTAGTGAACTAGTGGGGATTTTGTGGCTTACATGTCAACTAGTAAGCCTCAAAATGATCTTACTAGTGAAGTAGTGGGCACATTTATGGCCTTACATGTTCACTAGTAAGCCTCAAAATGATCTTACTAGTGAACTAGTGGGCGTTTTGTGGATTACATGTTCACGAGTAAGTGTCAAAATGATCTTACTAATGAACTAGTGGGCGTTTTGTGGCTTACATGTTCACTAGTAAGCGTCAAAATGACCTTACTAGTGAATTGTTGAGCGTTTTGTGGCTTACATGTCAACTAGTAAGCCTCAAAATGATCTTACGAGTGAACTAGTGGGCGTTTTGCGGCTTACATTTCAACAAGTAAGCCTCAAAATGATCTTACTAATGAACTAGTGGGGGTTTTGTGGCTTACATGTTCACTACTAAGTGTCAAAATGACATTACTAGTGAATTAGTGGGCACATTTATGGCCTTACATGTTCACTAGTAAGCGTCAAAATGATCTTACTAGTGAACTAGTGGGCGTTTTGCGGCTTGCATGTCAACAAGTAAGTCTCAAAATGATCTTACTAATGAACTAGTGGGGGTTTTGTGGCTTACATGTTCACTACTAAGTGTCAAAATGACATTACTAGTGAATTAGTGAGCGTTTTGTGGCTTACATCTCAACTAGTAAGCCTCAAAATGATCTTACTAGTGAACTAGTGGGCGTTTTGTGGCTTACATGTTCACTACTAAGCCTCAAAATGATCTTACTAGTGAACTAGTGGGCACATTTATGGCCTTACATGTTCACTAGTAAGCGTCAAAATGATCTTACTAGTGAACTAGTGGGCGTTTTGCGGCTTGCATGTCAACTAGTAAGCCTCAAAATGATCTTACGAGTTAACTAGTGGGCGTTTTGCGGCTTACATGTCAACAAATAAGCCTCAAAATGATCTTACTCGTGAACTAGTGGGCGTTTTGTGGCTTACATGTTAACTAGTAAGCGTCAAACTGACCTTACTAGTGAACTAGTGAGCGTTTTGTGGCTTACATGTTCACTAGTAAGCCTCAAAATGATCTTAGGAGTGAGCTAAGGGGCGTTTTGTGGCTTACATGTCAACTAGTAAGCCTCAAAATGATCTTACTAGTGAACTAGTGGGCGTTTTGTGGCTTACATCTTCACTAGTATGCCTCCAAATGAACTTACTAGTGAACTAGTGGGCGTTTTGCGGCTTACATGTCAACTAGCAAGCCTCAAAATGATCTTACTAGTGAACTAGTGGGCACATTTATGGCCTTACATGTTCACTAGTAAGCGTCAAAATGATCTTACTAGTAAACTAGTGGGCAAGTTTATGGCCTTACATGTTCACTAGTAAGCGTGAAAATGACCTTACTAGTGAACTAGTGACAATTTGTGGCTTACATGTTCACGAGTAAGCGTCAAAATGACCTTAATAGTGAACTAGTGAGCGTTTTGTGGCTTACATGTTCACTAGTAAGCCTCAAAATGATCTTACGAGTGAGCTAAGGGGCGTTTTGTGGCTTACATGTCAACTAGTAAGCCTCAAAATGATCTTACTAGTGAACTAGTGGGCGTTTTGTGGATTACATGTTCACTAGTAAGTGTCAAAATGACCTTCCTAGTTAACTAGTGTGTGTTTTGTGGCTTACATGTTCACTAGTAGGCGTCAAAATGATCTTACTAGTGAACTAGTGAGCGTTTTGTGGCTGACATGTCAACTAGTAAGCCTCAAAATGATCTTACTAGTGAACTAGCTGGCACATTTATGGCCTTACATATTCACTAGTAAGCGTCAAAATGATCTTACTAGTGAACTAGTGGGCATTTTGCGGCTTGCATGTCAACAAGTAAGCCTCAAAATGATCTTACTAATGAACTAGTGGGCGTTTTGTGGCTTACATTTTCACTAGTAAGCGTCAAAATTACCTTACTAGTGAACTAGTGAGCGTTTTGTGGCTTACATGTTCACTAGTAAGCGTCAAAATGATCTTACCAGTGAACTGGTGGGCGTTTTGCGGCTTACCTGTCAACTAGTAAGCCTCAAAATGATCTTACTAATGAACTAGTGGGCATTTTGTGGCTTACATGTCAACCAGTAAGCCTCAAAATGATCTTACTAGTGAACTAGTGGGCACATTTATGGCCTTACATGTTCACTAGTAAGCGTCAAAATGATCTTACTAGTAAACTAGTGGGCACATTTATGGCCTTACATGTTCACTAGTAAGCCTCAAAATTATCTTACTAGTGAACTAGTGGGCGTTTTGTGGCTTACATGTTCATTAGTAAGCCTCAAATGATCTTACTAGTGAACTAGTGGGCGTTTTGTGGCTTACATATCAAATAGTAAGCCTCAAAATGATCTTACTAGTGAACTAGTGGGCACATTTATGGCCTTACATGTTCACTAGTAAGCGTCAAAATGATCTTACTAATGAACTAGTGGGCGTTTTGTGGCTTACATGTTCACTAGTAAGCGTCAAAATGACCTTACTAGTGAATTGTTGAGCGTTTTGTGGCTTACATGTCAACTAGTAAGCCTCAAAATGATCTTACGAGTGAACTAGTGGGCGTTTTGCGGCTTACATTTCAACAAGTAAGCCTCAAAATGATCTTACTAATGAACTAGTGGGGGTTTTGTGGCTTACATGTTCACTACTAAGTGTCAAAATGACATTACTAGTGAATTAGTGGGCACATTTATGGCCTTACATGTTCACTAGTAAGCGTCAAAATGATCTTACTAGTGAACTAGTGGGCGTTTTGCGGCTTGCATGTCAACAAGTAAGTCTCAAAATGATCTTACTAATGAACTAGTGGGGGTTTTGTGGCTTACATGTTCACTACTAAGTGTCAAAATGACATTACTAGTGAATTAGTGAGCGTTTTGTGGCTTACATCTCAACTAGTAAGCCTCAAAATGATCTTACTAGTGAACTAGTGGGCGTTTTGTGGCTTACATGTTCACTACTAAGCCTCAAAATGATCTTACTAGTGAACTAGTGGGCACATTTATGGCCTTACATGTTCACTAGTAAGCGTCAAAATGATCTTACTAGTGAACTAGTGGGCGTTTTGCGGCTTGCATGTCAACTAGTAAGCCTCAAAATGATCTTACGAGTTAACTAGTGGGCGTTTTGCGGCTTACATGTCAACAAATAAGCCTCAAAATGATCTTACTCGTGAACTAGTGGGCGTTTTGTGGCTTACATGTTAACTAGTAAGCGTCAAACTGACCTTACTAGTGAACTAGTGAGCGTTTTGTGGCTTACATGTTCACTAGTAAGCCTCAAAATGATCTTAGGAGTGAGCTAAGGGGCGTTTTGTGGCTTACATGTCAACTAGTAAGCCTCAAAATGATCTTACTAGTGAACTAGTGGGCGTTTTGTGGCTTACATCTTCACTAGTATGCCTCCAAATGAACTTACTAGTGAACTAGTGGGCGTTTTGCGGCTTACATGTCAACTAGCAAGCCTCAAAATGATCTTACTAGTGAACTAGTGGGCACATTTATGGCCTTACATGTTCACTAGTAAGCGTCAAAATGATCTTACTAGTAAACTAGTGGGCAAGTTTATGGCCTTACATGTTCACTAGTAAGCGTGAAAATGACCTTACTAGTGAACTAGTGACAATTTGTGGCTTACATGTTCACGAGTAAGCGTCAAAATGACCTTAATAGTGAACTAGTGAGCGTTTTGTGGCTTACATGTTCACTAGTAAGCCTCAAAATGATCTTACGAGTGAGCTAAGGGGCGTTTTGTGGCTTACATGTCAACTAGTAAGCCTCAAAATGATCTTACTAGTGAACTAGTGGGCGTTTTGTGGATTACATGTTCACTAGTAAGTGTCAAAATGACCTTCCTAGTTAACTAGTGTGTGTTTTGTGGCTTACATGTTCACTAGTAGGCGTCAAAATGATCTTACTAGTGAACTAGTGAGCGTTTTGTGGCTGACATGTCAACTAGTAAGCCTCAAAATGATCTTACTAGTGAACTAGCTGGCACATTTATGGCCTTACATATTCACTAGTAAGCGTCAAAATGATCTTACTAGTGAACTAGTGGGCATTTTGCGGCTTGCATGTCAACAAGTAAGCCTCAAAATGATCTTACTAATGAACTAGTGGGCGTTTTGTGGCTTACATTTTCACTAGTAAGCGTCAAAATTACCTTACTAGTGAACTAGTGAGCGTTTTGTGGCTTACATGTTCACTAGTAAGCGTCAAAATGATCTTACCAGTGAACTGGTGGGCGTTTTGCGGCTTACCTGTCAACTAGTAAGCCTCAAAATGATCTTACTAATGAACTAGTGGGCATTTTGTGGCTTACATGTCAACCAGTAAGCCTCAAAATGATCTTACTAGTGAACTAGTGGGCACATTTATGGCCTTACATGTTCACTAGTAAGCGTCAAAATGATCTTACTAGTAAACTAGTGGGCACATTTATGGCCTTACATGTTCACTAGTAAGCCTCAAAATTATCTTACTAGTGAACTAGTGGGCGTTTTGTGGCTTACATGTTCATTAGTAAGCCTCAAATGATCTTACTAGTGAACTAGTGGGCGTTTTGTGGCTTACATATCAAATAGTAAGCCTCAAAATGATCTTACTAGTGAACTAGTGGGCACATTTATGGCCTTACATGTTCACTAGTAAGCGTCAAAATGATCTTACTAGTGAACTAGTGGGCACATTTATGGCCTTACATGTTCACTAGTAAGCCTCAAAATGATCTTACCAGTGAACTAGTGGGCGTTTTGTGGCTTACATGTCAACTAGTAAGCCTCAAAATGATCTTACTAGTGAATTAGTGGGGATTTTGTGGCTTACATGTCAACTAGTAAGCCTCAAAATGATCTTACTAGTGAACTAGTGGGCACATTTATGGCCTTATATGTTCACTAGTAAGCCTCAAAATGATCTTACTTGTGAACTAGTGGGCATTTTGTGGCTTACATGTTCACGAGTAAGCGTCAAAATGATCTTACTAGTGAACTAGTGGGCGTTTTGCGGCTTGCATGTCAACTAGTAAGCCTCAAAATGATCTTACGAGTGAACTAGTGGGCGTTTTGCGGCATACATGTCAACAAGTAAGCCTCAAAATGATCTTACTAATGAACTAGTGGGTGTTTTGTGGCTTACATGTTCACTAGTAAGCGTCAAAATGACCTTAATAGTGAATTAGTGAGCGTTTTGTGGCTTACATGTCAACTAGTAAGCCTCAAAATGATCTTACTAGTGAAGTAGTGGGCGTTTTGTGGCTTACATGTTCACTAGTAAGCCTCAAAATGATCTTACTAGTGAACTAGTGGGCACATTTATGGCCTTACATGTTCACTAATAAGCGTCAAAATGATCTTACTAGTGAGCTAGTGGGCATTTTGTGGCTTACATGTCAACTAGTAAGCCTCAAAATGATCTTACTAGTGAACTAGTGGGCACATTTATTGCCTTACATGTTCACTAGTAAGCCTCAAAATGATCTTACTAATGAACTAGTGGGTGTTTTGTGGCTTACATGTTCACTAGTAAGCGTCAAAATGACCTTCCTAGTTAACTAGTGTGTGTTTTGTGGCTTACATGTTCACTAGTAGGCGTCAAAATGATCTTACTAGTGAACTAGTGAGCGTTTTGTGGCTGACATGTCAACTAGTAAGCCTCAAAATGATCTTACTAGTGAACTAGTGGGCACATTTATGGCCTTACATATTCACTAGTAAGCGTCAAAATGATCTTACTAGTGAACTAGTGGGCATTTTGCGGCTTGCATGTCAACAAGTAAGCCTCAAAATGATCTTACTAATGAACTAGTGGGCGTTTTGTGGCTTACATTTTCACTAGTAAGCGTCAAAATTACCTTACTAGTGAACTAGTGAGCGTTTTGTGGCTTACATGTTCACTAGTAAGCGTCAAAATGATCTTACCAGTGAACTGGTGGGCGTTTTGCGGCTTACATGTCAACTAGTAAGCCTCAAAATGATCTTACTAATGAACTAGTGGGCATTTTGTGGCTTACATGTCAACCAGTAAGCCTCAAAATGATCTTACTAGTGAACTAGTGGGCACATTTATGGCCTTACATGTTCACTAGTAAGTGTCAAAATGATCTTACTAGTAAACTAGTGGGCACATTTATGGCCTTACATGTTCACTAGTAAGCCTCAAAATGATCTTACTAGTGAACTAGTGGGTTCTTTTGTGGCTTACATGTTCACTAGTAAGCATCACAATGACCTTACTTGTGAACTAGTGAGCGTTTTGTGGCTTACATGTTCACTAGTAAGCGTAAAATTATCTTACTAGTGAACTAGTGGGCGTTTTGTGGCTTACATGTTCATTAGTAAGCCTCAAATGATCTTACTAGTGAACTAGTGGGCGTTTTGTGGCTTACATATCAAATAGTAAGCCTCAAAATGATCTTACTAGTGAACTAGTGGGCACATTTATGGCCTTACATGTTCACTAGTAAGCGTCAAAATGATCTTACTAGTGAACTAGTGGGCACATTTATGGCCTTACATGTTCACTAGTAAGCCTCAAAATGATCTTACCAGTGAACTAGTGGGCGTTTTGCGGCTTACATGTCAACTAGTAAGCCTCAAAATGATCTTACTAGTGAACTAGTGGGGATTTTGTGGCTTACATGTCAACTAGTAAGCCTCAAAATGATCTTACTAGTGAACTAGTGGGCACATTTATGGCCTTATATGTTCACTAGTAAGCCTCAAAATGATCTTACTTGTGAACTAGTGGGCGTTTTGTGGCTTACATGTTCACGAGTAAGCGTCAAAATGATCTTACTAGTGAACTAGTGGGCGTTTTGCGGCTTGCATGTCAACTAGTAAGCCTCAAAATGATCTTACGAGTGAACTAGTGGGCGTTTTGCGCCTTACATGTCAACAAGTAAGCCTCAAAATGATCTTACTAATGAATTAGTGGGTGTTTTGTGGCTTACATGTTCACTAGTAAGCGTCAAAATGACCTTAATAGTGAATTAGTGAGCGTTTTGTGGCTTACATGTCAACTAGTAAGCCTCAAAATGATCTTACTAGTGAATTAGTGGGCGTTTTGTGGCTTACATGTTCACTAGTAAGCCTCAAAATGATCTTACTAGTGAACTAGTGGGCACATTTATGGCCTTACATGTTCACTAATAAGCGTCAAAATGATCTTACTAGTGAGCTAGTGGGCATTTTGTGGCTTACATGTCAACTAGTAAGCCTCAAAATGATCTTACTAGTGAACTAGTGGGCACATTTATTGCCTTACATGTTCACTAGTAAGCCTCAAAATGATCTTACTAATGAACTAGTGGGTGTTTTGGGGCTTACATGTTCACTAGTAAGCGTCAAAATGACCTTACTAGTGAATTGTTGAGCGTTTTGTGGCTTACATGTCAACTCGTAAGCCTCAAAATGATCTTACGAGTGAACTAGTGGGCGTTTTGCGGCTTACATGTCAACAAGTAAGCCTCAAAATGATCTTACTAATGAACTAGTGGGCGTTTTTTGGCTTACATGTTCAATAGTAAGCGTCAAAATGACCTTACTAGTGAATTAGTGAGCGTTTTGTGGCTTACATCTCAACTAGTAAGCCTCAAAATGATCTTACTAGTGAACTAGTGGGCACATTTATGGCCTTACATGTTCACTAGTATGCGTCAAAATGATCTTACTTGTGAACTAGTGGGCACATTTATGGCCTTACATGTTCACTAGTAAGCGTCAAAATGATCTTACTAGTGAACTAGTGGGCACATTTATGGCCTTACATGTTCACTAGTAAGTGTCAAAATGACCTTACTAGTGAATTAGTGAGCGTTTTGTGGCTTACATGTCAACTAGTAAGCCTCAAAATGATCTTACTAGTGAACTAGTGGGCGTTTTGTGGCTTACATGTTCACTAGTAAGCCTCAAAATGATCTTCCGAGTGAGCTAAGGGGCGTTTTGTGGCTTGCATGTCAACAAGTAAGCCTCAAAATGATTACTAGTGAACTAGTGGGCACATTTATGGCCTTACATGTTCACTAGTAAGCGTCAAAATGATCTTACTAGTAAACTAGTGGACAAGTTTATGGCCTTACATGTTCACTAGTAAGCGTGAAAATGACCTTACTAGTGAACTAGTGACAATTTGTGGCTTACATGTTCACCCGTAAGCGTCAAAATGACCTTACTAGTGAACTAGTGGGCGTTTTGTGGCTTACATGTTCACTAGTAAGCGTCAAAATGACCTTACTAGTGAACTAGTGAGCGTTTTGTGGCTTACATGTTCACTAGTAAGCATCAAAATGATCTTACCGGTGAACTCGTGGGCGTTTTGCGGCTTACATGTCAACTAGTAAGCCTCAAAATGATTACAAGTGAACTAGTGGGCGTTTTGTGGCTTACATGTTCACGAGTAAGCGTCAAAATGATCTTACTAGTGAACTAGTGGGCGTTTTGCGGCTTGCATGCCAACAAGTAAGCCTCAAAATGATCTTACTAGTGAACTAGTGGGCGTTTTGTGGCGTACATGTTCACTAGTAAGTGTCAAAATGACCTTACTAGTTAACTAGTGAGTGTTTTGTGGCTTACATGTTCACTAGTAAGCATCAAAATGATCTTACCAGTGAACTCGTGGGCGTTTTGCGGCTTACATGTCAACTAGTAAGCCTCAAAATGATCTTACTAGTGAACTAGTGGGCATTTTGTGGCTTACATGTCAACCAGTAAGCCTCAAAATGATCTTACTAGTGAACTAGTGGGCACATTTATGGCCTTACATGTTCACTAGTAAGCGTCAAAATGACCTTACTAGTGAACTAGTGAGCGTTTTGTGGCTTACATGTTCACTAGTAAGCATCAAAATGATCTTACCAGTGAACTCGTGGGCGTTTTGCGGCTTACATGTCAACTAGTAAGCCTCAAAATGATCTTACTAGTGAACTAGTGGGCATTTTGTGGCTTACATGTCAACCAGTAAGCCTCAAAATGATCTTACTAGTGAACTAGTGGGCACATTTATGGCCTTACATGTTCACTAGTAAGCGTCAAAATGATCTTACTAGTAAACTAGTGGGCACATTTATGGCCTTACATGTTCACTAGTAAGCATCAAAATGACCTTACTAGTGAACTAGTGGGCGTTTTGTGGCTTACATGTCAACTCGTAAGCCTCAAAATGATCTTACGAGTGAGCTAGTGGGCGTTTTGCGGCTTACATGTCAACTACTAAGCCTCAAAATGATCTTACTAGTGAACTAGTGGGCACATTTATGGCCTTACATGTTCACTTGTAAGCCTCAAAATGATCTTACGAGTAAGCTAAGGGGCGTTTTGCGGCTTAAATGTCAACGAGTAAGCCTCAAAATGATCTTACTAGTGAACTAGTGGGCACATTTATGGCCTTACATGTTCACTAGTAAGCGTCAAAATGATCTTACTAGTAAACTAGTGGGCAAGTTTATGGCCTTACATGTTCACTAGTAAGCGTGAAAATGACCTTACTAGTGAACTAGTGACAATTTGTGGCTTACATGTTCACCCGTAAGCGTCAAAATGACCTTACTAGTGAACTAGTGAGCGTTTTGTGGCTTACATGTTCACTAGTAAGCCTCAAAATGATCTTCCGAGTGAGCTAAGGGGCGTTTTGTGGCTTACATGTCAACTAGTAATCCTCAAAATGATCTTACTAGTGAACTAGTGGGCGTTTTGTGGCTTACATGTTCACTAGTAAGCCTCAAAATGATCTTACTAGTGAACTAGTGGGCACATTTATGGCCTTACATGTTCACTAGTAAGCGTCAAAATGATCTTACTAGTGAACTCTTGTGCATTTTGCGGCTTGCATGTCAACAAGTAAGCCTCAAAATGATCTTACTAGTGAACTAGTGGGCGTTTTGTGGCTTACATGTTCACTAGTAAGTGTCAAAATGACCTTACTAGTTAACTAGTGAGTGTTATGTGGCTTACATGTTCACTAGTAAGCGTCAAAATGACCTTACTAGTGAACTAGTGAGCGTTTTGTGGCTTACATGTTCACTAGTAAGCATCAAAATGATCTTACCAGTGAACTCGTGGGCGTTTTGCGGCTTACATGTCAACTAGTAAGCCTCAAAATGATTACTAGTGAACTAGTGGGCGTTTTGTGGCTTACATGTTCACGAGTAAGTGTCAAAATGATCTTACTAGTGAACTAGTGGGCGTTTTGCGGCTTGCATGTCAACAAGTAAGCCTCAAAATGATCTTACTAGTGAACTAGTGGGTGTTTTGTGGCTTACATGTTCACTAGTAAGCGTCAAAAGGACCTTACTAGTGAACTAGTGAGCGTTTTGTGGCTTACATGTTCACTAGTAAGCATCAAAATGATCTTACCAGTGAACTCGTGGGCGTTTTGCGGCTTACATGTCAACTAGTAAGCCTCAAAATGATCTTACTAGTGAACTAGTGGGCATTTTGTGGCTTACATGTCAACCAGTAAGCCTCAAAATGATCTTACTAGTGAACTAGTGGGCACATTTATGGCCTTACATGTTCACTAGTAAGCGTCAAAATGATCTTACTAGTAAACTAGTGGGCACATTTATGGCCTTACATGTTCACTAGTAAGCGTCAAAATGACCTTACTAGTGAACTAGTGGGCGTTTTGTGGCTTACATGTCAACTCGTAAGCCTCAAAATGATCTTACGAGTGAGCTAGTGGGCGTTTTGCGGCTTACATGTCAACTACTAAGCCTCACAATGATCTTACTAGTGAACTAGTGGGCATTTTGTGGCTGACATGTCAACTACTAAGCCTCAAAATGATCTTACTAGTGAACTAGTGGGCACATTTATGGCCTTACATGTTCACTTGTAAGCCTCAAAATGATCTTACGAGTAAGCTAAGGGGCGTTTTGCGGCTTACATGTCAACGAGTAAGCCTCAAAATGATCTTACTAGTGAACTAGTGGGCACATTTATGGCCTTACATGTTCACTAGTAAGCGTCAAAATGATCTTACTAGTAAACTAGTGGGCAAGTTTATGGCCTTACATGTTCACTAGTAAGCGTGAAAATGACCTTACTAGTGAACTAGTGACAATTTGTGGCTTACATAGTCACGAGTAAGCGTCAAAATGACCTTACTAGTGAACTAGTGAGCGTTTTGTGGCTTACATGTTCACTAGTAAGCCTCAAAATGATCTTCCAAGTGAGCTAAGGGGCGTTTTGTGGCTTACATGTCAACTAGTAAGCCTCAAAATGATCTTACTAGTGAACTAGTGGGCGTTTTGTGGCTTACATGTTCACTAGTAAGCCTCAAAATGATCTTACTAGTGAACTAGTGGGCACATTTATGGCCTTACATGTTCACTAGTAAGCGTCAAAATGATCTTACTAGTGAACTCTTGTGCATTTTGCGGCTTGCATGTCAACAAGTAAGCCTCAAAATGATCTTACTAGTGAACTAGTGGGCGTTTTGTGGCTTACATGTTCACTAGTAAGTGTCAAAATGACCTTATTAGTTAACTAGTGAGTGTTTTGTGGCTTACATGTTCACTAGTAAGCATCAAAATGATCTTACCAGTGAACTCGTGGGCGTTTTGCGGCTTACATGTCAACTAGTAAGCCTCAAAATGATCTTACTAGTGAACTAGTGGTCACATTTATGGCCTTACATGTTCACTAGTAAGCGTCAAAATGATCTTACTAGTAAACTAGTGGGCACATTTATGGCCTTACATGTTCACTAGTAAGCGTCAAAATGACCTTACTAGTGAACTAGTGGGCGTTTTGTGGCTTACATGTCAACTCGTAAGCCTCAAAATGATCTTACGAGTGAGCTATTGGGCGTTTTGCGGCTTACATGTCAACTACTAAGCCTCACAATGATCTTACTAGTGAACTAGTGGGCATTTTGTGGCTTACATGTCAACTACTAAGCCTCAAAATGATCTTACTAGTGAACTAGTGGGCACATTTATGGCCTTACATGTTCACTTGTAAGCCTCAAAATGATCTTACGAGTAACCTAAGGGGCGTTTTGCGGCTTACATGTCAACGAGTAAGCCTCAAAATGATCTTACTAGTGAACTAGTGGGCACATTTATGGCCTTACATGTTCACTAGTAAGCGTCAAAATGATCTTACTAGTAAACTAGTGGGCAAGTTTATGGCCTTACATGTTCACTAGTCAGCGTGAAAATGACCTTACTGGTGAACTAGTGACAATTTGTGGCTTACATGTTCACGAGTAAGTATCAAAATGACCTTACTAGTGAACTAGTGAGCGTTTTGTGGCTTACATGTTCACTAGTAAGCCTCAAAATTATCTTGCGAGTGAGCTAAGGGGCGTTTTGTGGCTTACATGTCAACTAGTAAGCCTCAAAATTATCTTACTAGTGAACTAGTGGGCGTTTTGTGGCTTACATGTTCACTAGTAAGTGTCAAAATGACCTTACTAGTTAACTAGTGAGTGTTTTGTGGCTTACATGTTCACTAGTAGGCGTCAAAATGATCTTACTAGTGAACTAGTGGGCACATTTATGGCCTTACATGTTCACTAGTAAGCCTCAAAATGATCTTACCAGTGAACTAGTGGGCGTTTTGCGTCTTACATGTCAACTAGTAAGCCTCAAAATGATCTTACTAGTGAACTAGTGGGTATTTTGTGGCTTACCTGTTCACTAGTAAGCGTCAAAATGATCTCACTAGTAAACTAGTGGGCAAGTTTATGGCCTTACATGTTCACTAGTAAGCGTGAAAATGACCTTACTAGTGAACTAGTGACAATTTGTGGCTTACATGTTCACGAGTAAGTATCAAAATGACCTTACTAGTGAACTAGTGAGCGTTTTGTGGCTTACATGTTCACTAGTAAGCCTCAAAATTATCTTCCGAGTGAGCTAAGGGGCGTTTTGTGGCTTACATGTCAACTAGTAAGCCTCAAAATGATCTTACTAGTGAACTAGTGGGCGTTTTGTGGCTTACATGTTCACTAGTAAGTGTCAAAATGACCTTACTAGTTAACTAGTGAGTGTTTTGTGGCTTACATGTTCACTAGTAGGCGTCAAAATGATCTTACTAGTGAACTAGTGAGCGTTTTGTGGCTTACATGTTCAATAGTAAGCCTCAAAATGATCTTACTAGTGAACTAGTGGGCACATTTATGGCCTTACATGTTCACTAGTAAGCCTCAAAATGATCTTACCAGTGAACTAGTGGGCGTTTTGCGTCTTACATGTCAACTAGTAAGCCTCAAAATGATCTTACTAGTGAACTAGTGGGTATTTTGTGGCTTACATGTCAACTAGTAAGCCTCAAAATGATCTTACTAGTGAACTAGTGGGCACATTTATGGCCTTATATGTTAACTAGTAAGCCTCAAAATGATCTTACTAGTGAACTAGTGGGCGTTTTGTGACTTACATGTTCACGAGTAAGCGTCAAAATGATCTTACTAGTGAACTAGTGGGCGTTTTGCGGCTTGCATGTCAACTAGTAAGCCTCAAAATGATCTTACTAGTGAACTAGTGGGCGTTTTGTGGGTTACATGTCAACTAGTAAGCCTCAAAATGATTACTAGTGAACTAGTGGGCGTTTTGTGGCTTACATGTTCACGAGTAAGCGTCAAAATGATCTTACTAGTGAACTAGTGTGCGTTTTGCTGCTTGCATGTCAACAAGTAAGCCTCAAAATGATCTTACTAGTGAACTAGTGGGCGTTTTGTGGCTTACATGTTCACTAGTAAGTGTCAAAATGACCTTACTAGTTAACTAGTGAGTGTTTTGTGGCTTACATGTTCACTAGTAAGCGTCAAAATGACCTTACTAGTGAACTAGTGAGCGTTTTGTGGCGTACATGTTCACTAGTAAGCATCAAAATGTTCTTACCAGTGAACTCGTGGGCGTTTTGCGGCTTACATGTCAACTAGTAAGCCTCAAAATGATCTTACTAGTGAACTAGTGGGCATTTTGTGGCTTACATGTCAACCAGTAAGCCTCAAAATGATCTTACTAGTGAACTAGTGGGCACATTTATGGCCTTATATGTTAACTAGTAAGCCTCAAAATGATCTTACTAGTGAACTAGTGGGCGTTTTGTGACTTACATGTTCACGAGTAAGCGTCAAAATGATCTTACTAGTGAACTAGTGGGCGTTTTGCGGCTTGCATGTCAACTAGTAAGCCTCAAAATGATCTTACTAGTGAACTAGTGGGCGTTTTGTGGGTTACATGTCAACTAGTAAGCCTCAAAATGATTACTAGTGAACTAGTGGGCGTTTTGTGGCTTACATGTTCACGAGTAAGCGTCAAAATGATCTTACTAGTGAACTAGTGTGCGTTTTGCGGCTTGCATGTCAACAAGTAAGCCTCAAAATGATCTTACTAGTGAACTAGTGGGCGTTTTGTGGCTTACATGTTCACTAGTAAGTGTCAAAATGACCTTACTAGTTAACTAGTGAGTGTTTTGTGGCTTACATGTTCACTAAAAAGCGTCAAAATGACCTTACTAGTGAACTAGTGAGCGTTTTGTGGCGTACATGTTCACTAGTAAGCATCAAAATGTTCTTACCAGTGAACTCGTGGGCGTTTTGCGGCTTACATGTCAACTAGTAAGCCTCAAAATGATCTTACTAGTGAACTAGTGGGCATTTTGTGGCTTACATGTCAACCAGTAAGCCTCAAAATGATCTTACTAGTGAACTAGTGGTCACATTTATGGCCTTACATGTTCACTAGTAAGCGTCAAAATGATCTTACTAGTAAACTAGTGGGCACATTTATGGCCTTACATGTTCACTAGTAAGCGTCAAAATGACCTTACTAGTGAACTAGTGGGCGTTTTGCGGCTTACATGTCAACTACTAAGCCTCACAATGATCTTACTAGTGAACTAGTGGGCATTTTGTGGCTTACATGTCAACTACTAAGCCTCAAAATGATCTTACTAGTGAACTAGTGGGCACATTTATGGCCTTACATGTTCACTTGTAAGCCTCAAAATGATCTTACGAGTAAGCTAAGGGGCGTTTTGCGGCTTACATGTCAACGAGTAAGCCTCAAAATGATCTTACTAGTGAACTAGTGGGCACATTTATGGCCTTACATGTTCACTAGTAAGCGTCAAAATGATCTTACTAGTAAACTAGTGGGCAAGTTTATGGCCTTACATGTTCACTAGTAAGCGTGAAAATGACCTTACTAGTGAACTAGTGACAATTTGTGGCTTACATGTTCACGAATAAGTATCAAAATAACCTTACTAGTGAACTAGTGAGCGTTTTGTGGCTTACATGTTCACTAGTAAGCCTCAAAATTATCTTCCGAGTGAGCTAAGGGGCGTTTTGTGGCTTACATGTCAACTAGTAAGCCTCAAAATGATCTTACTAGTGAACTAGTGGGCGTTTTGTGGCTTACATGTTCACTAGTAAGTGTCAAAATGACCTTACTAGTTAACTAGTGAGTGTTTTGTGGCTTACATGTTCACTAGTAGGCGTCAAAATGATATTACTAGTGAACTAGTGAGCGTTTTGTGGCTTACATGTTCAATAGTAAGCCTCAAAATGATCTTACTAGTGAACTAGTGGGCACATTTATGGCCTTACATGTTCACTAGTAAGCCTCAAAATGATCTTACTAGTGAACTAGTGGGCGTTTTGTGACTTACATGTTCACGAGTAAGCGTCAAAATGATCTTACTAGTGAACTAGTGGGCGTTTTGCGGCTTGCATGTCAACTAGTAAGCCTCAAAATGATCTTACTAGTGAACTAGTGGGCACATTTATGGCCTTATATGTTAACTAGTAAGCCTCAAAATGATCTTACTAGTGAACTAGTGGGCGTTTTGTGGCTTACATGTTCATGAGTAAGCGTCAAAATGATCTTACTAGTGAACTAGTGGGCGTTTTGCGGCTTGCATGTCAACTAGTAAGCCTCAAAATGATCTTACGAGTGAACTAGTGGGCGTTTTGCGGCTTACATGTTCACTAGTAAGCGTCAAAATGACCTTACTAGTGAATTAGTGAGCGTTTTGTGGCTTACATGTCAACCAGTAAGCCTCAAAATGATCTTACTAGTGAACTAGTGGGCACATTTATGGCCTTACATGTTCACTAGTAAGCGTCAAAATGATCTTACTAGTAAACTAGTGGGCACATTTATGGCCTTACATGTTCACTAGTAAGCGTCAAAATGATCTTACTAGTGAACTAGTGGGCATTTTGTGGCTTACATATCAACTAGTAAGCCTCAAAATGATCTTACTAGTGAACTAGTGGGCACATTTATGGCCTTACATGTTCACTTGTAAGCCTCAAAATGATCTTACGAGTAAGCTAAGGGGCGTTTTGCGGCTTAAATGTCAACGAGTAAGCCTCAAAATGATCTTACTAGTGAACTAGTGGGCACATTTATGGCCTTACATGTTCACTAGTAAGCGTCAAAATGATCTTACTAGTAAACTAGTGGGCAAGTTTATGGCCTTACATGTTCACTAGTAAGCGTGAAAATGACCTTACTAGTGAACTAGTGACAATTTGTGGCTTACATGTTCACCCGTAAGCGTCAAAATGACCTTACTAGTGAACTAGTGAGCGTTTTGTGGCTTACATGTTCACTAGTAAGCCTCAAAATGATCTTCCGAGTGAGCTAAGGGGCGTTTTGTGGCTTACATGTCAACTAGTAATCCTCAAAATGATCTTACTAGTGAACTAGTGGGCGTTTTGTGGCTTACATGTTCACTAGTAAGCCTCAAAATGATCTTACTAGTGAACTAGTGGGCACATTTATGGCCTTACATGTTCACTAGTAAGCGTCAAAATGATCTTACTAGTGAACTCTTGTGCATTTTGCGGCTTGCATGTCAACTCGTAAGCCTCAAAATGATCTTACGAGTGAACTAGTGGGCGTTTTGCGGCTTGCATGTCAACAAGTAAGCCTCAAAATGATCGTACTAGTGAACTAGTGGGCGTTCTGTGGCGTACATGTTCACTAGTAAGTGTCAAAATGACCTTACTAGTTAACTAATGAGCGTTTTGTGGCTTACATGTTCACTAGTAAGCGTCAAAATGATCTTACTAGTGAACTCTTGTGCATTTTGCGGCTTGCATGTCAACAAGTAAGCCTCAAAATGATCTTACTAGTGAACTAGTGGGCGTTTTGTGGCTTACATGTTCACTAGTAAGTGTCAAAATGACCTTACTAGTTAACTAGTGAGTGTTTTGTGGCTTACATGTTCACTAGTAAGCGTCAAAATGACCTTACTAGTGAACTAGTGAGCGTTTTGTGGCTTACATGTTCACTAGTAAGCATCAAAATGATCTTACCAGTGAACTCGTGGGCGTTTTGCGGCTTACATGTCAACTAGTAAGCCTCAAAATGATTACTAGTGAACTAGTGGGCGTTTTGTGGCTTACATGTTCACGAGTAAGTGTCAAAATGATCTTACTAGTGAACTAGTGGGCGTTTTGCGGCTTGCATGTCAACAAGTAAGCCTCAAAATGATCTTACTAGTGAACTAGTGGGTGTTTTGTGGCTTACATGTTCACTAGTAAGCGTCAAAAGGACCTTACTAGTGAACTAGTGAGCGTTTTGTGGCTTACATGTTCACTAGTAAGCATCAAAATGATCTTACCAGTGAACTCGTGGGCGTTTTGCGGCTTACATGTCAACTAGTAAGCCTCAAAATGATCTTACTAGTGAACTAGTGGGCATTTTGTGGCTTACATGTCAACCAGTAAGCGTCAAAATGATCTTACTAGTGAACTAGTGGGCACATTTATGGCCTTACATGTTCACTAGTAAGCGTCAAAATGATCTTACTAGTAAACTAGTGGGCACATTTATGGCCTTACATGTTCACTAGTAAGCGTCAAAATGACCTTACTAGTGAACTAGTGGGCGTTTTGTGGCTTACATGTCAACTCGTAAGCCTCAAAATGATCTTACGAGTGAGCTAGTGGGCGTTTTGCGGCTTACATGTCAACTACTAAGCCTCACAATGATCTTACTAGTGAACTAGTGGGCATTTTGTGGCTGACATGTCAACTACTAAGCCTCAAAATGATCTTACTAGTGAACTAGTGGGCACATTTATGGCCTTACATGTTCACTTGTAAGCCTCAAAATGATCTTACGAGTAAGCTAAGGGGCGTTTTGCGGCTTACATGTCAACGAGTAAGCCTCAAAATGATCTTACTAGTGAACTAGTGGGCACATTTATGGCCTTACATGTTCACTAGTAAGCGTCAAAATGATCTTACTAGTAAACTAGTGGGCAAGTTTATGGCCTTACATGTTCACTAGTAAGCGTGAAAATGACCTTACTAGTGAACTAGTGACAATTTGTGGCTTACATGGTCACGAGTAAGCGTCAAAATGACCTTAGTAGTGAACTAGTGAGCGTTTTGTGGCTTACATGTTCACTAGTAAGCCTCAAAATGATCTTCCAAGTGAGCTAAGGGGCGTTTTGTGGCTTACATGTCAACTAGTAAGCCTCAAAATGATCTTACTAGTGAACTAGTGGGCGTTTTGTGGCTTACATGTTCACTAGTAAGCCTCAAAATGATCTTACTAGTGAACTAGTGGGCACATTTATGGCCTTACATGTTCACTAGTAAGCGTCAAAATGATCTTACTAGTGAACTCTTGTGCATTTTGCGGCTTGCATGTCAACAAGTAAACCTCAAAATGATCTTACTAGTGAACTAGTGGGCGTTTTGTGGCTTACATGTTCACTAGTAAGTGTCAAAATGACCTTATTAGTTAACTAGTGAGTGTTTTGTGGCTTACATGTTCACTAGTAAGCATCAAAATGATCTTACCAGTGAACTCGTGGGCGTTTTGCGGCTTACATGTCAACTAGTAAGCCTCAAAATGATCTTACTAGTGAACTAGTGGTCACATTTATGGCCTTACATGTTCACTAGTAAGCGTCAAAATGATCTTACTAGTAAACTAGTGGGCACATTTATGGCCTTACATGTTCACTAGTAAGCGTCAAAATGACCTTACTAGTGAACTAGTGGGCGTTTTGTGGCTTACATGTCAACTCGTAAGCCTCAAAATGATCTTACGAGTGAGCTATTGGGCGTTTTGCGGCTTACATGTCAACTACTAAGCCTCACAATGATCTTACTAGTGAACTAGTGGGCATTTTGTGGCTTACATGTCAACTACTAAGCCTCAAAATGATCTTACTAGTGAACTAGTGGGCACATTTATGGCCTTACATGTTCACTTGTAAGCCTCAAAATGATCTTACGAGTAACCTAAGGGGCGTTTTGCGGCTTACATGTCAACGAGTAAGCCTCAAAATGATCTTACTAGTGAACTAGTGGGCACATTTATGGCCTTACATGTTCACTAGTAAGCGTCAAAATGATCTTACTAGTAAACTAGTGGGCAAGTTTATGGCCTTACATGTTCACTAGTAAGCGTGAAAATGACCTTACTGGTGAACTAGTGACAATTTGTGGCTTACATGTTCACGAGTAAGTATCAAAATGACCTTACTAGTGAACTAGTGAGCGTTTTGTGGCTTACATGTTCACTAGTAAGCCTCAAAATTATCTTGCGAGTGAGCTAAGGGGCGTTTTGTGGCTTACATGTCACCTAGTAAGCCTCAAAATTATCTTACTAGTGAACTAGTGGGCGTTTTGTGGCTTACATGTTCACTAGTAAGTGTCAAAATGACCTTACTAGTTAACTAGTGAGTGTTTTGTGGCTTACATGTTCACTAGTAGGCGTCAAAATGATCTTACTAGTGAACTAGTGGGCACATTTATGGCCTTACATGTTCACTAGTAAGCCTCAAAATGATCTTACCAGTGAACTAGTGGGCGTTTTGCGTCTTACATGTCAACTAGTAAGCCTCAAAATGATCTTACTAGTGAACTAGTGGGTATTTTGTGGCTTACCTGTTCACTAGTAAGCGTCAAAATGATCTCACTAGTAAACTAGTGGGCAAGTTTATGGCCTTACATGTTCACTAGTAAGCGTGAAAATGACCTTACTAGTGAACTAGTGACAATTTGTGGCTTACATGTTCACGAGTAAGTATCAAAATGACCTTACTAGTGAACTAGTGAGCGTTTTGTGGCTTACATGTTCACTAGTAAGCCTCAAAATTATCTTCCGAGTGAGCTAAGGGGCGTTTTGTGGCTTACATGTCAACTAGTAAGCCTCAAATTTATCTTACTAGTGAACTAGTGGGCGTTTTGTGGCTTACATGTTCACTAGTAAGTGTCAAAATGACCTTACTAGTTAACTAGTGAGTGTTTTGTGGCTTACATGTTCACTAGTAGGCGTCAAAATGATCTTACTAGTGAACTAGTGAGCGTTTTGTGGCTTACATGTTCAATAGTAAGCCTCAAAATGATCTTACTAGTGAACTAGTGGGCACATTTATGGCCTTACATGTTCACTAGTAAGCCTCAAAATGATCTTACCAGTGAACTAGTGGGCGTTTTGCGTCTTACATGTCAACTAGTAAGCCTCAAAATGATCTTACTAGTGAACTAGTGGGTATTTTGTGGCTTACATGTCAACTAGTAAGCCTCAAAATGATCTTACTAGTGAACTAGTGGGCACATTTATGGCCTTATATGTTAACTAGTAAGCCTCAAAATGATCTTACTAGTGAACTAGTGGGCGTTTTGTGACTTACATGTTCACGAGTAAGCGTCAAAATGATCTTACTAGTGAACTAGTGGGCGTTTTGCGGCTTGCATGTCAACTAGTAAGCCTCAAAATGATCTTACTAGTGAACTAGTGGGCGTTTTGTGGGTTACATGTCAACTAGTAAGCCTCAAAATGATTACTAGTGAACTAGTGGGCGTTTTGTGGCTTACATGTTCACGAGTAAGCGTCAAAATGATCTTACTAGTGAACTAGTGTGCGTTTTGCGGCTTGCATGTCAACAAGTAAGCCTCAAAATGATCTTACTAGTGAACTAGTGGGCGTTTTGTGGCTTACATGTTCACTAGTAAGTGTCAAAATGACCTTACTAGTTAACTAGTGAGTGTTTTGTGGCTTACATGTTCACTAGTAAGCGTCAAAATGACCTTACTAGTGAACTAGTGAGCGTTTTGTGGCGTACATGTTCACTAGTAAGCATCAAAATGTTCTTACCAGTGAACTCGTGGGCGTTTTGCGGCTTACATGTCAACTAGTAAGCCTCAAAATGATCTTACTAGTGAACTAGTGGGCATTTTGTGGCTTACATGTCAACCAGTAAGCCTCAAAATGATCTTACTAGTGAACTAGTGGTCACATTTATGGCCTTACATGTTCACTAGTAAGCGTCAAAATGATCTTACTAGTAAACTAGTGGGCACATTTATGGCCTTACATGTTCACTAGTAAGCGTCAAAATGACCTTACTAGTGAACTAGTGGGCGTTTTGCGGCTTACATGTCAACTACTAAGCCTCACAATGATCTTACTAGTGAACTAGTGGGCATTTTGTGGCTTACATGTCAACTACTAAGCCTCAAAATGATCTTACTAGTGAACTAGTGGGCACATTTATGGCCTTACATGTTCACTTGTAAGCCTCAAAATGATCTTACGAGTAAGCTAAGGGGCGTTTTGCGGCTTACATGTCAACGAGTAAGCCTCAAAATGATCTTACTAGTGAACTAGTGGGCACATTTATGGCCTTACATGTTCACTAGTAAGCGTCAAAATGATCTTACTAGTAAACTAGTGGGCAAGTTTATGGCCTTACATGTTCACTAGTAAGCGTGAAAATGACCTTACTAGTGAACTAGTGACAATTTGTGGCTTACATGTTCACGAATAAGTATCAAAATAACCTTACTAGTGAACTAGTGAGCGTTTTGTGGCTTACATGTTCACTAGTAAGCCTCAAAATTATCTTCCGAGTGAGCTAAGGGGCGTTTTGTGGCTTACATGTCAACTAGTAAGCCTCAAAATGATCTTACTAGTGAACTAGTGGGCGTTTTGTGGCTTACATGTTCACTAGTAAGTGTCAAAATGACCTTACTAGTTAACTAGTGAGTGTTTTGTGGCTTACATGTTCACTAGTAGGCGTCAAAATGATATTACTAGTGAACTAGTGAGCGTTTTGTGGCTTACATGTTCAATAGTAAGCCTCAAAATGATCTTACTAGTGAACTAGTGGGCACATTTATGGCCTTACATGTTCACTAGTAAGCCTCAAAATGATCTTACTAGTGAACTAGTGGGCGTTTTGTGACTTACATGTTCACGAGTAAGCGTCAAAATGATCTTACTAGTGAACTAGTGGGCGTTTTGCGGCTTGCATGTCAACTAGTAAGCCTCAAAATGATCTTACTAGTGAACTAGTGGGCACATTTATGGCCTTATATGTTAACTAGTAAGCCTCAAAATGATCTTACTAGTGAACTAGTGGGCGTTTTGTGGCTTACATGTTCATGAGTAAGCGTCAAAATGATCTTACTAGTGAACTAGTGGGCGTTTTGCGGCTTGCATGTCAACTAGTAAGCCTCAAAATGATCTTACGAGTGAACTAGTGGGCGTTTTGCGGCTTACATGTTCACTAGTAAGCGTCAAAATGACCTTACTAGTGAATTAGTGAGCGTTTTGTGGCTTACATGTCAACCAGTAAGCCTCAAAATGATCTTACTAGTGAACTAGTGGGCACATTTATGGCCTTACATGTTCACTAGTAAGCGTCAAAATGATCTTACTAGTAAACTAGTGGGCACATTTATGGCCTTACATGTTCACTAGTAAGCGTCAAAATGATCTTACTAGTGAACTAGTGGGCATTTTGTGGCTTACATATCAACTAGTAAGCCTCAAAATGATCTTACTAGTGAACTAGTGGGCACATTTATGGCCTTACATGTTCACTTGTAAGCCTCAAAATGATCTTACGAGTAAGCTAAGGGGCGTTTTGCGGCTTAAATGTCAACGAGTAAGCCTCAAAATGATCTTACTAGTGAACTAGTGGGCACATTTATGGCCTTACATGTTCACTAGTAAGCGTCAAAATGATCTTACTAGTAAACTAGTGGGCAAGTTTATGGCCTTACATGTTCACTAGTAAGCGTGAAAATGACCTTACTAGTGAACTAGTGACAATTTGTGGCTTACATGTTCACCCGTAAGCGTCAAAATGACCTTACTAGTGAACTAGTGAGCGTTTTGTGGCTTACATGTTCACTAGTAAGCCTCAAAATGATCTTCCGAGTGAGCTAAGGGGCGTTTTGTGGCTTACATGTCAACTAGTAATCCTCAAAATGATCTTACTAGTGAACTAGTGGGCGTTTTGTGGCTTACATGTTCACTAGTAAGCCTCAAAATGATCTTACTAGTGAACTAGTGGGCACATTTATGGCCTTACATGTTCACTAGTAAGCGTCAAAATGATCTTACTAGTGAACTCTTGTGCATTTTGCGGCTTGCATGTCAACTCGTAAGCCTCAAAATGATCTTACGAGTGAACTAGTGGGCGTTTTGCGGCTTGCATGTCAACAAGTAAGCCTCAAAATGATCGTACTAGTGAACTAGTGGGCGTTCTGTGGCGTACATGTTCACTAGTAAGTGTCAAAATGACCTTACTAGTTAACTAATGAGCGTTTTGTGGCTTACATGTTCACTAGTAAGCGTCAAAATGATCTTACTAGTGAACTCTTGTGCATTTTGCGGCTTGCATGTCAACAAGTAAGCCTCAAAATGATCTTACTAGTGAACTAGTGGGCGTTTTGTGGCTTACATGTTCACTAGTAAGTGTCAAAATGACCTTACTAGTTAACTAGTGAGTGTTTTGTGGCTTACATGTTCACTAGTAAGCGTCAAAATGACCTTACTAGTGAACTAGTGAGCGTTTTGTGGCTTACATGTTCACTAGTAAGCATCAAAATGATCTTACCAGTGAACTCGTGGGCGTTTTGCGGCTTACATGTCAACTAGTAAGCCTCAAAATGATTACTAGTGAACTAGTGGGCGTTTTGTGGCTTACATGTTCACGAGTAAGTGTCAAAATGATCTTACTAGTGAACTAGTGGGTGTTTTGTGGCTTACATGTTCACTAGTAAGCGTCAAAAGGACCTTACTAGTGAACTAGTGAGCGTTTTGTGGCTTACATGTTCACTAGTAAGCATCAAAATGATCTTACCAGTGAACTCGTGGGCGTTTTGCGGCTTACATGTCAACTAGTAAGCCTCAAAATGATCTTACTAGTGAACTAGTGGGCATTTTGTGGCTTACATGTCAACCAGTAAGCCTCAAAATGATCTTACTAGTGAACTAGTGGGCACATTTATGGCCTTACATGTTCACTAGTAAGCGTCAAAATGATCTTACTAGTAAACTAGTGGGCACATTTATGGCCTTACATGTTCACTAGTAAGCGTCAAAATGACCTTACTAGTGAACTAGTGGGCGTTTTGTGGCTTACATGTCAACTCGTAAGCCTCAAAATGATCTTACGAGTGAGCTAGTGGGCGTTTTGCGGCTTACATGTCAACTACTAAGCCTCACAATGATCTTACTAGTGAACTAGTGGGCATTTTGTGGCTGACATGTCAACTACTAAGCCTCAAAATGATCTTACTAGTGAACTAGTGGGCACATTTATGGCCTTACATGTTCACTTGTAAGCCTCAAAATGATCTTACGAGTAAGCTAAGGGGCGTTTTGCGGCTTACATGTCAACGAGTAAGCCTCAAAATGATCTTACTAGTGAACTAGTGGGCACATTTATGGCCTTACATGTTCACTAGTAAGCGTCAAAATGATCTTACTAGTAAACTAGTGGGCAAGTTTATGGCCTTACATGTTCACTAGTAAGCGTCAAAATGACCTTACTAGTGAACTAGTGGGCGTTTTGTGGCTTACATGTCAACTCGTAAGCCTCAAAATGATCTTACGAGTGAGCGAGTGGGCGTTTTGCGGCTTACATGTCAACTACTAAGCCTCACAATGATCTTACTAGTGAACTAGTGGGCATTTTGTGGCTGACATGTCAACTACTAAGCCTCAAAATGATCTTACTAGTGAACTAGTGGGCACATTTATGGCCTTACATGTTCACTTGTAAGCCTCAAAATGATCTTACGAGTAAGCTAAGGGGCGTTTTGCGGCTTACATGTCAACGAGTAAGCCTCAAAATGATCTTACTAGTGAACTAGTGGGCACATTTATGGCCTTACATGTTCACTAGTAAGCGTCAAAATGACCTTACTAGTGAACTAGTGACAATTTGTGGCTTACATGGTCACGAGTAAGCGTCAAAATGACCTTACTAGTGAACTAGTGAGCGTTTTGTGGCTTACATGTTCACTAGTAAGCCTCAAAATGATCTTCCAAGTGAGCTAAGGGGCGTTTTGTGGCTTACATGTCAACTAGTAAGCCTCAAAATGATCTTACTAGTGAACTAGCGGGCGTTTTGTGGCTTACATGTTCACTAGTAAGCCTCAAAATGATCTTACTAGTGAACTAGTGGGCACATTTATGGCCTTACATGTTCACTAGTAAGCGTCAAAATGATCTTACTAGTGAACTCTTGTGCATTTTGCGGCTTGCATGTCAACAAGTAAGCCTCAAAATGATCTTACTAGTGAACTAGTGGGCGTTTTGTGGCTTACATGTTCACTAGTAAGTGTCAAAATGCCATTATTAGTTAACTAGTGAGTGTTTTGTGGCTTACATGTTCACTAGTAAGCATCAAAATGATCTTACCAGTGAACTCGTGGGCGTTTTGCGGCTTACATGTCAACTAGTAAGCCTCAAAATGATCTTACTAGTGAACTAGTGGTCACATTTATGGCCTTACATGTTCACTAGTAAGCGTCAAAATGATCTTACTAGTAAACTAGTGGGCACATTTATGGCCTTACATGTTCACTAGTAAGCGTCAAAATGACCTTACTAGTGAACTAGTGGGCGTTTTGTGGCTTACATGTCAACTCGTAAGCCTCAAAATGATCTTACGAGTGAGCTATTGGGCGTTTTGCGGCTTACATGTCAACTACTAAGCCTCACAATGATCTTACTAGTGAACTAGTGGGCATTTTGTCGCTTACATGTCAACTACTAAGCCTCAAAATGATCTTACTAGTGAACTAGTGGGCACATTTATGGCCTTACATGTTCACTTGTAAGCCTCAAAATGATCTTACGAGTAACCTAAGGGGCGTTTTGCGGCTTACATGTCAACGAGTAAGCCTCAAAATGATCTTACTAGTGAACTAGTGGGCACATTTATGGCCTTACATGTTCACTAGTAAGCGTCAAAATGATCTTACTAGTAAACTAGTGGGCAAGTTTATGGCCTTACATGTTCACTAGTAAGCGTGAAAATGACCTTACTGGTGAACTAGTGACAATTTGTGGCTTACATGTTCACGAGTAAGTATCAAAATGACCTTACTAGTGAACTAGTGAGCGTTTTGTGGCTTACATGTTCACTAGTAAGCCTCAAAATTATCTTGCGAGTGAGCTAAGGGGCGTTTTGTGGCTTACATGTCAACTAGTAAGCCTCAAAATGATCTTACTAGTGAACTAGTGGGCGTTTTGTGGCTTACATGTTCACTAGTAAGTGTCAAAATGACCTTACTAGTTAACTAGTGAGTGTTTTGTGGCTTACATGTTCACTAGTAGGCGTCAAAATGATCTTACTAGTGAACTAGTGAGCGTTTTGTGGCTTACATGTTCAATAGTAAGCCTCAAAATGATCTTACTAGTGAACTAGTGGGCACATTTATGGCCTTACATGTTCACTAGTAAGCCTCAAAATGATCTTACCAGTGAACTAGTGGGCGTTTTGCGTCTTACATGTCAACTAGTAAGCCTCAAAATGATCTTACTAGTGAACTAGTGGGTATTTTGTGGCTTACATGTCAACTAGTAAGCCTCAAAATGATCTTACTAGTGAACTAGTGGGCACATTTATGGCCTTACATGTTCACTAGTAAGCGTCAAAATGATCTTACTAGTGAACTCTTGTGCATTTTGCGGCTTGCATGTCAACTCGTAAGCCTCAAAATGATCTTACGAGTGAACTAGTGGGCGTTTTGCGGCTTGCATGTCAACAAGTAAGCCTCAAAATGATCGTACTAGTGAACTAGTGGGCGTTCTGTGGCGTACATGTTCACTAGTAAGTGTCAAAATGACCTTACTAGTTAACTAATGAGCGTTTTGTGGCTTACATGTTCACTAGTAAGCGTCAAAATGATCTTACTAGTGAACTCTTGTGCATTTTGCGGCTTGCATGTCAACAAGTAAGCCTCAAAATGATCTGACTAGTGAACTAGTGGGCGTTTTGTGGCTTACATGTTCACTAGTAAGTGTCAAAATGACCTTACTAGTTAACTAGTGAGTGTTTTGTGGCTTACATGTTCACTAGTAAGCGTCAAAATGACCTTACTAGTGAACTAGTGAGCGTTTTGTGGCTTACATGTTCACTAGTAAGCATCAAAATGATCTTACCAGTGAACTCGTGGGCGTTTTGCGGCTTACATGTCAACTAGTAAGCCTCAAAATGATTACTAGTGAACTAGTGGGCGTTTTGTGGCTTACATGTTCACGAGTAAGTGTCAAAATGATCTTACTAGTGAACTAGTGGGCGTTTTGCGGCTTGCATGTCAACAAGTAAGCCTCAAAATGATCTTACTAGTGAACTAGTGGGTGTTTTGTGGCTTACATGTTCACTAGTAAGCGTCAAAAGGACCTTACTAGTGAACTAGTGAGCGTTTTGTGGCTTACATGTTCACTAGTAAGCATCAAAATGATCTTACCAGTGAACTCGTGGGCGTTTTGCGGCTTACATGTCAACTAGTAAGCCTCAAAATGATCTTACTAGTGAACTAGTGGGCATTTTGTGGCTTACATGTCAACCAGTAAGCCTCAAAATGATCTTACTAGTGAACTAGTGGGCACATTTATGGCCTTACATGTTCACTAGTAAGCGTCAAAATGATCTTACTAGTAAACTAGTGGGCAAGTTTATGGCCTTACATGTTCACTAGTAAGCGTGAAAATGACCTTACTAGTGAACTAGTGACAATTTGTGGCTTACATGGTCACGAGTAAGCGTCAAAATGACCTTACTAGTGAACTAGTGAGCGTTTTGTGGCTTACATGTTCACTAGTAAGCCTCAAAATGATCTTCCAAGTGAGCTAAGGGGCGTTTTGTGGCTTACATGTCAACTAGTAATAATAATAATAATAATAATAATAATAATACATTTTATTTGTGGGCGCCTTTCTAGAAACTCAAGGACACCTTACAACAAGCAGTTAAAATCACGAGTACAATGTTAAAAAACTACATCAAATAAGATAAGAAAAAATACAACAAAATAAATAAATAAAACAATGGCTTTATGGTCTGAGTGAATAGGCTTGTCGAAACAGATGTGTTTTGAGGCGGGATTTGAAATGTGTTAATGAGGCTGTATTACGAAGGTCAGCGGGGAGTGAGTTCCATAGCTGGGGAGCAGAGCGACTGAAGGCTCTATTTCCCATGGTGACGAGGCGAGCAGGGGGGACAGAGAGGAGGACAGAGGAGGAGGAACGAAGAGAGCGGACAGGCGTAGGAATATGGATGAGGTCAGATAGGTATGGAGGGGCTAGGTCATGAATGGATTTGAATGTGAGTAGCAGGATTTTATATTGAATGCGGTGTAAAATGGGAAGCCAGTGGAGATGTTGGAGGACAGGTGTAATATGGTTTATGTATGGCGTGAGTGTGATAATGCGGGCGGCTGAATTTTGGACCAGCTGAAGCTTATGGAGGGTTTTTTGAGGGAGACCAAACAGAAGGGAATTACAGTAGTCGAGTCGCGAGGTGACGAGGGTGTGTACAAGTATAGCAGTGGACTGAGGAGTGAGAGAAGAGCGGAGCCGGTGGATGTTTCGAAGATGATAATATGCAGAACGAGTGATGTGGTTGATATGTGAGGTGAAGGAGAGGGTGCTATCAAGGATGACACCCAGACTCTTGACCTGAGGGGAGGGGGAGATGGAAGAGCTTTCGAAGGGAATGGAGAAGTTGTTTATTTTGTTTAGATTGGATTTAGTGCCTATAAGGAGGAATTCAGTTTTATTGCTATTCAGTTTGAGGAAATTTGAGGTGAACCAAGATTTTAATTCCTGCAGGCAGTTGGTTAGGGAGGATGGTGGAAGTACGGTATTAGGTTTGGTAGAGATGTAGAGCTGGGTGTCATCCGCGTAGCAATGAAAATGAATGTGATGTTTCCTGAAGATATTACCCACGGGAAGAAGATAGATTAGAAATAGCAATGGGCCAAGGACAGAACCCTGAGGAACACCTGAAGTGAGGGGAAAGGGGTGAGATCTAAAACGTTTGAGCTGGATAAACTGGGTGCGGTCAGAAAGATAGGAGCGGAACCAGGAGAGGGGGATGCTGGTGATGCCAATGGAGGAGAGTCTAGTAAGCCTCAAAATGATCTTACTAGTGAACTAGTGGGCGTTTTGTGGCTTACATGTTCACTAGTAAGCCTCAAAATGATCTTACTAGTGAACTAGTGGGCACATTTATGGCCTTACATGTTCACTAGTAAGCGTCAAAATGATCTTACTAGTGAACTCTTGTGCATTTTGCGGCTTGCATGTCAACAAGTAAGCCTCAAAATGATCTTACTAGTGAACTAGTGGGCGTTTTGTGGCTTACATGTTCACTAGTAAGTGTCAAAATGACCTTATTAGTTAACTAGTGAGTGTTTTGTGGCTTACATGTTCACTAGTAAGCATCAAAATGATCTTACCAGTGAACTCGTGGGCGTTTTGCGGCTTACATGTCAACTAGTAAGCCTCAAAATGATCTTACTAGTGAACTAGTGGTCACATTTATGGCCTTACATGTTCAATAGTAAGCGTCAAAATGATCTTACTAGTAAACTAGTGGGCACATTTATGGCCTTACATGTTCACTAGTAAGCGTCAAAATGACCTTACTAGTGAACTAGTGGGCGTTTTGTGGCTTACATGTCAACTCGTAAGCCTCAAAATGATCTTACGAGTGAGCTATTGGGCGTTTTGCGGCTTACATGTCAACTACTAAGCCTCACAATGATCTTACTAGTGAACTAGTGGGCATTTTGTGGCTTACATGTCAACTACTAAGCCTCAAAATGATCTTACTAGTGAACTAGTGGGCACATTTATGGCCTTACATGTTCACTTGTAAGCCTCAAAATGATCTTACGAGTAACCTAAGGGGCGTTTTGCGGCTTACATGTCAACGAGTAAGCCTCAAAATGATCTTACTAGTAAACTAGTGGGCAAGTTTATGGCCTTACATGTTCACTAGTAAGCGTGAAAATGACCTTACTGGTGAACTAGTGACAATTTGTGGCTTACATGTTCACGAGTAAGTATCAAAATGACCTTACTAGTGAACTAGTGAGCGTTTTGTGGCTTACATGTTCACTAGTAAGCCTCAAAATTATCTTGCGAGTGAGCTAAGGGGCGTTTTGTGGCTTACATGTCAACTAGTAAGCCTCAAAATTATCTTACTAGTGAACTAGTGGGCGTTTTGTGGCTTACATGTTCACTAGTAAGTGTCAAAATGACCTTACTAGTTAACTAGTGAGTGTTTTGTGGCTTACATGTTCACTAGTAGGCGTCAAAATGATCTTACTAGTGAACTAGTGAGCGTTTTGTGGCTTACATGTTCAATAGTAAGCCTCAAAATGATCTTACTAGTGAACTAGTGGGCACATTTATGGCCTTACATGTTCACTAGTAAGCCTCAAAATGATCTTACCAGTGAACTAGTGGGCGTTTTGCGTCTTACATGTCAACTAGTAAGCCTCAAAATGATCTTACTAGTGAACTAGTGGGTATTTTGTGGCTTACATGTCAACTAGTAAGCCTCAAAATGATCTTACTAGTGAACTAGTGGGCACATTTATGGCCTTATATGTTAACTAGTAAGCCTCAAAATGATCTTACTAGTGAACTAGTGGGCGTTTTGTGACTTACATGTTCACGAGTAAGCGTCAAAATGATCTTACTAGTGAACTAGTGGGCGTTTTGCGGCTTGCATGTCAACTAGTAAGCCTCAAAATGATCTTACTAGTGAACTAGTGGGCGTTTTGTGGCTTACATGTCAACTAGTAAGCCTCAAAATGATTACTAGTGAACTAGTGGGCGTTTTGTGGCTTACATGTTCACGAGTAAGCGTCAAAATGATCTTACTAGTGAACTAGTGTGCATTTTGCGGCTTGCATGTCAACAAGTAAGCCTCAAAATGATCTTACTAGTGAATTAGTGGGCGTTTTGTGGCTTACATGTTCACTAGTAAGTGTCAAAATGACCTTACTAGTTAACTAGTGAGTGTTTTGTGGCTTACATGTTCACTAGTAAGCGTCAAAATGACCTTACTAGTGAACTAGTGAGCGTTTTGTGGCGTACATGTTCACTAGTAAGCATCAAAATGATCTTACCAGTGAACTCGTGGGCGTTTTGCGGCTTACATGTCAACTAGTAAGCCTCAAAATGATCTTACTAGTGAACTAGTGGGCATTTTGTGGCTTACATGTCAACCAGTAAGCCTCAAAATGATCTTACTAGTGAACTAGTGGTCACATTTATGGCCTTACATGTTCACTAGTAAGCGTCAAAATGATCTTACTAGTAAACTAGTGGGCACATTTATGGCCTTACATGTTCACTAGTAAGCGTCAAAATGACCTTACTAGTGAACTAGTGGGCGTTTTGCGGCTTACATGTCAACTACTAAGCCTCACAATGATCTTACTAGTGAACTAGTGGGCATTTTGTGGCTTACATGTCAACTACTAAGCCTCAAAATTATCTTACTAGTGAACTAGTGGGCACATTTATGGCCTTACATGTTCACTTGTAAGCCTCAAAATGATCTTACGAGTAAGCTAAGGGGCGTTTTGCGGCTTACATGTCAACGAGTAAGCCTCAAAATGATCTTACTAGTGAACTAGTGGGCACATTTATGGCCTTACATGTTCACTAGTAAGCGTCAAAATGATCTTACTAGTAAACTAGTGGGCAAGTTTATGGCCTTACATGTTCACTAGTAAGCGTGAAAATGACCTTACTAGTGAACTAGTGACAATTTGTGGCTTACATGTTCACGAATAAGTATCAAAATAACCTTACTAGTGAACTAGTGAGCGTTTTGTGGCTTACATGTTCACTAGTAAGCCTCAAAATTATCTTCCGAGTGAGCTAAGGGGCGTTTTGTGGCTTACATGTCAACTAGTAAGCCTCAAAATGATCTTACTAGTGAACTAGTGGGCGTTTTGTGGCTTACATGTTCACTAGTAAGTGTCAAAATGACCTTACTAGTTAACTAGTGAGTGTTTTGTGGCTTACATGTTCACTAGTAGGCGTCAAAATGATATTACTAGTGAACTAGTGAGCGTTTTGTGGCTTACATGTTCAATAGTAAGCCTAAAAATGATCTTACTAGTGAACTAGTGGGCACATTTATGGCCTTACATGTTCACTAGTAAGCCTCAAAATGATCTTACTAGTGAACTAGTGGGCGTTTTGTGACTTACATGTTCACGAGTAAGCGTCAAAATGATCTTACTAGTGAACTAGTGGGCGTTTTGCGGCTTGCATGTCAACTAGTAAGCCTCAAAATGATCTTACTAGTGAACTAGTGGACACATTTATGGCCTTATATGTTAACTAGTAAGCCTCAAAATGATCTTACTAGTGAACTAGTGGGCGTTTTGTGGCTTACATGTTCATGAGTAAGCGTCAAAATGATCTTACTAGTGAACTAGTGGGCGTTTTGCGGCTTGCATGTCAACTAGTAAGCCTCAAAATGATCTTACGAGTGAACTAGTGGGCGTTTTGCGGCTTACATGTTCACTAGTAAGCGTCAAAATGACCTTACTAGTGAATTAGTGAGCGTTTTGTGGCTTACATGTCAACCAGTAAGCCCCAAAATGATCTTACTAGTGAACTAGTGGGCACATTTATGGCCTTACATGTTCACTAGTAAGCGTCAAAATGATCTTACTAGTAAACTAGTGGGCACATTTATGGCCTTACATGTTCACTAGTAAGCGTCAAAATGATCTTACTAGTGAACTAGTGGGCATTTTGTGGCTTACATATCAACTAGTAAGCCTCAAAATGATCTTACTAGTGAACTAGTGGGCACATTTATGGCCTTACATGTTCACTAGTAAGCCTCAAAATGATCTTACTAGTGAACTCGTGGGCGTTTTGTGGCTTACATGTTCACTAGTAAGCCTCAAAATGATCTTACTAGTGAACTAGTGGGCGTTTTGTGGCTTACATGTTCACTCGTAAGTGTCAAAATGACCTTACTAGTTAACTAGTGAGTGTTTTGTGGCTTACATGTTCACTAGTAGGCGTCAAAATGATCTTACTAGTGAACTAGTGGGCGTTTTGTGGCTTACATGTTCACTCGTAAGTGTCAAAATGACCTTACTAGTTAACTAGTGAGTGTTTTGTGGCTTACATGTTCACTAGTAGGCGTCAAAATGATCTTACTAGTGAACTAGTGGTTGTTTTGTGGCTTATAAGTTCACTAGTAAGCCTCAAAATGATCTTACTAGTGAACTAGTGGGCACATTTATGGCCTTACATGTTCACTAGTAAGCGTCAAAATGATCTTACTAGTGAACTAGTGGGCATTTTGTGGCTTACATGTCAACTAGTAAGCCTCAAAATGATCTTACTAGTGAACTAGTGGGCGTTTTGTGGCTTACATGTTCACTCGTAAGTGTCAAAATGACCTTACTAGTTAACTAGTGAGTGTTTTGTGGCTTACATGTTCACTAGTAGGCGTCAAAATGATCTTACTAGTGAACTAGTGAGCGTTTTGTGGCTTACATGTTCACTAGTAAGCCTCAAAATGATCTTACTAGTGAACTAGTGGGCACATTTATGGCCTTACATGTTCACTAGTAAGCCTCAAAATGATCTTACTAGTGAACTAGTGGGCACATTTATGGCCTTACATGTTCACTAGTAAGCCTCAAAATGATCTTACTAGTGAACTAGTGGGCATTTTGTGGCTTACATGTCAACTCGTAAGCCTCAAAATGATCTTACTAGTGAACTAGTGGGCACATTTATGGCCTTACATGTTCACTTGTAAGCCTCAAAATGATCTTACTAGTGAACTAGTGGGCGTTTTGTGGCTTACATGTTCACGAGTAAGCGTCAAAATGATCTTATTAGTGAACTAGTGGGCGTTTTGCGGCTTGCATGTCAACTAGTAAGCCTCAAAATGATCTTACGAGTGAACTAGTGGGCGTTTTGCGGCTTACATGTCAACAAGTAAGCCTCAAAATGATCTTACTAATGAACTAGTGGGTGTTTTGTGGCTTACATGTTCACTAGTAAGCGTCAAAATGACCTTACTAGTGAATTAGTGAGCGTTTTGTGGCTTACATGTCAACTAGTAAGCCTCAAAATGATCTTACTAGTGAACTAGTGGTTGTTTTGTGGCTTATAAGTTCACTAGTAAGCCTCAAAATGATCTTACTAGTGAACTAGTGGGCACATTTATGGCCTTACATGTTCACTAGTAAGCGTCAAAATGATCTTACTAGTGAACTAGTGGGCATTTTGTGGCTTACATGTCAACTAGTAAGCCTCAAAATGATCTTACTAGTGAACTAGTGGGCACATTTATGGCCTTACATGTTCACTAGTAAGCCTCAAAATGACCTTACTAGTTAACTAGTGAGTGTTTTGTGGCTTACATGTTCACTAGTAAGCGTCAAAATGACCTTACTAGTGAACTAGTGAGCGTTTTGTGGCTTACATCTTCACTAGTAAGCATCAAAATGATCTTACCAGTGAACTCGTGGGCGTTTTGCGGCTTACATGTCAACTAGTAAGCCTCAAAATGATCTTACTAGTGAACTAGTGGGCATTTTGTGGCTTACATGTCAACCAGTAAGCCTCAAAATGATCTTACTAGTGAACTAGTGGGCACATTTATGGCCTTACATGTTCACTAGTAAGCGTCAAAATGATCTTACTAGTAAACTAGTGGGCACATTTATGGCCTTACATGTTCACTAGTAAGCGTCAAAATGACCTTACTGGTGAACTAGTGAGTGCTTTGTGGCTTACATGTTCACTAATAAGCCTCAAAATGATCTTACCAGTGAACTAGTGGGCGTTTTGTGGCTTACATGTTCACTAGTAAGCCTCAAAATAATCTTACTAGTGAACTCGTGGGTGTTTTGTGGCTTACATGTTCACTAGTAAGCCTCAAAATGATCTTACTAGTGAACTAGTGGGCACATTTATGGCCTTACATGTTCACTATTAAGAGTCAAAATGATCTTACTAGTGAACTAGTGGGCACATTTATGGCCTTACATGTTCACTAGTAAGCCTCAAAATGATCTTACTAGTGAACTAGTGGGCGTTTTGTGGCTTACATGTTCACTAGTAAGCGTCAAAATGACCTTACTAGTGAATTAGTGACCGTTTTGTGGCTTACATGTCAACTAGTAAGCCTCAAAATGATCTTACTAGTGAACTCGTGGGCGTTTTGTGGCTTACATGTTCACTAGTAAGCCTCAAAATGATCTTACTAGTGAACTAGTGGGCGTTTTGTGGCTTACATCTTCACTCGTTAGCCTCAAAATGATCTTACTAGTGAACTAGTGGGCGTTTTGTGGCTTACATGTTCACTAGTAAGCCTCAAAATGATCTTACCAGTGAACTAGTGGGGGTTTTGCGGCTTATATGTCAACTAGTAAGCCTCAAAATGATCTTACTAGTGAACTAGTGGGGATTTTGTGGCTTACATGTCAACTAGTAAGCGTCAAAATGATCTTACTAGTGAACTAGTGGGCACATTTATGGCCTTACATGTTCACTAGTAAGCCTCAAAATGATCTTACCAGTGAACTAGTGGGCGTTTTGTGGCTTACATGTTCACTAGTAAGCCTCAAAATGATCTTACCAGTGAACTAGTGGGGGTTTTGCGGCTTATATTTCAACTAGTAAGCCTCAAAATGATCTTACTAGTGAACTAGTGGGGATTTTGTGGCTTACATGTCAACTAGTAAGCGTCAAAATGATCTTACTAGTGAACTAGTGGGCACATTTATGGCCTTACATGTTCACTAGTAAGCCTCAAAATGATCTTACCAGTGAACTAGTGGGCGTTTTGTGGCTTACATGTTCACGAGTAAGCGTCAAAATGATCTTACTAGTGAACTAGTGGCCGTTTTGCGGCTTACATGTCAACAAGTAAGCCTCAAAATGATCTTACTAATGAACTAGTGGGCGTTTTGTGGCTTACATGTTCACTAGTAAGGGTCAAAATGACCTTACTAGTGAATTAGTGAGTGTTTTGTGGCTTACATGTCAACGAGTAAGCCTCAAAATGATCTTACTAGTGAACTAGTGGGCGTTTTGCGGCTTGCATGTCAACTAGTAAGCCTCAAAATGATCTTACGAGTGAACTAGTGGGTGTTTTGCGGCTTACATGTCAACAAGTAAGCCTCAAAATGATCTTACTAGTGAACTAGTGGGCGTTTTGCGGCTTACATGTTAACTAGTAAGCGTCAAAATTACCTTACTAGTGAACTAGTGACAATTTGTGGCTTAAAAGTTCACGAGTAAGCGTCAAAATGACCTTACTAGTGAACTAGTGAGCGTTTTGCGGCTTACATGTCAACTAGCAAGCCTCAAAATGATCTTACGAGTGAGCTAAGGGGCGTATTGCGGCTTATATGTCACCTAGTAAGCCTCAAAATGATCTTACTAGTGAACTAGTGGGCACATTTATGGCCTTACATGTTCACTATTAAGAGTCAAAATGATCTTACTAGTGTACTAGTGGGCACATTTATGGCCTTACATGTTCACTAGTAAGCGTCAAAATGATCTTACTAGAGAACTAGTGGGAATTTTGTGGCTTACATGTCAACTAGTAAGCCTCAAAATGATCTTACTAGTGAACTAATGGGCACATTTATGGCCTTACATGTTCACTAGTAAGCGTCAAAATGATCTTACTAGAGAACTAGTGGGAATTTTGTGGCTTACATGTCAACTAGTAAGCCTCAAAATGATCTTACTAGTGAACTAATGGGCACATTTATGGCCTTACATATTCACTAGTAAGCGTCAAAATGATCTTACTAGTGAACTAGTGGGCGTTTTGCGGCTTACATCTTCACTAGTAAGCCTCAAAATGATCTTACTAGAGAACTAGTGGGAATTTTGTGGCTTACATGTCAACTAGTAAGCCTCAAAATGATCTTACTAGTGAACTAATGGGCACATTTATGGCCTTACATGTTCACTAGTAAGCGTCAAAATGATCTTACTAGTGAACTAGTGGGCGTTTTGCGGCTTACATGTCAACTAGTAAGCCTCAAAATGATCTTACTAGTGAACTAGTGGGCATTTTGTGGCTTACATGTCAACTAGTAAGCCTCAAAATGATCTTACCAGTGAACTAGTGGGCACATTTATGGCCTTACATGTTCACCAGTAAGCCTCAAAATGATCTTACCAGTGAACTAGTGGGCGTTTTGTGGCTTACATGTTGACGTGTAAGCGTCAAAATGATCTTACTAGTGAACTGGTGGCCGTTTTGCGGCTTACATGTCACCAAGTAAGCCTCAAAATGATCTTACTAATAAACTAGTGGGCGTTTTGTGGCTTACATGTTCACTAGTAAGCGTCAAAATGACCTTACTAGTGAATTAGTGAGCGTTTTGTGGCTTACATGTCAACGAGTAAGCCTCAAAATGATCTTACTAGTGAACTAGTGGGCACATTTATGGCCTTACATGTTCACTAGTAAGCGTCAAAATGATCTTACTAGTGAACTAGTTGGCGTTTTGCGGCTTGCATGTCAACTAGTAAGCCTCAAAATGATCTTACGAGTGAACTAGTGGGTTTTTTTGCGGCTTACATGTCAACAAGTAAGCCTCAAAATGATCTTACTAGTGAACTAGTGGGCACATTTATGGCCTTACATGTTCACTATTAAGAGTCAAAATGATCTTACTAGTGAACTAGTGGGCACATTTATGGCCTTACATGTTCACTAGGAAGCGTGAAAATGATCTTCATCGTGAACTAGTGGGCGTTTTGCGGCTTTCATGTCAACTAGTAAGCCTCAAAATGATGTTACGAGTGAGCTAGTGGGCATTTTGCGGCTTACATGTCAACTAGTAAGCCTCAAAATGATCTTAATAGTGAACTAGTGGGTTCTTTTGTGGCTTACATGTTCACTAGTAAGCGTCACAATGACCTTACTTGTGAACTAGTGAGCGTTTTGTGGCTTACATGTTCACTAGTAAGCCTCAAAATGATCTTACCAGTGAACTAGTGGGCTTTTTGCGGCTTACATGTAAACTAGTAAGCCTCAAAATGATCTTACCAGTGAACTAGTGGGTGTTTTGCGGCTTACATGTAAACTAGTAAGCCTCAAAATGATCTTACCAGTGAACTAGTGGGCACATTTATGGCCTTACATGTTCACCAGTAAGCCTCAAAATGATCTTACCAGTGAACTAGTGGGCGTTTTGTGGCTTACATGTTGACGAGTAAGCGTCAAAATGATCTTACTAGTGAACTGGTGGCCGTTTTGCGGCTTACATGTCACCAAGTAAGCCTCAAAATGATCTTACTAATAAACTAGTGGGCGTTTTGTGGCTTACATGTTCACTAGTAAGCGTCAAAATGACCTTACTAGTGAATTAGTGAGCGTTTTGTGGCTTACATGTCAACGAGTAAGCCTCAAAATGATCTTACTAGTGAACTAGTGGGCACATTTATGGCCTTACATGTTCACTAGTAAGCGTCAAAATGATCTTACTAGTGAACTAGTGGGCGTTTTGCGGCTTGCATGTCAACTAGTAAGCCTCAAAATGATCTTACGAGTGAACTAGTGGGTGTTTTGCGGCTTACATGTCAACAAATAACCCTCAAAATGATCTTACTAGTGAACTAGTGGGCGTTTTGTGGCTTACATGTTAACTAGTAAGCGTCAAAATGACCTTACTAGTGAACTAGTGACAATTTGTGGCTTACATGTTCACTAGTAAGCGTCAAAATGACCTTACTAGTGAATTAGTGAGCGTTTTGTGGCTTTCATGTCAACGAGTAAGCCTCAAAATGATCTTACTAGTGAACTAGTGGGCACACTTATGGCCTTACATGTTCACTAGTAAGCGTCAAAATGATCTTACTAGTGAACTAGTGGGCGTTTTGCGGCTTGCATGTCAACTAGTAAGCCTCAAAATGATCTTACGAGTGAACTAGTGGGAGTTTTGCGGCTTACATGTCAACAAGTAAGCCTCAAAATGATCTTACTAGTGAACTAGTGGGCGTTTTGTGGCTTACATGTTAACTAGTAAGCGTCAAAATGACCTTACTAGTGAACTAGTGACAATTTGTGGCTTACATGTTCACGAGTAAGCGTCAAAATGACCTTACTAGTGAACTAGTGAGCGCTTTGCGGCTTACATGTCAACTAGCAAGCCTCAAAATGATCTTACTAGTGAACTAGTGGGCACATTTATGGCCTTACATGTTCACTATTAAGAGTCAAAATGATCTTACTAGTGAACTAGTGGGCACATTTATGGCCTTACATGTTCACTAGTAAGCGTAAAAATGATCTTACGAGTGAGCTAAGGGGCGTTTTGTGGCTTATATGTCAACTAGTAAGCCTCAAAATGATCTTACTAGTGAACTAGTGGGCACATTTATGGCCTTACATGTTCACTACTAAGAGTCAAAATGATCTTACTAGTGAACTATTTGCACATTTATGGCCTTACATGTTCACTAGTAAGCGTCAAAATGATCTTACTAGTGAACAAGTGGGCGTTTTGTGGCTTACATCTTCACTAGTAAGCCTCAAAATGATCTTACTAGAGAATTAGTGGGCATTTTGTGGCTTACATGTCAACTAGTAAGCCTCAAAATCATCTTACTAGTGAACTAATGGGCACATTTATGGCCTTACATGTTCACTAGTAAGCGTCAAAATGATCTTACCAGTGAACTAGTGGGCACGTTTATGGCCTTACATGTTCACTAGGAAGCGTGAAAATGATCTTCATCGTGAACTAGTGGGCGTTTTGCGGCTTTCATGTCAACTAGTAAGCCTCAAAATGATGTTACGAGTGAGCTAGTGGGCCTTTTGCGGCTTACATATCAACTAGTAAGCCTCAAAATGATCTTAATAGTGAACTAGTGGGTTCTTTTGTGGCTTACATGTTCACTAGTAAGCGTCACAATGACCTTACTTGTGAACTAGTGAGCGTTTTGTGGCTTACATGTTCACTATTAAGCCTCACAATGATCTTACTAGTGAACTAGTGGGCGTTTTGTGGCTTACATGTCAAATAGCAAGCCTCAAAATGATCTTACTAGTGAACTAGTGGGCACATTTATGGCCTTACATGTTCACTAGTAAGCCTCAAAATGATCTTACCAGTGAACTAGTGGGCGTTTTGCGGCTTACATGTAAACTAGTAAGCCTCAAAATGATCTTACTAGTGAACTAGTGGGCATTTTGTGGCTTACATGTCAACTAGTAAGCCTAAAAATGATCTTACTAGTGAACTAGTGGGCACATTTATGGCCTTAAATGTTCACTAGTAAGCCTCAAAATGATCTTACTAGTGAACTAGTGGGCGTTTTGTGGCTTACATGTTCACGAGTAAGGGTCAAAATGATCTTATTAGTGAACTAGTGGGCGTTTTGCGGCTTGCATGTCAACTAGTAAGCCTCAAAATGATCTTACGAGTGAACTAGTGGGCGTTTTGCGGCTTACATGTCAACAAGTAAGCCTCAAAATGATCTTACTAATGAACTAGTGGGCGTTTTGCGGTTTACATGTCAACTAGTAAGCCTCACAATGATCTTACTAGTGAACTAGTGGGCATTTTGTGGCTTACATGTCAACTACTAAGCCTCAAAATGACCTTACTAGTGAACTGGTGAGTGTTTTGTGGCTTACATGTTCACTAGTAGGCGTCAAAATGATCTTACTAGTGAACTAATGGGCACATTTATGGCCTTACATGTTCACTAGTAAGCCACAAAATGATCTTACGAGTGAACTAGTGGGTGTTTTGCGGCTTACATGTCAACAAGTAAGCCTCAAAATGATCTTACTAGTGAACTAGTGGGCGTTTTGCGGCTTATTTGTTAACTAGTAAGCGTCAAAATGACCTTACTAGTGAACTAGTGACAATTTGTGGCTTAAAAGTTCACGAGTAAGCGTCAAAATGACCTTACTAGTGAACTAGTGAGCGTTTTGCGGCTTACATGTCAACTAGCAAGCCTCAAAATGATCTTACGAGTGAGCTAAGGGGCGTATTGCGGCTTATATGTCACCTAGTAAGCCTCAAAATTATCTTACTAGTGAACTAGTGGGCACATTTATGGCCTTACATGTTCACTAGTAAGCGTCAAAATGATCTTACTAGTGAACAAGTGGGCGTTTTGTGGCTTACATCTTCACTAGTAAGCCTCAAAATGATCTTACTAGAGAACTAGTGGGAATTTTGTGGCTTACATGTCAACTAGTAAGCCTCAAAATGATCTTACTAGTGAACTAATGGGCACATTTATGGCCTTACATGTTCACTAGTAAGCGTCAAAATGATCTTACTAGTGAACTAGTGGGCGTTTTGCGGCTTACATGTCAACTAGTAAGCCTCAAAATGATCTTACTAGTGAACTAGTGGGCATTTTGTGGCTTACATGTCAACTAGTAAGCCTCAAAATGATCTTACCAGTGAACTAGTGGGCACATTTATGGCCTTACATGTTCACCAGTAAGCCTCAAAATGATCTTACCAGTGAACTAGTGGGCGTTTTGTGGCTTACATGTTGACGTGTAAGCGTCAAAATGATCTTACTAGTGAACTGGTGGCCGTTTTGCGGCTTACATGTCACCAAGTAAGCCTCAAAATGATCTTACTAATAAACTAGTGGGCGTTTTGTGGCTTACATGTTCACTAGTAAGCGTCAAAATGACCTTACTAGTGAATTAGTGAGCGTTTTGTGGCTTACATGTCAACGAGTAAGCCTCAAAATGATCTTACTAGTGAACTAGTGGGCACATTTATGTCCTTACATGTTCACTAGTAAGCGTCAAAATGATCTTACTAGTGAACTAGTGGGCGTTTTGCGGCTTGCATGTCAACTAGTAAGCCTCAAAATGATCTTACGAGTGAACTAGTGGGTGTTTTGCGGCTTACATGTCAACAAGTAAGCCTCAAAATGATCTTACTAGTGAACTAGTGGGCGTTTTGTGGCTTACATGTTAACTAGTAAGCGTCAAAATGACCTTACTAGTGAACTAGTGACAATTTGTGGCTTACATGTTCAGTAGTAAGCGTCAAAATGACCTTACTAGTGAATTAGTGAGCGTTTTGTGGCTTACATGTTAACTAGTAAGCGTCAAAATGACCTTACTAGTGAACTAGTGACAATTTGTGGCTTACATGTTCACGGGTAAGCGTCAAAATGACCTTACTAGTGAACTAGTGAGCGCTTTGCGGCTTACATGTCAACTAGCAAGCCTCAAAATGATCTTACTAGTGAACTAGTGGGCACATTTATGGCCTTACATGTTCACTATTAAGAGTCAAAATGATCTTACTAGTGAACTAGTGGGCACATTTATGGCCTTACATGTTCACTAGTAAGCATCAAAATGATCTTACGAGTGAGCTAAGGGGCGTTTTGCGGCTTATATGTCAACTAGTAAGCCTCAAAATGATCTTACTAGTGAACTAGTGGGCACATTTATGGCCTTACATGTTCACTATTAAGAGTCAAAATGATCTTACTAGTGAACTAGTGGGCACATTTATGGCCTTACATGTTCACTAGTAAGCGTCAAAATGATCTTACCAGTGAACTAGTGGGCACGTTTATGGCCTTACATGTTCACTAGGAAGCGTGAAAATGATCTTCATCGTGAACTAGTGGGCGTTTTGCGGCTTTCATGTCAACTAGTAAGCCTCAAAATGATGTTACGAGTGAGCTAGTGGGCATTTTGCGGCTTACATGTCAACTAGTAAGCCTCAAAATGATCTTAATAGTGAACTAGTGGGTTCTTTTGTGGCTTACATGTTCACTAGTAAGCGTCACAATGACCTTACTTGTGAACTAGTGAGCGTTTTGTGGCTTACATGTTCGCTATTAAGCCTCACAATGATCTTACTAGTGAACTAGTGGGCGTTTTGTGGCTTACATGTCAAATAGCAAGCCTCAAAATGATCTTACTAGTGAACTTGTGGGCACATTTATGGCCTTACATGTTCACTAGTAAGCCTCAAAATGATCTTACCAGTGAACTAGTGGGCTTTTTGCGGCTTACATGTAAACTAGTAAGCCTCAAAATGATCTTACCAGTGAACTAGTGGGCGTTTTGCGGCTTACATGTAAACTAGTAAGCCTCAAAATGATCTTACCAGTGAACTAGTGGGCACATTTATGGCCTTACATGTTCACCAGTAAGCCTCAAAATGATCTTACCAGTGAACTAGTGGGCGTTTTGTGGCTTACATGTTGACGAGTAAGCGTCAAAATGATCTTACTAGTGAACTGGTGGCCGTTTTGCGGCTTACATGTCACCAAGTAAGCCTCAAAATGATCTTACTAATAAACTAGTGGGCGTTTTGTGGCTTACATGTTCACTAGTAAGCGTCAAAATGACCTTACTAGTGAATTAGTGAGCGTTTTGTGGCTTACATGTCAACGAGTAAGCCTCAAAATGATCTTACTAGTGAACTAGTGGGCACATTTATGGCCTTACATGTTCACTAGTAAGCGTCAAAATGATCTTACTAGTGAACTAGTGGGCGTTTTGCGGCTTGCATGTCAACTAGTAAGCCTCAAAATGATCTTACGAGTGAACTAGTGGGTGTTTTGCGGCTTACATGTCAACAAGTAACCCTCAAAATGATCTTACTAGTGAACTAGTGGGCGTTTTGTGGCTTACATGTTAACTAGTAAGCGTCAAAATGACCTTACTAGTGAACTAGTGACAATTTGTGGCTTACATGTTCACTAGTAAGCGTCAAAATGACCTTACTAGTGAATTAGTGAGCGTTTTGTGGCTTACATGTCAACGAGTAAGCCTCAAAATGATCTTACTAGTGAACTAGTGGGCACACTTATGGCCTTACATGTTCACTAGTAAGCGTCAAAATGATCTTACTAGTGAACTAGTGGGCGTTTTGCGGCTTGCATGTCAACTAGTAAGCCTCAAAATGATCTTACGAGTGAACTAGTGGGAGTTTTGCGGCTTACATGTCAACAAGTAAGCCTCAAAATGATCTTACTAGTGAACTAGTGGGCGTTTTGTGGCTTACATGTTAACTAGTAAGCGTCAAAATGACCTTACTAGTGAACTAGTGACAATTTGTGGCTTACATGTTCACGAGTAAGCGTCAAAATGACCTTACTAGTGAACTAGTGAGCGCTTTGCGGCTTACATGTCAACTAGCAAGCCTCAAAATGATCTTACTAGTGAACTAGTGGGCACATTTATGGCCTTACATGTTCACTATTAAGAGTCAAAATGATCTTACTAGTGAACTAGTGGGCACATTTATGGCCTTACATGTTCACTAGTAAGCGTAAAAATGATCTTACGAGTGAGCTAAGGGGCGTTTTGTGGCTTATATGTCAACTAGTAAGCCTCAAAATGATCTTACTAGTGAACTAGTGGGCACATTTATGGCCTTACATGTTCACTAGTAAGCGTCAAAATGATCTTACTAGTGAACAAGTGGGCGTTTTGTGGCTTACATCTTCACTAGTAAGCCTCAAAATGATCTTACTAGAGAACTAGTGGGCATTTTGTGGCTTACATGTCAACTAGTAAGCCTCAAAATCATCTTACTAGTGAACTAATGGGCACATTTATGGCCTTACATGTTCACTAGTAAGCGTCAAAATGATCTTACCAGTGAACTAGTGGGCACGTTTATGGCCTTACATGTTCACTAGGAAGCGTGAAAATGATCTTCATCGTGAACTAGTGGGCGTTTTGCGGCTTTCATGTCAACTAGTAAGCCTCAAAATGATGTTACGAGTGAGCTAGTGGGCATTTTGAGGCTTACATATCAACTAGTAAGCCTCAAAATGATCTTAATAGTGAACTAGTGGGTTCTTTTGTGGCTTACATGTTCACTAGTAAGCGTCACAATGACCTTACTTGTGAACTAGTGAGCGTTTTGTGGCTTACATGTTCACTATTAAGCCTCACAATGATCTTACTAGTGAACTAGTGGGCGTTTTGTGGCTTACATGTCAAATAACAAGCCTCAAAATGATCTTACTAGTGAACTAGTGGGCACATTTATGGCCTTACATGTTCACTAGTAAGCCTCAAAATGATCTTACCAGTGAACTAGTGGGCGTTTTGCGGCTTACATGTAAACTAGTAAGCCTCAAAATGATCTTACTAGTGAACTAGTGGGCATTTTGTGGCTTACATGTCAACTAGTAAGCCTAAAAATGATCTTACTAGTGAACTAGTGGGCACATTTATGGCCTTAAATGTTCACTAGTAAGCCTCAAAATGATCTTACTAGTGAACTAGTGGGCGTTTTGTGGCTTACATGTTCACGAGTAAGGGTCAAAATGATCTTATTAGTGAACTAGTGGGCGTTTTGCGGCTTGCATGTCAACTAGTAAGCCTCAAAATGATCTTACGAGTGAACTAGTGGGCGTTTTGCGGCTTACATGTCAACAAGTAAGCCTCAAAATGATCTTACTAATGAACTAGTGGGCGTTTTGCGGTTTACATGTCAACTAGTAAGCCTCACAATGATCTTACTAGTGAACTAGTGGGCATTTTGTGGCTTACATGTCAACTACTAAGCCTCAAAATGACCTTACTAGTGAACTGGTGGGCACATTTATGGCCTTACATGTTCACTAGTAAGCCTCAAAATGATCTTACTAGTGAACTAGTGAGTGTTTTGTGGCTTACATGTTCACTAGTAGGCATCAAAATGATCTTACTAGTGAACTAATGGGCACATTTATGGCCTTACATGTTCACTAGTAAGCCTCAAAATGATCTTACGAGTGAACTAGTGGGTGTTTTGCGGCTTACATGTCAACAAGTAAGCCTCAAAATGATCTTACTAGTGAACTAGTGGGCGTTTTGCGGCTTACATGTTAACTAGTAAGCGTCAAAATGACCTTACTAGTGAACTAGTGACAATTTGTGGCTTAAAAGTTCACGAGTAAGCGTCAAAATGACCTTACTAGTGAACTAGTGAGCGTTTTGCGGCTTACATGTCAACTAGCAAGCCTCAAAATGATCTTACGAGTGAGCTAAGGGGCGTATTGCGGCTTATATGTCACCTAGTAAGCCTCAAAATGATCTTACTAGTGAACTAGTGGGCACATTGATGGCCTTACATGTTCACTATTAAGAGTCAAAATGATCTTACTAGTGTACTAGTGGGCACATTTATGGCCTTACATGTTCACTAGTAAGCGTCAAAATGATCTTACTAGTGAACAAGTGGGCGTTTTGTGGCTTACATCTTCACTAGTAAGCCTCAAAATGATCTTACTAGTGAACTAGTGGGCATTTTGTGGCTTACATGTCAACTAGTAAGCCTCAAAATGATCTTACCAGTGAACTAGTGGGCACATTTATGGCCTTACATGTTCACCAGTAAGCCTCAAAATGATCTTACCAGTGAACTAGTGGGCGTTTTGTGGCTTACATGTTGACGTGTAAGCGTCAAAATGATCTTACTAGTGAACTGGTGGCCGTTTTGCGGCTTACATGTCACCAAGTAAGCCTCAAAATGATCTTACTAATAAACTAGTGGGCGTTTTGTGGCTTACATGTTCACTAGTAAGCGTCAAAATGACCTTACTAGTGAATTAGTGAGCGTTTTGTGGCTTACAATTCGACGAGTAAGCCTCAAAATGATCTTACTAGTGAACTAGTGGGCACATTTATGGCCTTACATGTTCACTAGTAAGCGTCAAAATGATCTTACTAGTGAACTAGTGGGCGTTTTGCGGCTTGCATGTCAACTAGTAAGCCTCAAAATGATCTTACGAGTGAACTAGTGGGTGTTTTGCGGCTTACATGTCAAAAAGTAAGCCTCAAAATGATCTTACTAGTGAACTAGTGGGCGTTTTGTGGCTTACATGTTAACTAGTAAGCGTCAAAATGACCTTACTAGTGAACTAGTGACAATTTGTGGCTTACATGTTCAGTAGTAAGCGTCAAAATGACCTTACTAGTGAATTAGTGAGCGTTTTGTGGCTTACATGTCAACGAGTAAGCCTGAAAATGATCTTACTAGTGAACTAGTGGGCACATTTATGGCCTTACATGTTCACTAGTAAGCGTCAAAATGATCTTACTAGTGAACTAGTGGGCGTTTTGCGGCTTGCATGTCAACTAGTAAGCCTCAAAATGATCTTACGAGTGAACTAGTGGGTTTTTTTGCGGCTTACATGTCAACAAGTAAGCCTCAAAATGATCTTACTAGTGAACTAGTGGGCGTTTTGTGGCTTACATGTTAACTAGTAAGCGTCAAAATGACCTTACTAGTGAACTAGTGACAATTTGTGGCTTACATGTTCACGAGTAAGCGTCAAAATGACCTTACTAGTGAACTAGTGAGCGCTTTGCGGCTTACATGTCAACTAGCAAGCCTCAAAATGATCTTACTAGTGAACTAGTGGGCACATTTATGGCCTTACATGTTCACTATTAAGAGTCAAAATGATCTTACTAGTGAACTAGTGGGCACATTTATGGCCTTACATGTTCACTACTAAGCGTCAAAATGATCTTATGAGTGAACTAAGGGGCGTTTTGCAGCTTATATGTCAACTAGTAAGCCTCAAAATGATCTTACTAGTGAACTAGTGGGCACATTTATGGCCTTACATGTTCACTATTAAGAGTCAAAATGATCTTACTAGTGAACTAGTGGGCACATTTATGGCCTTACATGTTCACTAGTAAGCGTCAAAATGATCTTACCAGTGAACTAGTGGGCACGTTTATGGCCTTACATGTTCACTAGGATGCGTGAAAATGATCTTCATCGTGAACTAGTGGGCGTTTTGCGGCTTTCATGTCAACTAGTAAGCCTCAAAATGATGTTACGAGTGAGCTAGTGGGCATTTTGCGGCTTACATGTCAACTAGTAAGCCTCAAAATGATCTTAATAGTGAACTAGTGGGTTCTTTTGTGGCTTACATGTTCACTAGTAAGCGTCACAATGACCTTACTTGTGAACTAGTGAGCGTTTTGTGGCTTACATGTTCACTATTAAGCCTCACAATGATCTTACTAGTGAACTAGTGGGCGTTTTGTGGCTTACATGTCAAATAGCAAGCCTCAAAATGATCTTACTAGTGAACTAGTGGGCACATTTATGGCCTTACATGTTCACTAGTAAGCCTCAAAATGATCTTACCAGTGAACTAGTGGGCTTTTTGCGGCTTACATGTAAACTAGTAAGCCTCAAAATTATCTTACCAGTGAACTAGTGGGCGTTTTGCGGCTTACATGTAAACTAGTAAGCCTCAAAATGATCTTACCAGTGAACTAGTGGGCACATTTATGGCCTTACATGTTCACCAGTAAGCCTCAAAATGATCTTACCAGTGAACTAGTGGGCGTTTTGTGGCTTACATGTTGACGAGTAAGCGTCAAAATGATCTTACTAGTGAACTGGTGGCCGTTTTGCGGCTTACATGTCACCAAGTAAGCCTCAAAATGATCTTACTAATAAACTAGTGGGCGTTTTGTGGCTTACATGTTCACTAGTAAGCGTCAAAATGACCTTACTAGTGAATTAGTGAGCGTTTTGTGGCTTACATGTCAACGAGTAAGCCTCAAAATGATCTTACTAGTGAACTAGTGGGCACACTTATGGCCTTACATGTTCACTAGTAAGCGTCAAAATGATCTTACTAGTGAACTAGTGGGCGTTTTGCGGCTTGCATGTCAACTAGTAAGCCTCAAAATGATCTTACGAGTGAACTAGTGGGAGTTTTGCGGCTTACATGTCAACAAGTAAGCCTCAAAATGATCTTACTAGTGAACTAGTGGGCGTTTTGTGGCTTACATGTTAACTAGTAAGCGTCAAAATGACCTTACTAGTGAACTAGTGACAATTTGTGGCTTACATGTTCACGAGTAAGCGTCAAAATGACCTTACTAGTGAACTAGTGAGCGCTTTGCGGCTTACATGTCAACTAGCAAGCCTCAAAATGATCTTACTAGTGAACTAGTGGGCACATTTATGGCCTTACATGTTCACTATTAAGAGTCAAAATGATCTTACTAGTGAACTAGTGGGCACATTTATGGCCTTACATGTTCACTAGTAAGCGTAAAAATGATCTTACGAGTGAGCTAAGGGGCGTTTTGTGGCTTATATGTCAACTAGTAAGCCTCAAAATGATCTTACTAGTGAACTAGTGGGCACATTTATGGCCTTACATGTTCACTACTAAGAGTCAAAATGATCTTACTAGTGAACTAGTGGGCACATTTATGGCCTTACATGTTCACTAGTAAGCGTCAAAATGATCTTACTAGTGAACAAGTGGGCGTTTTGTGGCTTACATCTTCACTATGGTCTGAGTGAATAGGCTTGTCGAAACAGATGTGTTTTGAGGCGGGATTTGAAATGTGTTAATGAGGCTGTATTACAAAGGTCAGCGGGGAGTGAGTTCCATAGCTGGGGAGCAGAGCGACTGAAGGCTCTATTTCCCATGGTGACGAGGCGAGCAGGGGGGACAGAGAGGAGGACAGAGGAGGAGGAACGAAGAGAGCGGACAGGCGTAGGAATATGGATGAGGTCAGATAGGTATGGAGGGGCTAGGTCATGAATGGATTTGAATGTGAGTAGCAGGATTTTATATTGAATGCGGTGTAAAATGGGAAGCCAGTGGAGATGTTGGAGGACAGGTGTAATATGGTTTATGTATGGCGTGAGTGTGATAATGCGGGCGGCTGAATTTTGGACCAGCTGAAGCTTATGGAGGGTTTTTTGAGGGAGACCAAACAGAAGGGAATTACAGTAATCGAGTCGCGAGGTGACGAGGGTGTGTACAAGTATAGCAGTGGACTGAGGAGTGAGAGAAGAGCGGAGCCGGTGGATGTTTCGAAGATGATAATATGCAGAACGAGTGATGTGGTAGATATGTGAGGTGAAGGAGAGGGTGCTATCAAGGATGACACCCAGACTCTTGACCTGAGGGGAGGGGGTGATGGAAGAGCTTTCGAAGGGAATGGAGAAGTTGTTTATTTTGTTTAGATTGGATTTAGTGCCTATAAGGAGGAATTCAGTTTTATTGCTATTCAGTTTGAGGAAATTTGAGGTGAACCAAGATTTTAATTCCTGCAGGCAGTTGGTTAGGGAGGATGGTGGAAGTACGGTATTAGGTTTGGTAGAGATGTAGAGCTGGGTGTCATCCGCGTAGCAATGAAAATGAATGTGATGTTTCCTGAAGATATTACCCACGGGAAGAAGATAGATTAGAAATAGCAATGGGCCAAGGACAGAACCCTGAGGAACACCTGAAGTGAGGGGAAAGGGGTGAGATCTAAAACGTTTGAGCTGGATAAACTGGGTGCGGTCAGAAAGATAGGAGCGGAACCAGGAGAGGGGGATGCTGGTGATGCCAATGGAGGAGAGTCTGTCGAGGAGGATGGAGTGAGAGATGGTGTCAAAGGCTGCACTGAGGTCAAGCAGGAGGAGGATGGCGAGTGAACCGGAGTCAGCAGAGAGAAGAAGGTCATTGCATATTTTGAGGAGGGCAGTTTCAGTACTATGGAGGGGACGGAAGCCAGATTGAAATTGTTCGTATAGCTTATTGGAGGAAAGATGGGTGTGAAGTTGAGCAGCTACTGTTTTCTCTAGAAGTTTGGAGATGAACGGAAGGTTTGATATGGGACGAAAGTTGTTCAAGTCGCAGGGATCAGAGCCAGGTTTCTTCAGTATGGGAGTGACAGCAGCAGTTTTGAGATGAGATGGTACAATGCCAGTAGAGAGGGAAGTTTGAATAATGTTAGTGATGAGAGGGGAGAGGGCCGGGATAGAAGCTTTGACTAAAACAGTAGGGAGAGGGTCAAGCTGACAAGTAGAGGATTTGGACTTCTGGATTAAGATGGAGATTTGGTGGACAGATGGGGATGTGAATGCAGAGAATAGGTGGGTAGGAACCGGGGAGAATGGAGAAGGAGGGTTAGGAGCAGCTGAAGGGGTGAGTTGCTGGTGGATAAGTTGGATTTTGGATGTAAAAAATGAGGCCAGAGTATTACAAAAATCAGTGGAATAGAGATGTGAGGGAAGAGTGTCAGCAGGTTTAGTGAGTTTAGAAATGAGTGAAAAGAGTGATCTGGGGTTGCCTTCATTGGAACTGATTAATCCAGAGTAGAAGATTGATTTGGCTTTGGATATTGAGTCCTTGTAATGGAGAAAGTGGGTAGTGTACATTTCTTTATGAATGGCGAGTCCAGTTTTTCTATATAATCTTTCAAGTTGACGGCCTTTTGATTTAAGTTGTCTGAGGGTAGGGGTAAACCAGGGTGCTGTTTGGTTGAAGGAGACAGTTCGGGTTTTGAGTGGGGCCAGGATATTGAGAATGTTATGGAGATTTGTATTGTAGTGTGTCAAAAACTCATCTGTTGTAGAAAGACAATCAGTACTGGGGAGGTTGTTGATAAGTGATTCTAAATTGTCCGGGTTAATGTCCTTGATTTTACGGAAATGTATAATGCGTTGTGGGTTGGATTTGAAAAATGACAGGTTAACATTGAATGAAAGCAATAGATGATCTGTGTATGGGAGGAGATCGGTTTTACAGTTTGTTGGTGATAATCCAATACAGCAGATCAAGTCCAGAATATGTCCTTTACTGTGTGTGGGAAAGTTGACATACTGTTGAAAACCAAAACTGTCCAGACAGGAGGTAAAGTCTTTGGTAAGTGAGTCATTGATATTGTCCATGTGTATATTAAAATCTCCTAAGAGAATCACATTTGGTGATAGTGTATACAGATGAGTGAGGAGTGTAGTAATGTCAGTGATAAAATTCTTGTTTGGTTTTGGTGGACGGTAAATAGTGGCAATCAGTGTGGGAGTTGATCCAGAGAGCTGTATAACAGTCGCTTCAAAAGATAAAAAAGCAGGCACATTTACAGGTGCAAATTTCCAATCCTCGCGCAGAATCATCGCGAGGCCGCCTCCCCTCCCAGTCGTGCGCGGCACAGCGTGATAAACAAAGCCCGGTGGAGTAGCTTCATTAAGAGTACCATAATCATCTGGCTGCTGCCAGGTCTCAGTCAGACACAGAATGTCAAACTCACGGTCTGTCAGGAGGTCGTGGACGAACTGGCCCTTGCTCGTAAGGGAGCGGATGTTCAGTAGGCCAACGTTGACAGGAGTGCAGCTGCGAGCGACCGCGATGCTATCCGACCTCGGGACGCGTGTCAACACAGAGGCATCCGCACGGCGTCCGGTGTTCTTCCGTGGGCGGCGAGCGGTGGACCAGAACGACCTGATGGAGCTGGAGTTGTCGTATTGATAGTTTCGGCGTGAGCCCCGGTGAGTGCACCTTCGCCGGGGCACGTAAAGGATGTCCGGGTGTTGGAGCAGAGCAGGCGGTGGTAGACCGTGTTGATTAAAGTTGAGTTTGAGCTCAGTGGCTGCATATTGGTGAAGCGCTTCCAATGAGTGGTGGAAAACACACAGAGCGAACCAGCAGAAAGCAAGCCACTCACAGCTGATTGACATAGCCGGACCGGAGTAATGAAGTCGGGAAGCGGCAACAGTTGGTGGGTAAGCTAGCCGCTAGCCGCAACTCAACGACAACTCAATACTCGATGACAGGTAATGACAGTTCGGCCGATCGAGTGTGGATTGATCATTGTTCACTCGGTGACCATAAAAGCAGGTCGACATAAAATATGTCGGCTATAAAAGATAAAAAATTGACATGAAATGGACTTAAAAATCTAAAAATCACGGGGAGTAGCGGCGTCCAAAATTCGCCAGCGTTCACTCCGGAAGTGACGTCGAGTATGTGGGGGGGGGGCTCACTCAGACCATAAAGCCATTGTTTTATTTATTTATTTTGTTGTATTTTTTTCTTATCTTATTTGATGTAGTTTTTTAACATTGTACTCGTGATTTTAACTGCTTGTTGTAAGGTGTCCTTGAGTTTCTAGAAAGGCGCCCACAAATAAAATGTATTATTATTATTATTATTACATCTTCACTAGTAAGCCTCAAAATGATCTTACTAGAGAACTAGTGGGCATTTTGTGGCTTACATGTCAACTAGTAAGCCTCAAAATCATCTTACTAGTGAACTAATGGGCACATTTATGGCCTTACATGTTCACTAGTAAGCGTCAAAATGATCTTACCAGTGAACTAGTGGGCACGTTTATGGCCTTACATGTTCACTAGGAAGCGTGAAAATGATCTTCATCGTGAACTAGTGGGCGTTTTGCGGCTTTCATGTCAACTAGTAAGCCTCAAAATGATGTTACGAGTGAGCTAGTGGGCATTTTGCGGCTTACATATCAACTAGTAAGCCTCAAAATGATCTTAATAGTGAACTAGTGGGTTCTTTTGTGGCTTACATGTTCACTAGTAAGCGTCACAATGACCTTACTTGTGAACTAGTGAGCGTTTTGTGGCTTACATGTTCACTATTAAGCCTCACAATGATCTTACTAGTGAACTAGTGGGCGTTTTGTGGCTTACATGTCAAATAGCAAGCCTCAAAATGATCTTACTAGTGAACTAGTGGGCACATTTATGGCCTTACATGTTCACTAGTAAGCCTCAAAATGATCTTACCAGTGAACTAGTGGGCGTTTTGCGGCTTACATGTAAACTAGTAAGCCTCAAAATGATCTTACTAGTGAACTAGTGGGCATTTTGTGGCTTACATGTCAACTAGTAAGCCTAAAAATGATCTTACTAGTGAACTAGTGGGCACATTTATGGCCTTAAATGTTCACTAGTAAGCCTCAAAATGATCTTACTAGTGAACTAGTGGGCGTTTTGTGGCTTACATGTTCACGAGTAAGGGTCAAAATGATCTTATTAGTGAACTAGTGGGCGTTTTGCGGCTTGCATGTCAACTAGTAAGCCTCAAAATGATCTTACGAGTCAACTAGTGGGCGTTTTGCGGCTTACATGTCAACAAGTAAGCCTCAAAATGATCTTACTAATGAACTAGTGGGCGTTTTGCGGTTTACATGTCAACTAGCAAGCCTCAAAATGATCTTACTAGTGAACTAGTGGGCACATTTATGGCCTTACATGTTCACTAGTAAGCCTCAAAATGATCTTACTAGTGAACTAGTGAGCGTTTTGTGGCTTACATGTTCACTAGTAAGTGTCAAAATGACCTTACTAGTGAACTAGTGGGTGTTTTGTGGCTTACATGTTCACTAGTAGGCGTCAAAATGATCTTACTAGTGAACTAATGGGCACATTTATGGCCTTACATGTTCACTAGTAAGCCTCAAAATGATCTTACTAGTGAACTAGTGGGCGTTCTGTGGCTTACATGTTCACGGGTAAGCGTCAAAATGATTTTACTAGTGAACTAGTGGGCGTTTTGTGGCTTACATGTTCACTAGTAAGCCTCAAAATGATCTTACTAGTGAACTAGTGGGCGTTTTGTGGCTTACATCTTCACTCGTTAGCCTCAAAATGATCTTACTAGTGAACTAGTGGGCGTTTTGTGGCTTACATGTCAACTAGTAAGCCTCAAAATGATCTTACTAGTGAACTAGTGGGCACATTTATGACCTTACATGTTCACTAGTAAGCCTCAAAATGATCTTACCAGTGAACTAGTGGGGGTTTTGCGGCTTATATGTCAACTAGTAAGCCTCAAAATGATCTTACTAGTGAACTAGTGGGGATTTTGTGGCTTACATGTCAACTAGTAAGCCTAAAAATGATCTTACTAGTGAACTAGTGGGCACATTTATGGCCTTAAATGTTCACTAGTAAGCCTCAAAATGATCTTACTAGTGAACTAGTTGGCGTTTTGTGGCTTACATGTTCACGAGTAAGGGTCAAAATGATCTTACTAGTGAACTAGTGGCCGTTTTGCGGCTTACATGTCAACAAGTAAGCCTCAAAATGATCTTACTAATGAACTAGTGGGCGTTTTGTGGCTTACATGTTCACTAGTAAGCGTCAAAATGACCTTACTAGTGAATTAGTGAGCGTTTTGTGGCTTACATGTCAACGAGTAAGCCTCAAAATGATCTTACTAGTGAACTAGTGACAATTTGTGGCTTACATGTTCACGAGTAAGCGTCAAAATGACCTTACTAGTGAACTAGTGAGCGTTTTGCGGCTTACATGTCAACTAGCAAGCCTCAAAATGATCTTGCGAGTGAACTAGTGGGCACATTTATGGCCTTACATGTTCACTATTAAGAGTCAAAATGATCTTACTAGTGAACAGGTGGGCACATTTATGGCCTTACATGCTCACTAGTAAGCCTCAAAATGATCTTACTAGTGAACTAGTGGGCGTTTTGTGGCTTACATCTTCACTCGTTAGCCTCAAAATGATCTTACTAGTGAACTAGTGGGCGTTTTGTGGCTTACATGTTCACTAGTAAGCCTCAAAATGATCTTACCAGTGAACTAGTGGGGGTTTTGCGGCTTATATGTCAACTAGTAAGCCTCAAAATGATCTTACTAGTGAACTAGTGGGGATTTTGTGGCTTACATGTCAACTAGTAAGCGTCAAAATGATCTTACTAGTGAACTAGTGGGCACATTTATGGCCTTACATGTTCACTAGTAAGCCTCAAAATGATCTTTCCAGTGAACTAGTGGGCGTTTTGTGGCTTACATGTTCACGAGTAAGCGTCAAAATGATCTTACTAGTGAACTAGTGGCCGTTTTGCGGCTTACATGTCAACAAGTAAGCCTCAAAATGATCTTACTAATGAACTAGTGGGCGTTTTGTGGCTTACATGTTCACTAGTAAGCGTCAAAATGACCTTACTAGTGAACTAGTGGGCGTTTTGCGGCTTGCATGTCGACTAGTAAGCCTCAAAATGATCTTACGAGTGAACTGGTGGGTGTTTTGCGGCTTACATGTCAACAAGTAAGCCTCAAAATGATCTTACGAGTGAACTAGTGGGTGTTTAGCGGCTTACATGTCAACAAGTAAGCCTCAAAATTATCTTACTAGTGAACTAGTGGGCGTTTTGTGGCTTACATGTTAACTAGTAAGCGTCAAAATGATCTTACTAGTGAACAAGTGGGCGTTTTGTGGCTTACATGTTCACTAGTAAGTGTCAAAATGACCTTACTAGTGAACTAGTGAGTGTTTTGTGGCTTACATGTTCACTAGTAGGCGTCAAAATGATCTTACTAGTGAACTAGTGGGCACATTTATGGCCTTACATATTCACTAGTAAGCCTCAAAATGATCTTACTAGTGAACTAGTGGGCGTTCTGTGGCTTACATGTTAACTAGTAAGCGTCAAAATAACCTTACTAGTGAACTAGTGACAATTTGTGGCTTACATGTTCACGAGTAAGCGTCAAAATGACCTTACTAGTGAACTAGTGAGCGTTTTGTGGCTTACATGTTCACTAGTAAGCCTCAAAATGATCTTACGAGTGAGCTAAGGGGCGTTTTGTGGCTTACATTACAACTAGTAAGCCTCAAAATGATCTTACTAGTGAACTAGTGGGTTCTTTTGTGGCTGACATGTTCACTAGTAAGCGTCACAATGACCTTACTTGTGAACTAGTGAGCGTTTTGTGGCTTACATGTTCACTAGTAAGCGTCAAAATGATCTTACTAGTGAACTAGTGGGCGTTTTGTGGCTTACATGTTCACTAGTAAGCCTCAAAATGATCTTACTAGTGAACTAGTGGGCGTTTTGTGGCTTACATGTCAACTAGTTAGTCTCAAAATGATCTTACTAGTGAACTAGTCGGCACATTTATGGCGTTACATGTTCACTAGTAAGCCTCAAAATGATCTTACCAGTGAACTAGTGGGGGGTTTGCGGCTTATATATCAACTAGTAAGCCTCAAAATGATCTTACTAGTGAACTAGTGGGGATTTTGTGGCTTACATGTCAACTAGTAAGCCTCAAAATAATCTTACCAGTGAACTAGTGGGCACATTTATGGCCTTACATGTTCACTAGTAAGCCTCAAAATGATCTTACTAGTGAACTAGTGGGCGTTTTGTGGCTTACATGTCAACTAGTAAGCCTCAAAATGATCTTACTAGTGAACTAGTGGGCACATTTATGGCCTTACATGTTCACTTGTAAGCCTCAAAATGTTCTTACTAGTGAGCTAGTGGGCGTTTTGTGGCTTACATGTTCACGAGTAAGCGTCAAAATGTTCTTACTAGTGAGCTAGTGGGCGTTTTGTGGCTTACATGTTCACGAGTAAGCGTCAAAATGATCGTACTAGTGAACTAGTGGGCGTTTTGCGGCTTGCATGTCAACTAGTAAGCCTCAAAATGATCTTACGAGTGAACTAGTGGGCGTTTTGCGGCTTACATGTCAAAAAGTAAGCCTCAAAATGATCTTACTAATGAACTAGTGGGTGTTTTGTGGCTTACATGTTCACTAGTAAGCGTCAAAATGACCTTACTAGTGAATTAGTGAGCGTTTTGTGGCTTACATGTCAACTAGTAAGCCTCAAAATGATCTTACTAGTGAACTAGTGGTTGTTTTGTGGCTTATATGTTCACTAGTAAGCCTCAAAATGATCTTACTAGTGAACTAGTGGGCACATTTATGGCCTTACATGTTCACTAGTAAGCGTCAAAATGATCTTACTAGTGAACTAGTGGGCACATTTATGGCCTTACATGTTCACTAGTAAGCCTCAAAATGATCTTACGAGTGAGCTAAGGGGCGTTTTGTGGCTTACATGTCAACTAGTAAGCCTCAAAATGACCTTACTAGTTAACTAGTGAGTGTTTTGTGGCTTACATGTTCACTGGTAGGCGTCAAAATGATCTTACTAGTGAACTAGTGAGCGTTTTGTGGCTTACATGTTCACTAGTAAGCCTCAAAATGATCTTACTAGTGAACTAGTGGGCACATTTATGGCCTTACATGTTCACTATTAAGAGTCAAAATGATCTTACTAGTGAACTAGTGAGCACATTTATGGCCTTACATGTTCACTAGTAAGCGTCAAAATGATCTTACTAGTGAAGAAGTGGGCGTTTTGTGGCTTACATCTTCACTAGTAAGCCTCAAAATGATCTTACTAGAGAACTAGTGGGCATTTTGTGGCTTACATGTCAACTAGTAAGCCTCAAAATTATCTTACTAGTGAACTAATGGGCACATTTATGGCCTTACATGTTCACTAGTAAGCGTCAAAATGATCTTACTAGTGAACTAGTGGGCACGTTTATGGCCTTACATGTTCACTAGTAAGCGTGAAAATGATCTTCATCGTGAACTAGTGGGCGTTTTGCGGCTTACATGTCAACTAGTAAGCCTCAAAATGATCTTACGAGTGAGCTAGTGGGCGTTTTGCGGCTTACATGTCAACTAGTAAGCCTCAAAATGATCTTAATAGTGAACTAGTGGGTTCTTTTGTGGCTTACATTTTCACTAGTAAGCGTCACAATGACCTTACTTGTGAAGTAGTGAGCGTTTTGTGGCTTACATCTTCACTAGTAAGCCTCACAATGATCTTACTAGTGAACTAGTGGGCGTTTTGTGGCTTACATGTCAAATAGCAAGCCTCAAAATGATCTTACTAGTGAACTAGTGGGCACATTTATGAGCTTACATGTTCACTAGTAGGCCTCAAAATGATCTTACCAGTGAACTAGTGGGCGTTTTGCGGCTTACATGTCAACTAGCAAGCCTCAAAATGATCTTACTAGTGAACTAGTGGGCATTTTGTGGCTTACATGTCAACTAGTAAGCCTCAAAATGATCTTACTAGTGAACTAGTGGGCACATTTATGGCCTTAAATGTTCACTAGTAAGCCTCAAAATGATCTTACTAGTGAACTAGTGGGCGTTTTGTGGATTACATTTTCACTAGTAAGTGTCAAAATGACCTTACTAGTTAACTAGTGAGTGTTTTGTGGCTTACATCTTCACTAGTAAGTGTCAAAATGACCTTACTAGTTAACTAGTGAGTGTTTTGTGGCTTACATGTTCACTAGTAGGCGTCAAAATGATCTTACTAGTGAACTAGTGAGCGTTTTGTGGCTTACATGTTCACTAGTAAGCCTCAAAATGATCTTACTAGTGAACTAGTGGGCACATTTATGGCATTACATGTTCACTAGTAAGCCTCAAAATGATCTTACTAGTGAACTAGTGGGCACATTTATGGCCTTACATGTTCACTAGTAAGCCTCAAAATGATCTTACTAGTGAACTAGTGGGCATTTTGTGGCTTACATGTCAACTAGTAAGCCTCAAAATGATCTTACTAGTGAACTAGTGGGCACATTTATGGCCTTACATGTTCACTTGTAAGCCTCAAAATGTTCTTACTAGTGAGCTAGTGGGCGTTTTGTGGCTTACATGTTCACGAGTAAGCGTCAAAATGATCGTACTAGTGAACTAGTGGGCGTTTTGCGGCTTGCATGTCAACTAGTAAGCCTCAAAATGATCTTACGAGTGAACTAGTGGGCGTTTTGCGGCTTACATGTCAAAAAGTAAGCCTCAAAATGATCTTACTAATGAACTAGTGGGTGTTTTGTGGCTTACATGTTCACTAGTAAGCGTCAAAATGACCTTACTAGTGAATTAGTGAGCGTTTTGTGGCTTACATGTCAACTAGTAAGCCTCAAAATGATCTTACTAGTGAACTAGTGGTTGTTTTGTGGCTTATATGTTCACTAGTAAGCCTCAAAATGATCTTACTAGTGAACTAGTGGGCACATTTATGGCCTTACATGTTCACTAGTAAGCGTCAAAATGATCTTACTAGTGAACTAGTGGGCACATTTATGGCCTTACATGTTCACTAGTAAGCCTCAAAATGATCTTACGAGTGAGCTAAGGGGCGTTTTGTGGCTTACATGTCAACTAGTAAGCCTCAAAATGACCTTACTAGTTAACTAGTGAGTGTTTTGTGGCTTACATGTTCACTGGTAGGCGTCAAAATGATCTTACTAGTGAACTAGTGAGCGTTTTGTGGCTTACATGTTCACTAGTAAGCCTCAAAATGATCTTACTAGTGAACTAGTGGGCACATTTATGGCCTTACATGTTCACTATTAAGAGTCAAAATGATCTTACTAGTGAACTAGTGAGCACATTTATGGCCTTACATGTTCACTAGTAAGCCTCAAAATGATCTTACTAGTGAACTAGTGGTTGTTTTGTGGCTTATATGTTCACTAGTAAGCCTCAAAATGATCTTACTAGTGAACTAGTGGGCACATTTATGGCCTTACATGTTCACTAGTAAGCGTCAAAATGATCTTACTAGTGAACTAGTGGGCACATTTATGGCCTTACATGTTCACTAGTAAGCCTCAAAATGATCTTACGAGTGAGCTAAGGGGCGTTTTGTGGCTTACATGTCAACTAGTAAGCCTCAAAATGACCTTACTAGTTAACTAGTGAGTGTTTTGTGGCTTACATGTTCACTGGTAGGCGTCAAAATGATCTTACTAGTGAACTAGTGAGCGTTTTGTGGCTTACATGTTCACTAGTAAGCCTCAAAATGATCTTACTAGTGAACTAGTGGGCACATTTATGGCCTTACATGTTCACTATTAAGAGTCAAAATGATCTTACTAGTGAACTAGTGAGCACATTTATGGCCTTACATGTTCACTAGTAAGCGTCAAAATGATCTTACTAGTGAAGAAGTGGGCGTTTTGTGGCTTACATCTTCACTAGTAAGCCTCAAAATGATCTTACTAGAGAACTAGTGGGCATTTTGTGGCTTACATGTCAACTAGTAAGCCTCAAAATTATCTTACTAGTGAACTAATGGGCACATTTATGGCCTTACATGTTCACTAGTAAGCGTCAAAATGATCTTACTAGTGAACTAGTGGGCACGTTTATGGCCTTACATGTTCACTAGTAAGCGTGAAAATGATCTTCATCGTGAACTAGTGGGCGTTTTGCGGCTTACATGTCAACTAGTAAGCCTCAAAATGATCTTACGAGTGAGCTAGTGGGCGTTTTGCGGCTTACATGTCAACTAGTAAGCCTCAAAATGATCTTAATAGTGAACTAGTGGGTTCTTTTGTGGCTTACATTTTCACTAGTAAGCGTCACAATGACCTTACTTGTGAAGTAGTGAGCGTTTTGTGGCTTACATCTTCACTAGTAAGCCTCACAATGATCTTACTAGTGAACTAGTTGGCGTTTTGTGGCTTACATGTCAAATAGCAAGCCTCAAAATGATCTTACTAGTGAACTAGTGGGCACATTTATGAGCTTACATGTTCACTAGTAGGCCTCAAAATGATCTTACCAGTGAACTAGTGGGCGTTTTGCGGCTTACATGTCAACTAGCAAGCCTCAAAATGATCTTACTAGTGAACTAGTGGGCATTTTGTGGCTTACATGTCAACTAGTAAGCCTCAAAATGATCTTACTAGTGAACTAGTGGGCACATTTATGGCCTTAAATGTTCACTAGTAAGCCTCAAAATGATCTTACTAGTGAACTAGTGGGCGTTTTGTGGATTACATTTTCACTAGTAAGTGTAAAAATGACCTTACTAGTTAAATAGTGAGTGTTTTGTGGCTTACATCTTCACTAGTAAGTGTCAAAATGACCTTACTAGTTAACTAGTGAGTGTTTTGTGGCTTACATGTTCACTAGTAGGCGTCAAAATGATCTTACTAGTGAACTAGTGAGCGTTTTGTGGCTTACATGTTCACTAGTAAGCCTCAAAATGATCTTACTAGTGAACTAGTGGGCACATTTATGGCATTACATGTTCACTAGTAAGCCTCAAAATGATCTTACTAGTGAACTAGTGGGCACATTTATGGCCTTACATGTTCACTAGTAAGCCTCAAAATGATCTTACTAGTGAACTAGTGGGCATTTTGTGGCTTACATGTCAACTAGTAAGCCTCAAAATGATCTTACTAGTGAACTAGTGGGCACATTTATGGCCTTACATGTTCACTTGTAAGCCTCAAAATGTTCTTACTAGTGAGCTAGTGGGCGTTTTGTGGCTTACATGTTCACGAGTAAGCGTCAAAATGATCGTACTAGTGAACTAGTGGGCGTTTTGCGGCTTGCATGTCAACTAGTAAGCCTCAAAATGATCTTACGAGTGAACTAGTGGGCGTTTTGCGGCTTACATGTCAAAAAGTAAGCCTCAAAATGATCTTACTAATGAACTAGTGGGTGTTTTGTGGCTTACATGTTCACTCTCTAAGCGTCAAAATGACCTTACTAGTGAATTAGTGAGCGTTTTGTGGCTTACATGTCAACTAGTAAGCCTCAAAATGATCTTACTAGTGAACTAGTGGTTGTTTTGTGGCTTATATGTTCACTAGTAAGCCTCAAAATGATCTTACTAGTGAACTAGTGGGCACATTTATGGCCTTACATGTTCACTAGTAAGCGTCAAAATGATCTTACTAGTGAACTAGTGGGCACATTTATGGCCTTACATGTTCACTAGTAAGCCTCAAAATGATCTTACGAGTGAGCTAAGGGGCGTTTTGTGGCTTACATGTCAACTAGTAAGCCTCAAAATGACCTTACTAGTTAACTAGTGAGTGTTTTGTGGCTTACATGTTCACTGGTAGGCGTCAAAATGATCTTACTAGTGAACTAGTGAGCGTTTTGTGGCTTACATGTTCACTAGTGAGCCTCAAAATGATCTTACTAGTGAACTAGTGGGCACATTTATGGCCTTACATGTTCACTATTAAGAGTCAAAATGATCTTACTAGTGAACTAGTGAGCACATTTATGGCCTTACATGTTCACTAGTAAGCGTCAAAATGATCTTACTAGTGAAGAAGTGGGCGTTTTGTGGCTTACATCTTCACTAGTAAGCCTCAAAATGATCTTACTAGAGAACTAGTGGGCATTTTGTGGCTTACATGTCAACTAGTAAGCCTCAAAATTATCTTACTAGTGAACTAATGGGCACATTTATGGCCTTACATGTTCACTAGTAAGCGTCAAAATGATCTTACTAGTGAACTAGTGGGCACGTTTATGGCCTTACATGTTCACTAGTAAGCGTGAAAATGATCTTCATCGTGAACTAGTGGGCGTTTTGCGGCTTACATGTCAACTAGTAAGCCTCAAAATGATCTTACGAGTGAGCTAGTGGGCGTTTTGCGGCTTACATGTCAACTAGTAAGCCTCAAAATGATCTTAATAGTGAACTAGTGGGTTCTTTTGTGGCTTACATTTTCACTAGTAAGCGTCACAATGACCTTACCTGTGAAGTAGTGAGCGTTTTGTGGCTTACATGTTCACTAGTAAGCCTCACAATGATCTTACTAGTGAACTAGTGGGCGTTTTGTGGCTTACATGTCAAATAGCAAGCCTCAAAATGATCTTACTAGTGAACTAGTGGGCATTTTGTGGCTTACATGTCAACTAGTAAGCCTCAAAATGATCTTACTAGTGAACTAGTGGGCACATTTATGGCCTTAAATGTTCACTAGTAAGCCTCAAAATGATCTTACTAGTGAACTAGTGGGGGTTTTGTGGCTTACATGTTCACGAGTAAGCCTCAAAATGATCTTACGAGTGAACTAGTGGGCGTTTTGCGGCTTACATGTCAACAAGTAAGCCTCAAAATGATCTTACTAGTGAACTATTGGGTTCTTTTGTGGCTGACATGTTCACTAGTAAGCGTCACAATGACCTTACTAGTGAACTAGTGAGCGTTTTGTGGCTTACATGTTCACTAGTCAGTGTCAAAATGACCTTACTAGTGAACTAGTGAGTGTTTTGTGGCTTACATGTTCACGAGTAAGCGTCAAAATGACCTTACTAGTGAACTAGTGAGCGTTTTGTGGCTTACATGTTCACTAGTAAGCCTCAAAATGATCTTACGAGTGAGCTAAGGGGCGTTTTGTGGCTTACATGTCAACTAGTAAGCCTCAAAATGATCTTACTAGTGAACTAGTGGGCGTTTTGTGGCTTACATGTTCACTAGTAAGACTCAAAATGATCTTACTAGTGAACTAGTGGGCGTTTTGTGGCTTACATCTTCACTCGTTACCCTCAAAATGATCTTACTAGTGAACTAGTGGGCGTTTTGTGGCTTACATGTCAACTAGTAAGCCTCAAAATTATCTTACTAGTGAACTAGTGGGCGTTTTGTGGCTTACATGTTCATGAGTAAGCGTCAAAATGATCTTACTAGTGAACTAGTGGGCGTTTTGCGGCTTGCATGTCAACTAGTAAGCCACAAAATGATCTTACTAGTGAACTAGTGGGCGTTTTGCGGCTTACATGTCAACAAGTAAGCCTCAAAATGATCTTACTAATGAACTAGTGGGTGTTTTGTGGCTTACATGTTCACTAGTAAGCGTCAAAATGACCTTACTAATGAATTAGTGAGCGTTTTGTGGCTTACATGTCAACTAGTAAGCCTCAAAATGATCTTACTAGTGAACTAGTGGTTGTTTTGTGGCTTACATGTTCACTAGTAAGCCTCACAATGATCTTACTAGTGAACTAGTGGGCGTTTTGTGGCTTACATGTCAAATAGCAAGCCTCAAAATGATCTTACTAGTGAACTAGTGGGCACATTTATGAGCTTACATGTTCACTAGTAGGCCTCAAAATGATCTTACCAGTGAACTAGTGGGCGTTTTGCGGCTTACATGTCAACTAGCAAGCCTCAAAATGATCTTACTAGTGAACTAGTGGGCATTTTGTGGCTTACATGTCAACTAGTAAGCCTCAAAATGATCTTACTAGTGAACTAGTGGGCACATTTATGGCCTTAAATGTTCACTAGTAAGCCTCAAAATGATCTTACTAGTGAACTAGTGGGGGTTTTGTGGCTTACATGTTCACGAGTAAGCCTCAAAATGATCTTACGAGTGAACTAGTGGGCGTTTTGCGGCTTACATGTCAACAAGTAAGCCTCAAAATGATCTTACTAGTGAACTAGTGGGTTCTTTTGTGGCTGACATGTTCACTAGTAAGCGTCACAATGACCTTACTAGTGAACTAGTGAGCGTTTTGTGGCTTACATGTTCACTAGTAAGTGTCAAAATGACCTTACTAGTGAACTAGTGAGTGTTTTGTGGCTGACATGTTCACTAGTAAGCGTCAAAATGACCTTACTAGTGAACTAGTGACAATTTGTGGCTTACATGTTCACGAGTAAGCGTCAAAATGACCTTACTAGTGAACTAGTGAGCGTTTTGTGGCTTACATGTTCACTAGTAAGCCTCAAAATGATCTTACGAGTGAGCTAAGGGGCGTTTTGTGGCTTACATGTCAACTAGTAAGCCTCAAAATGATCTTACTAGTGAACTAGTGGGCGTTTTGTGGCTTACATGTTCACTAGTAAGACTCAAAATGATCTTACTAGTGAACTAGTGGGCGTTTTGTGGCTTACATCTTCACTCGTTACCCTCAAAATGATCTTACTAGTGAACTAGTGGGCGTTTTGTGGCTTACATGTCAACTAGTAAGCCTCAAAATGATCTTAATAGTGAACTAGTGGGTTCTTTTGTGGCTTACATTTTCACTAGTAAGCGTCACAATGACCTTACTTGTGAAGTAGTGAGCGTTTTGTGGCTTACATGTTCACTAGTAAGCCTCACAATGATCTTACTAGTGAACTAGTGGGCGTTTTGTGGCTTACATGTCAAATAGCAAGCCTCAAAATGATCTTACTAGTGAACTAGTGGGCACATTTATGAGCTTACATGTTCACTAGTAGGCCTCAAAATGATCTTACCAGTGAACTAGTGGGCGTTTTGCGGCTTACATGTCAACTAGCAAGCCTCAAAATGATCTTACTAGTGAACTAGTGGGCATTTTGTGGCTTACATGTCAACTAGTAAGCCTCAAAATGATCTTACTAGTGAACTAGTGGGCGTTTTGTGGCTTACATCTTCACTCGTTACCCTCAAAATGATCTTACTAGTGAACTAGTGGGCGTTTTGTGGCTTACATGTCAACTAGTAAGCCTCAAAATTATCTTACTAGTGAACTAGTGGGCGTTTTGTGGCTTACATGTTCATGAGTAAGCGTCAAAATGATCTTACTAGTGAACTAGTGGGCGTTTTGCGGCTTGCATGTCAACTAGTAAGCCACAAAATGATCTTACTAGTGAACTAGTGGGCGTTTTGCGGCTTACATGTCAACAAGTAAGCCTCAAAATGATCTTACTAATGAACTAGTGGGTGTTTTGTGGCTTACATGTTCACTAGTAAGCGTCAAAATGACCTTACTAATGAATTAGTGAGCGTTTTGTGGCTTACATGTCAACTAGTAAGCCTCAAAATGATCTTACTAGTGAACTAGTGGTTGTTTTGTGGCTTACATGTTCACTAGTAAGCCTCACAATGATCTTACTAGTGAACTAGTGGGCGTTTTGTGGCTTACATGTCAAATAGCAAGCCTCAAAATGATCTTACTAGTGAACTAGTGGGCACATTTATGAGCTTACATGTTCACTAGTAGGCCTCAAAATGATCTTACCAGTGAACTAGTGGGCGTTTTGCGGCTTACATGTCAACTAGCAAGACTCAAAATGATCTTACTAGTGAACTAGTGGGCATTTTGTGGCTTACATGTCAACTAGTAAGCCTCAAAATGATCTTACTAGTGAACTAGTGGGCACATTTATGGCCTTAAATGTTCACTAGTAAGCCTCAAAATGATCTTACTAGTGAACTAGTGGGGGTTTTGTGGCTTACATGTTCACGAGTAAGCCTCAAAATGATCTTACGAGTGAACTAGTGGGCGTTTTGCGGCTTACATGTCAACAAGTAAGCCTCAAAATGATCTTACTAGTGAACTAGTGGGTTCTTTTGTGGCTGACATGTTCACTAGTAAGCGTCACAATGACCTTACTAGTGAACTAGTGAGCGTTTTGTGGCTTACATGTTCACTAGTAAGTGTCAAAATGACCTTACTAGTGAACTAGTGAGTGTTTTGTGGCTGACATGTTCACTAGTAAGCGTCAAAATGACCTTACTAGTGAACTAGTGACAATTTGTGGCTTACATGTTCACGAGTAAGCGTCAAAATGACCTTACTAGTGAACTAGTGAGCGTTTTGTGGCTTACATGTTCACTAGTAAGCCTCAAAATGATCTTACGAGTGAGCTAAGGGGCGTTTTGTGGCTTACATGTCAACTAGTAAGCCTCAAAATGATCTTACTAGTGAACTAGTGGGCGTTTTGTGGCTTACATGTTCACTAGTAAGACTCAAAATGATCTTACTAGTGAACTAGTGGGCGTTTTGTGGCTTACATCTTCACTCGTTACCCTCAAAATGATCTTACTAGTGAACTAGTGGGCGTTTTGTGGCTTACATGTCAACTAGTAAGCCTCAAAATGATCTTAATAGTGAACTAGTGGGTTCTTTTGTGGCTTACATTTTCACTAGTAAGCGTCACAATGACCTTACTTGTGAAGTAGTGAGCGTTTTGTGGCTTACATGTTCACTAGTAAGCCTCACAATGATCTTACTAGTGAACTAGTGGGCGTTTTGTGGCTTACATGTCAAATAGCAAGCCTCAAAATGATCTTACTAGTGAACTAGTGGGCACATTTATGAGCTTACATGTTCACTAGTAGGCCTCAAAATGATCTTACCAGTGAACTAGTGGGCGTTTTGCGGCTTACATGTCAACTAGCAAGCCTCAAAATGATCTTACTAGTGAACTAGTGGGCATTTTGTGGCTTACATGTCAACTAGTAAGCCTCAAAATGATCTTACTAGTGAACTAGTGGGCACATTTATGGCCTTAAATGTTCACTAGTAAGCCTCAAAATGATCTTACTAGTGAACTAGTGGGGGTTTTGTGGCTTACATGTTCACGAGTAAGCCTCAAAATGATCTTACGAGTGAACTAGTGGGCGTTTTGCGGCTTACATGTCAACAAGTAAGCCTCAAAATGATCTTACTAGTGAACTATTGGGTTCTTTTGTGGCTGACATGTTCACTAGTAAGCGTCACAATGACCTTACTAGTGAACTAGTGAGCGTTTTGTGGCTTACAAGTTCACTAGTAAGTGTCAAAATGACCTTACTAGTGAACTAGTGAGTGTTTTGTGGCTGACATGTTCACTATTAAGCGTCAAAATGACCTTACTAGTGAACTAGTGACAATTTGTGGCTTACATGTTCACGAGTAAGCGTCAAAATGACCTTACTAGTGAACTAGTGAGCGTTTTGTGGCTTACATGTTCACTAGTAAGCCTCAAAATGATCTTACGAGTGAGCTAAGGGGCGTTTTGTGGCTTACATGTCAACTAGTAAGCCTCAAAATGATCTTACTAGTGAACTAGTGGGCGTTTTGTGGCTTACATGTTCACTAGTAAGACTCAAAATGATCTTACTAGTGAACTAGTGGGCGTTTTGTGGCTTACATCTTCACTCGTTACCCTCAAAATGATCTTACTAGTGAACTAGTGGGCGTTTTGTGGCTTACATGTCAACTAGTAAGCCTCAAAATGATCTTACTAGTGAACTAGTGGGCGTTTTGTGGCTTACATGTTCATGAGTAAGCGTCAAAATGATCTTACTAGTGAACTAGTGGGCGTTTTGCGGCTTGCATGTCAACTAGTAAGCCTCAAAATGATCTTACGAGTGAACTAGTGGGCGTTTTGCGGCTTACATGTCAACAAGTAAGCCTCAAAATGATCTTACTAATGAACTAGTGGGTGTTTTGTGGCTTACATGTTCACTAGTAAGCGTCAAAATGACCTTACTAGTGAATTAGTGAGCGTTTTGTGGCTTACATGTCAACTAGTAAGCCTCAAAATGATCTTACTAGTGAACTAGTGGTTGTTTTGTGGCTTACATGTTCACTAATAAGCCTCAAAATGATCTTACTAGTGAACTAGTGGGCACATTTATGGCCTTACATGTTCACTAGTAAGCGTCAAAATGATCTTACTAGTGAACTAGTGGGCATTTTGTGGCTTACATATCAACTAGTAAGCCTCAAAATGATCTTACTAGTGAACTACTGGGCACATTCATGGCCTTACATGTTCACTATTAAGCCTCAAAATGATCTTACTAGTGAACTCGTGGGCGTTTTGTGGCTTACATGTTCACTAGTAAGCCTCAAAATGATCTTACGAGTGAGCTAAGGGGCGTTTTGTGGCTTACATGTCAACTAGTAAGCCTCAAAATGATCTTACTAGTGAACTAGTGGGCGTTTTGTGGCTTACATGTTCACTAGTAAGTGTCAAAATGACCTTACTAGTTAACTAGTGAGTGTTTTGTGGCTAACATGTTCACTAGTAGGCGTCAAAATGATCTTACTAGTGAACTAGTGAGCGTTTTGTGGCTTACATGTTCACTAGTAAGCCTCAAAATGATCTTACTAGTGAACTAGTGGGCACATTTATGGCCTTACATGTTCACTAGTAAGCCTCAAAATGATCTTACTAGTGAACTAGTGGGCACATTTATGGCCTTACATGTTCACTAGTAAGCCTCAAAATGATCTTACTAGTGAACTAGTGGGCATTTTGTGGCTTACATGTCAACTAGTAAGCCTCAAACTGATCTTACTAGTGAACTAGTGGGCACATTTATGGCCTTACATGTTCACTTGTAAGCCTCAAAATGATCTTACTAGTGAACTAGTGGGCGTTTTGTGGCTTACATGTTCACGAGTAAGCGTCAAAATGATCTTACTAGTGAACTAGTGGGCGTTTTGCGGCTTGCATGTCAACTAGTAAGCCTCAAAATGATCTTACGAGTGAACTAGTGGGCGTTTTGCGGCTTACATGTCAACAAGTAAGCCTCAAAATGATCTTAGTAATGAACTAGTGGGTGTTTTGTGGCTTACATGTTCACTAGTAAGCGTCAAAATGACCTTACTAGTGAATTAGTGAGCGTTTTGTGGCTTACATGTTCACTAGTAAGTGTCAAAATGACCTTACTAGTGAACTAGTGAGTGTTTTGTGGCTGACATGTTCACTAGTAAGCGTCAAAATGACCTTACTAGTGAACTAATGGTTGTTTGTGGCTTATATGTTCACTAGTAAGCCTCAAAATGATCTTACTAGTGAACTAGTGGGCACATTTATGGCCTTACATGTTCACTAGTAAGCCTCAAAATGATCTTACTAGTGAACTCGTAAGATCATTACATGTCAACTAGTAAGCCTCAAAATGATCTTAGAAGTGAACTAGTGGGCGTTTTGTGGCTTACATGTTCACTAGTAAGTGTCAAAATGACCTTACTAGTTAACTAGTGAGTGTTTTGTGGCTTACATGTTCACTGGTAGGCGTCAAAATGATCTTACTAGTGAACTAGTGGGCACATTTATGGCCTTAAATGTTCACTAGTAAGCCTCAAAATGATCTTACCAGTGAACTAGTGGGCGTTTTGCGGCTTACATGTCAACAAGTAAGCCTCAAAATGATCTTACTAGTGAACTATTGGGTTCTTTTGTGGCTGACATGTTCACTAGTAAGCGTCACAATGACCTTACTAGTGAACTAGTGAGCGTTTTGTGGCTTACATGTTCACTAGTAAGTGTCAAAATGACCTTACTAGTGAACTAGTGAGTGTTTTGTGGCTGACATGTTCACTAGTAAGCGTCAAAATGACCTTACTAGTGAACTAGTGACAATTTGTAGCTTACATGTTCACGAGTAAGCGTCAAAATGACCTTACTAGTGAACTAGTGAGCGTTTTGTGGCTTACATGTTCACTAGTAAGCCTCAAAATGATCTTACGAGTGAGCTAAGGGGCGTTTTGTGGCTTACATGTCAACTAGTAAGCCTCAAAATGATCTTACTAGTGAACTAGTGGGCGTTTTGTGGCTTACATGTTCACTAGTAAGACTCAAAATGATCTTACTAGTGAACTAGTGGGCGTTTTGTGGCTTACATCTTCACTCGTTACCCTCAAAATGATCTTACTAGTGAACTAGTGGGCGTTTTGTGGCTTACATGTTCACTAGTAAGTGTCAAAATGACCTTACTAGTGAACTAGTGAGTGTTTTGTGGCTGACATGTTCACTAGTAAGCGTCAAAATGACCTTACTAGTGAACTAGTGACAATTTGTGGCTTACATGTTCACGAGTAAGCGTCAAAATGACCTTACTAGTGAACTAGTGAGCGTTTTGTGGCTTACATGTTCACTAGTAAGCCTCAAAATGATCTTACGAGTGAGCTAAGGGGCGTTTTGTGGCTTACATGTCAACTAGTAAGCCTCAAAATGATCTTACTAGTGAACTAGTGGGCGTTTTGTGGCTTACATGTTCACTAGTAAGACTCAAAATGATCTTACTAGTGAACTAGTGGGCGTTTTGTGGCTTACATCTTCACTCGTTACCCTCAAAATGATCTTACTAGTGAACTAGTGGGCGTTTTGTGGCTTACATGTCAACTAGTAAGCCTCAAAATGATCTTAATAGTGAACTAGTGGGTTCTTTTGTGGCTTACATTTTCACTAGTAAGCGTCACAATGACCTTACTTGTGAAGTAGTGAGCGTTTTGTGGCTTACATGTTCACTAGTAAGCCTCACAATGATCTTACTAGTGAACTAGTGGGCGTTTTGTGGCTTACATGTCAAATAGCAAGCCTCAAAATGATCTTACTAGTGAACTAGTGGGCACATTTATGAGCTTACATGTTCACTAGTAGGCCTCAAAATGATCTTACCAGTGAACTAGTGGGCGTTTTGCGGCTTACATGTCAACTAGCAAGCCTCAAAATGATCTTACTAGTGAACTAGTGGGCATTTTGTGGCTTACATGTCAACTAGTAAGCCTCAAAATGATCTTACTAGTGAACTAGTGGGCACATTTATGGCCTTAAATGTTCACTAGTAAGCCTCAAAATGATCTTACTAGTGAACTAGTGGGGGTTTTGTGGCTTACATGTTCACTAGTAAGCCTCAAAATGATCTTACTAGTGAACTCGTAAGATCATTACATGTCAACTAGTAAGCCTCAAAATGATCTTAGAAGTGAACTAGTGGGCGTTTTGTGGCTTACATGTTCACTAGTAAGTGTCAAAATGACCTTACTAGTTAACTAGTGAGTGTTTTGTGGCTTACATGTTCACTGGTAGGCGTCAAAATGATCTTACTAGTGAACTAGTGGGCACATTTATGGCCTTAAATGTTCACTAGTAAGCCTCAAAATGATCTTACCAGTGAACTAGTGGGCGTTTTGCGGCTTACATGTCAACAAGTAAGCCTCAAAATGATCTTACTAGTGAACTATTGGGTTCTTTTGTGGCTGACATGTTCACTAGTAAGCGTCACAATGACCTTACTAGTGAACTAGTGAGCGTTTTGTGGCTTACATGTTCACTAGTAAGTGTCAAAATGACCTTACTAGTGAACTAGTGAGTGTTTTGTGGCTGACATGTTCACTAGTAAGCGTCAAAATGACCTTACTAGTGAACTAGTGACAATTTGTAGCTTACATGTTCACGAGTAAGCGTCAAAATGACCTTACTAGTGAACTAGTGAGCGTTTTGTGGCTTACATGTTCACTAGTAAGCCTCAAAATGATCTTACGAGTGAGCTAAGGGGCGTTTTGTGGCTTACATGTCAACTAGTAAGCCTCAAAATGATCTTACTAGTGAACTAGTGGGCGTTTTGTGGCTTACATGTTCACTAGTAAGACTCAAAATGATCTTACTAGTGAACTAGTGGGCGTTTTGTGGCTTACATCTTCACTCGTTACCCTCAAAATGATCTTACTAGTGAACTAGTGGGCGTTTTGTGGCTTACATGTTCACTAGTAAGTGTCAAAATGACCTTACTAGTGAACTAGTGAGTGTTTTGTGGCTGACATGTTCACTAGTAAGCGTCAAAATGACCTTACTAGTGAACTAGTGACAATTTGTGGCTTACATGTTCACGAGTAAGCGTCAAAATGACCTTACTAGTGAACTAGTGAGCGTTTTGTGGCTTACATGTTCACTAGTAAGCCTCAAAATGATCTTACGAGTGAGCTAAGGGGCGTTTTGTGGCTTACATGTCAACTAGTAAGCCTCAAAATGATCTTACTAGTGAACTAGTGGGCGTTTTGTGGCTTACATGTTCACTAGTAAGACTCAAAATGATCTTACTAGTGAACTAGTGGGCGTTTTGTGGCTTACATCTTCACTCGTTACCCTCAAAATGATCTTACTAGTGAACTAGTGGGCGTTTTGTGGCTTACATGTCAACTAGTAAGCCTCAAAATGATCTTAATAGTGAACTAGTGGGTTCTTTTGTGGCTTACATTTTCACTAGTAAGCGTCACAATGACCTTACTTGTGAAGTAGTGAGCGTTTTGTGGCTTACATGTTCACTAGTAAGCCTCACAATGATCTTACTAGTGAACTAGTGGGCGTTTTGTGGCTTACATGTCAAATAGCAAGCCTCAAAATGATCTTACTAGTGAACTAGTGGGCACATTTATGAGCTTACATGTTCACTAGTAGGCCTCAAAATGATCTTACCAGTGAACTAGTGGGCGTTTTGCGGCTTACATGTCAACTAGCAAGCCTCAAAATGATCTTACTAGTGAACTAGTGGGCATTTTGTGGCTTACATGTCAACTAGTAAGCCTCAAAATGATCTTACTAGTGAACTAGTGGGCACATTTATGGCCTTAAATGTTCACTAGTAAGCCTCAAAATGATCTTACTAGTGAACTAGTGGGGGTTTTGTGGCTTACATGTTCACGAGTAAGCCTCAAAATGATCTTACGAGTGAACTAGTGGGCGTTTTGCGGCTTACATGTCAACAAGTAAGCCTCAAAATGATCTTACTAGTGAACTAGTGGGTTCTTTTGTGGCTGACATGTTCACTAGTAAGCGTCACAATGACCTTACTAGTGAACTAGTGAGCGTTTTGTGGCTTACATGTTCACTAGTAAGTGTCAAAATGACCTTACTAGTGAACTAGTGAGTGTTTTGTGGCTGACATGTTCACTAGTAAGCGTCAAAATGACCTTACTAGTGAACTAGTGACAATTTGTGGCTTACATGTTCACGAGTAAGCGTCAAAATGACCTTACTAGTGAACTAGTGAGCGTTTTGTGGCTTACATGTTCACTAGTAAGCCTCAAAATGATCTTACGAGTGAGCTAAGGGGCGTTTTGTGGCTTACATGTCAACTAGTAAGCCTCAAAATGATCTTACTAGTGAACTAGTGGGCGTTTTGTGGCTTACATGTTCACTAGTAAGACTCAAAATGATCTTACTAGTGAACTAGTGGGCGTTTTGTGGCTTACATCTTCACTCGTTACCCTCAAAATGATCTTACTAGTGAACTAGTGGGCGTTTTGTGGCTTACATGTCAACTAGTAAGCCTCAAAATGATCTTAATAGTGAACTAGTGGGTTCTTTTGTGGCTTACATTTTCACTAGTAAGCGTCACAATGACCTTACTTGTGAAGTAGTGAGCGTTTTGTGGCTTACATGTTCACTAGTAAGCCTCACAATGATCTTACTAGTGAACTAGTGGGCGTTTTGTGGCTTACATGTCAAATAGCAAGCCTCAAAATGATCTTACTAGTGAACTAGTGGGCACATTTATGAGCTTACATGTTCACTAGTAGGCCTCAAAATGATCTTACCAGTGAACTAGTGGGCGTTTTGCGGCTTACATGTCAACTAGCAAGCCTCAAAATGATCTTACTAGTGAACTAGTGGGCATTTTGTGGCTTACATGTCAACTAGTAAGCCTCAAAATGATCTTACTAGTGAACTAGTGGGCACATTTATGGCCTTAAATGTTCACTAGTAAGCCTCAAAATGATCTTACTAGTGAACTAGTGGGGGTTTTGTGGCTTACATGTTCACGAGTAAGCCTCAAAATGATCTTACGAGTGAACTAGTGGGCGTTTTGCGGCTTACATGTCAACAAGTAAGCCTCAAAATGATCTTACTAGTGAACTATTGGGTTCTTTTGTGGCTGACATGTTCACTAGTAAGCGTCACAATGACCTTACTAGTGAACTAGTGAGCGTTTTGTGGCTTACAAGTTCACTAGTAAGTGTCAAAATGATCTTACTAGTGAACTAGTGGGCGTTTTGTGGCTTACATGTTCACTAGTAAGACTCAAAATGATCTTACTAGTGAACTAGTGGGCGTTTTGTGGCTTACATCTTCACTCGTTACCCTCAAAATGATCTTACTAGTGAACTAGTGGGCGTTTTGTGGCTTACATGTCAACTAGTAAGCCTCAAAATGATCTTAATAGTGAACTAGTGGGTTCTTTTGTGGCTTACATTTTCACTAGTAAGCGTCACAATGACCTTACTTGTGAAGTAGTGAGCGTTTTGTGGCTTACATGTTCACTAGTAAGCCTCACAATGATCTTACTAGTGAACTAGTGGGCGTTTTGTGGCTTACATGTCAAATAGCAAGCCTCAAAATGATCTTACTAGTGAACTAGTGGGCACATTTATGAGCTTACATGTTCACTAGTAGGCCTCAAAATGATCTTACCAGTGAACTAGTGGGCGTTTTGCGGCTTACATGTCAACTAGCAAGCCTCAAAATGCTAGCAAGCCTCAAAATGATCTTACTAGTGAACTAGTGGGCATTTTGTGGCTTACATGTCAACTAGTAAGCCTCAAAATGATCTTACTAGTGAACTAGTGGGCACATTTATGGCCTTAAATGTTCACTAGTAAGCCTCAAAATGATCTTACTAGTGAACTAGTGGGGGTTTTGTGGCTTACATGTTCACGAGTAAGCCTCAAAATGATCTTACGAGTGAACTAGTGGGCGTTTTGCGGCTTACATGTCAACAAGTAAGCCTCAAAATGATCTTACTAGTGAACTAGTGGGTTCTTTTGTGGCTGACATGTTCACTAGTAAGCGTCACAATGACCTTACTAGTGAACTAGTGAGCGTTTTGTGGCTTACATGTTCACTAGTAAGTGTCAAAATGACCTTACTAGTGAACTAGTGAGTGTTTTGTGGCTGACATGTTCACTAGTAAGCGTCAAAATGACCTTACTAGTGAACTAGTGACAATTTGTGGCTTACATGTTCACGAGTAAGCGTCAAAATGACCTTACTAGTGAACTAGTGAGCGTTTTGTGGCTTACATGTTCACTAGTAAGCCTCAAAATGATCTTACGAGTGAGCTAAGGGGCGTTTTGTGGCTTACATGTCAACTAGTAAGCCTCAAAATGATCTTACTAGTGAACTAGTGGGCGTTTTGTGGCTTACATGTTCACTAGTAAGACTCAAAATGATCTTACTAGTGAACTAGTGGGCGTTTTGTGGCTTACATCTTCACTCGTTACCCTCAAAATGATCTTACTAGTGAACTAGTGGGCGTTTTGTGGCTTACATGTCAACTAGTAAGCCTCAAAATGATCTTAATAGTGAACTAGTGGGTTCTTTTGTGGCTTACATTTTCACTAGTAAGCGTCACAATGACCTTACTTGTGAAGTAGTGAGCGTTTTGTGGCTTACATGTTCACTAGTAAGCCTCACAATGATCTTACTAGTGAACTAGTGGGCGTTTTGTGGCTTACATGTCAAATAGCAAGCCTCAAAATGATCTTACTAGTGAACTAGTGGGCACATTTATGAGCTTACATGTTCACTAGTAGGCCTCAAAATGATCTTACCAGTGAACTAGTGGGCGTTTTGCGGCTTACATGTCAACTAGCAAGCCTCAAAATGATCTTACTAGTGAACTAGTGGGCATTTTGTGGCTTACATGTCAACTAGTAAGCCTCAAAATGATCTTACTAGTGAACTAGTGGGCACATTTATGGCCTTAAATGTTCACTAGTAAGCCTCAAAATGATCTTACTAGTGAACTAGTGGGGGTTTTGTGGCTTACATGTTCACGAGTAAGCCTCAAAATGATCTTACGAGTGAACTAGTGGGCGTTTTGCGGCTTACATGTCAACAAGTAAGCCTCAAAATGATCTTACTAGTGAACTATTGGGTTCTTTTGTGGCTGACATGTTCACTAGTAAGCGTCACAATGACCTTACTAGTGAACTAGTGAGCGTTTTGTGGCTTACAAGTTCACTAGTAAGTGTCAAAATGACCTTACTAGTGAACTAGTGAGTGTTTTGTGGCTGACATGTTCACTATTAAGCGTCAAAATGACCTTACTAGTGAACTAGTGACAATTTGTGGCTTACATGTTCACGAGTAAGCGTCAAAATGACCTTACTAGTGAACTAGTGAGCGTTTTGTGGCTTACATGTTCACTAGTAAGCCTCAAAATGATCTTACGAGTGAGCTAAGGGGCGTTTTGTGGCTTACATGTCAACTAGTAAGCCTCAAAATGATCTTACTAGTGAACTAGTGGGCGTTTTGTGGCTTACATGTTCACTAGTAAGACTCAAAATGATCTTACTAGTGAACTAGTGGGCGTTTTGTGGCTTACATCTTCACTCGTTACCCTCAAAATGATCTTACTAGTGAACTAGTGGGCGTTTTGTGGCTTACATGTCAACTAGTAAGCCTCAAAATGATCTTACTAGTGAACTAGTGGGCGTTTTGTGGCTTACATGTTCATGAGTAAGCGTCAAAATGATCTTACTAGTGAACTAGTGGGCATTTTGCGGCTTGCATGTCAACTCGTAAGCCTCAAAATGATCTTACGAGTGAACTAGTGGGCGTTTTGCGGCTTACATGTCAACAAGTAAGCCTCAAAATGATCTTACTAATGAACTAGTGGGTGTTTTGTGGCTTACATGTTCACTAGTAAGCGTCAAAATGACCTTACTAGTGAATTAGTGAGCGTTTTGTGGCTTACATGTCAACTAGTAAGCCTCAAAATGATCTTACTAGTGAACTAGTGGGCATTTTGTGGCTTACATATCAACTAGTAAGCCTCAAAATGATCTTACTAGTGAACTACTGGGCACATTCATGGCCTTACATGTTCACTATTAAGCCTCAAAATGATCTTACTAGTGAACTCGTGGGCGTTTTGTGGCTTACATGTTCACTAGTAAGCCTCAAAATGATCTTACGAGTGAGCTATTGGGCGTTTTGTGGCTTACATGTCAACTAGTAAGCCTCAAAATGATCTTACTAGTGAACTAGTGGGCGTTTTGTGGCTTACATGTTCACTAGTAAGTGTCAAAATGACCTTACTAGTTAACTAGTGAGTGTTTTGTGGCTTACATGTTCACTAGTAGGCGTCAAAATGATCTTACTAGTGAACTAGTGAGCGTTTTGTGGCTTACATGTTCACTAGTAAGCCTCAAAATGATCTTACTAGTGAACTAGTGGGCACATTTATGGCCTTACATGTTCACGAGTAAGCCTCAAAATGATCTTACTAGTGAACTAGTGGGCACATTTATGGCCTTACATGTTCACTAGTAAGCCTCAAAATGATCTTACTAGTGAACTAGTGGGCATTTTGTGGCTTACATGTCAACTAGTAAGCCTCAAAATGATCTTACTAGTGAACTAGTGGGCACATTTATGGCCTTACATGTTCACTTGTAAGCCTCAAAATGATCTTACTAGTGAACTAGTGGGCGTTTTGTGGCTTACATGTTCACGAGTAAGCGTCAAAATGATCTTACTAGTGAACTAGTGGGCGTTTTGCGGCTTGCATGTCAACTAGTAAGCCTCAAAATGATCTTACGAGTGAACTAGTGGGCGTTTTGCGGCTTACATGTCAACAAGTAAGCCTCAAAATGATCTTAGTAATGAACTAGTGGGTGTTTTGTGGCTTACATGTTCACTAGTAAGCGTCAAAATGACCTTACTAGTGAATTAGTGAGCGTTTTGTGGCTTACATGTCAACTAGTAAGCCTCAAAAAGATCTTACTAGTGAACTATTGGGCACATTTATGGCCTTACATGTTCACTAGTAAGCGTCAAAATGATCTTACTAGTGAACTAGTGGGCATTTTGTGGCTTACATGTCAACTAGTAAGCCTCAAAATGATCTTACTAGTGAACTAGTAGGCACATTTATGGCCTTACATGTTCACTAGTAAGCCTCAAAATGATCTTACTAGTGAACTCGTAAGATCATTACATGTCAACTAGTAAGCCTCAAAATGATCTTAGAAGTGAACTAGTGGGCGTTTTGTGGCTTACATGTTCACTAGTAAGTGTCAAAATGACCTTACTAGTTAACTAGTGAGTGTTTTGTGGCTTAGATGTTCACTGGTAGGCGTCAAAATGATCTTACTAGTGAACTAGTGGGCACATTTATGGCCTTAAATGTTCACTAGTAAGCCTCAAAATGATCTTACTAGTGAACTAGTGGGGGTTTTGTGGCTTACATGTTCACGAGTAAGCCTCAAAATGATCTTACGAGTGAACTAGTGGGCGTTTTGCGGCTTACATGTCAACAAGTAAGCCTCAAAATGATCTTACTAGTGAACTATTGGGTTCTTTTGTGGCTGACATGTTCACTAGTAAGCGTCACAATGACCTTACTAGTGAACTAGTGAGCGTTTTGTGGCTTACATGTTCACTAGTAAGTGTCAAAATGACCTTACTAGTGAACTAGTGAGTGTTTTGTGGCTGACATGTTCACTAGTAAGCGTCAAAATGACCTTACTAGTGAACTAGTGACAATTTGTGGCTTACATGTTCACGAGTAAGCGTCAAAATGACCTTACTAGTGAACTAGTGAGCGTTTTGTGGCTTACATGTTCACTCGTAAGCCTCAAAATGATCTTACTAGTGAACTAGTGGTTGTTTGTGGCTTATATGTTCACTAGTAAGCCTCAAAATGATCTTACTAGTGAACTAGTGGGCACATTTATGGCCTTACATGTTCACTAGTAAGCGTCAAAATGATCTTACGAGTGAGCTAAGGGGCGTTTTGTGGCTTACATGTCAACTAGTAAGCCTCAAAATGATCTTACTAGTGAACTAGTGGTTGTTTGTGGCTTATATGTTCACTAGTAAGCCTCAAAATGATCTTACTAGTGAACTAGTGGGCACATTTATGGCCTTACATGTTCACTAGTAAGCGTCAAAATGATCTTACTCGTGAACTAGTGGGCATTTTGTGGCTTACATGTCAACTAGTAAGCCTCAAAATGATCTTACTAGTGAACTAGTAGGCACATTTATGGCCTTACATGTTCACTAGTAAGCCTCAAAATGATCTTACTAGTGAACTCGTAAGATCATTACATGTCAACTAGTAAGCCTCAAAATGATCTTTGAAGTGAACTAGTGGGCGTTTTGTGGCTTACATGTTCACTAGTAAGTGTCAAAATGACCTTACTAGTTAACTAGTGAGTATTTTGTGGCTTACATGTTCACTGGTAGGCGTCAAAATGATCTTACTAGTGAACTAGTGGGCACATTTATGGCCTTAAATGTTCACTAGTAAGCCTCAAAATGATCTTACTAGTGAACTAGTGGGGGTTTTGTGGCTTACATGTTCACTAGTAAGCGTCAAAATGACCTTACTAGTGAATTAGTGAGCGTTTTGTGGCTTACATGTCAACTAGTAAGCCTCAAAATGATCTTACTAGTGAACTAGTGGGCATTTTGTGGCTTACATATCAACTAGTAAGCCTCAAAATGATCTTACTAGTGAACTACTGGGCACATTCATGGCCTTACATGTTCACTATTAAGCCTCAAAATGATCTTACTAGTGAACTCGTGGGCGTTTTGTGGCTTACATGTTCACTAGTAAGCCTCAAAATGATCTTACGAGTGAGCTATTGGGCGTTTTGTGGCTTACATGTCAACTAGTAAGCCTCAAAATGATCTTACTAGTGAACTAGTGGGCGTTTTGTGGCTTACATGTTCACTAGTAAGTGTCAAAATGACCTTACTAGTTAACTAGTGAGTGTTTTGTGGCTTACATGTTCACTAGTAGGCGTCAAAATGATCTTACTAGTGAACTAGTGAGCGTTTTGTGGCTTACATGTTCACTAGTAAGCCTCAAAATGATCTTACTAGTGAACTAGTGGGCACATTTATGGCCTTACATGTTCACGAGTAAGCCTCAAAATGATCTTACTAGTGAACTAGTGGGCACATTTATGGCCTTACATGTTCACTAGTAAGCCTCAAAATGATCTTACTAGTGAACTAGTGGGCATTTTGTGGCTTACATGTCAACTAGTAAGCCTCAAAATGATCTTACTAGTGAACTAGTGGGCACATTTATGGCCTTACATGTTCACTTGTAAGCCTCAAAATGATCTTACTAGTGAACTAGTGGGCGTTTTGTGGCTTACATGTTCACGAGTAAGCGTCAAAATGATCTTACTAGTGAACTAGTGGGCGTTTTGCGGCTTGCATGTCAACTAGTAAGCCTCAAAATGATCTTACGAGTGAACTAGTGGGCGTTTTGCGGCTTACATGTCAACAAGTAAGCCTCAAAATGATCTTAGTAATGAACTAGTGGGTGTTTTGTGGCTTACATGTTCACTAGTAAGCGTCAAAATGACCTTACTAGTGAATTAGTGAGCGTTTTGTGGCTTACATGTCAACTAGTAAGCCTCAAAAAGATCTTACTAGTGAACTATTGGGCACATTTATGGCCTTACATGTTCACTAGTAAGCGTCAAAATGATCTTACTAGTGAACTAGTGGGCATTTTGTGGATTACATGTCAACTAGTAAGCCTCAAAATGATCTTACTAGTGAACTAGTAGGCACATTTATGGCCTTACATGTTCACTAGTAAGCCTCAAAATGATCTTACTAGTGAACTCGTAAGATCATTACATGTCAACTAGTAAGCCTCAAAATGATCTTAGAAGTGAACTAGTGGGCGTTTTGTGGCTTACATGTTCACTAGTAAGTGTCAAAATGACCTTACTAGTTAACTAGTGAGTGTTTTGTGGCTTAGATGTTCACTGGTAGGCGTCAAAATGATCTTACTAGTGAACTAGTGGGCACATTTATGGCCTTAAATGTTCACTAGTAAGCCTCAAAATGATCTTACTAGTGAACTAGTGGGGGTTTTGTGGCTTACATATTCACGAGTAAGCCTCAAAATGATCTTACGAGTGAACTAGTGGGCGTTTTGCGGCTTACATGTCAACAAGTAAGCCTCAAAATGATCTTACTAGTGAACTATTGGGTTCTTTTGTGGCTGACATGTTCACTAGTAAGCGTCACAATGACCTTACTAGTGAACTAGTGAGCGTTTTGTGGCTTACATGTTCACTAGTAAGTGTCAAAATGACCTTACTAGTGAACTAGTGAGTGTTTTGTGGCTGACATGTTCACTAGTAAGCGTCAAAATGACCTTACTAGTGAACTAGTGACAATTTGTGGCTTACATGTTCACGAGTAAGCGTCAAAATGACCTTACTAGTGAACTAGTGAGCGTTTTGTGGCTTACATGTTCACTCGTAAGCCTCAAAATGATCTTACTAGTGAACTAGTGGTTGTTTGTGGCTTATATGTTCACTAGTAAGCCTCAAAATGATCTTACTAGTGAACTAGTGGGCACATTTATGGCCTTACATGTTCACTAGTAAGCGTCAAAATGATCTTACGAGTGAGCTAAGGGGCGTTTTGTGGCTTACATGTCAACTAGTAAGCCTCAAAATGATCTTACTAGTGAACTAGTGGTTGTTTGTGGCTTATATGTTCACTAGTAAGCCTCAAAATGATCTTACTAGTGAACTAGTGGGCACATTTATGGCCTTACATGTTCACTAGTAAGCGTCAAAATGATCTTACTAGTGAACTAGTGGGCATTTTGTGGCTTACATGTCAACTAGTAAGCCTCAAAATGATCTTACTAGTGAACTAGTAGGCACATTTATGGCCTTACATGTTCACTAGTAAGCCTCAAAATGATCTTACTAGTGAACTCGTAAGATCATTACATGTCAACTAGTAAGCCTCAAAATGATCTTAGAAGTGAACTAGTGGGCGTTTTGTGGCTTACATGTTCACTAGTAAGTGTCAAAATGACCTTACTAGTTAACTAGTGAGTATTTTGTGGCTTACATGTTCACTGGTAGGCGTCAAAATGATCTTACTAGTGAACTAGTGGGCACATTTATGGCCTTAAATGTTCACTAGTAAGCCTCAAAATGATCTTACTAGTGAACTAGTGGGGGTTTTGTGGCTTACATGTTCACGAGTAAGCCTCAAAATGATCTTACGAGTGAACTAGTGGGCGTTTTGCGGCTTACATGTCAACAAGTAAGCCTCAAAATGATCTTACTAGTGAACTAGTGGGGGTTTTGTGGCTTACATGTTCACGAGTAAGCCTCAAAATGATCTTACGAGTGAACTAGTGGGCGTTTTGCGGCTTACATGTCAACAAGTAAGCCTCAAAATGATCTTACTAGTGAACTATTGGGTTCTTTTGTGGCTGACATGTTCACTAGTAAGTGTCAAAATGACCTTACTAGTGAACTAGTGAGTGTTTTGTGGCTGACATGTTCACTAGTAAGCGTCAAAATGACCTTACCAGTGAACTAGTGACAATTTGTGGCTTACATGTTCACGAGTAAGCGTCAAAATGACCTTACTAGTGAACTAGTGAGCGTTTTGTGGCTTACATGTTCACTAGTAAGCCTCAAAATGATCTTACGAGTGAGCTAAGGGGCGTTTTGTGGCTTACATGTCAACTAGTAAGCCTCAAAATGATCTTACTAGTGAACTAGTGGGCGTTTTGTGGCTTACATGTTCACTAGTAAGACTCAAAATGATCTTACTAGTGAACTAGTGGGCGTTTTGTGGCTTACATCTTCACTCGTTACCCTCAAAATGATCTTACTAGTGAACTAGTGGGCGTTTTGTGGCTTACATGTCAACTAGTAAGCCTCAAAATGATCTTACTAGTGAACTAGTGGGCGTTTTGTGGCTTACATGTTCATGAGTAAGCGTCAAAATGATCTTACTAGTGAACTAGTGGGCGTTTTGCGGCTTGCATGTCAACTAGTAAGCCTCAAAATGATCTTACGAGTGAACTAGTGGGCGTTTTGCGGCTTACATGTCAACAAGTAAGCCTCAAAATGATCTTACTAATGAACTAGTGGGTGTTTTGTGGCTTACATGTTCACTAGTAAGCGTCAAAATGACCTTACTAGTGAATTAGTGAGCGTTTTGTGGCTTACATGTCAACTAGTAAGCCTCAAAATGATCTTACTAGTGAACTAGTGGTTGTTTTGTGGCTTACATGTTCACTAGTAAGCCTCAAAATGATCTTACTAGTGAACTAGTGGGCACATTTATGGCCTTACATGTTCACTAGTAAGCGTCAAAATGATCTTACTAGTGAACTAGTGGGCATTTTGTGGCTTACATATCAACTAGTAAGCCTCAAAATGATCTTACTAGTGAACTACTGGGCACATTCATGGCCTTACATGTTCACTATTAAGCCTCAAAATGATCTTACTAGTGAACTCGTGGGCGTTTTGTGGCTTACATGTTCACTAGTAAGCCTCAAAATGATCTTACGAGTGAGCTAAGGGGCGTTTTGTGGCTTACATGTCAACTAGTAAGCCTCAAAATGATCTTACTAGTGAACTAGTGGGCGTTTTGTGGCTTACATGTTCACTAGTAAGTGTCAAAATGACCTTACTAGTTAACTAGTGAGTGTTTGTGGCTTACATGTTCACTAGTAGGCGTCAAAATGATCTTACTAGTGAACTAGTGAGCGTTTTGTGGCTTACATGTTCACTAGTAAGCCTCAAAATGATCTTACTAGTGAACTAGTGGGCACATTTATGGCCTTACATGTTCACTAGTAAGCCTCAAAATGATCTTACTAGTGAACTAGTGGGCACATTTATGGCCTTACATGTTCACTAGTAAGCCTCAAAATGATCTTACTAGTGAACTAGTGGGCATTTTGTGGCTTACATGTCAACTAGTAAGCCTCAAAATGATCTTACTAGTGAACTAGTGGGCACATTTATGGCCTTACATGTTCACTTGTAAGCCTCAAAATGATCTTACTAGTGAACTAGTGGGCGTTTTGTGGCTTACATGTTCACGAGTAAGCGTCAAAATGATCTTACTAGTGAACTAGTGGGCGTTTTGCGGCTTGCATGTCAACTAGTAAGCCTCAAAATGATCTTACGAGTGAACTAGTGGGCGTTTTGCGGCTTACATGTCAACAAGTAAGCCTCAAAATGATCTTAGTAATGAACTAGTGGGTGTTTTGTGGCTTACATGTTCACTAGTAAGCGTCAAAATGACCTTACTAGTGAATTAGTGAGCGTTTTGTGGCTTACATGTCAACTAGTAAGCCTCAAAATGATCTTACTAGTGAACTAGTGGTTGTTTGTGGCTTATATGTTCACTAGTAAGCCTCAAAATGATCTTACTAGTGAACTAGTGGGCACATTTATGGCCTTACATGTTCACTAGTAAGCGTCAAAATGATCTTACTAGTGAACTAGTGGGCATTTTGTGGCTTACATGTCAACTAGTAAGCCTCAAAATGATCTTACTAGTGAACTAGTAGGCACATTTATGGCCTTACATGTTCACTAGTAAGCCTCAAAATGATCTTACTAGTGAACTCGTGGGCGTTTTGTGGCTTACATGTTCACTAGTAAGCCTCAAAATGATCTTACGAGTGAGATAAGGGGCGTTTTGTGGCTTACATGTCAACTAGTAAGACTCAAAATGATCTTAGAAGTGAACTAGTGGGCGTTTTGTGGCTTACATGTTCACTAGTAAGTGTCAAAATGACCTTACTAGTTAACTAGTGAGTGTTTTGTGGCTTACATGTTCACTGGTAGGCGTCAAAATGATCTTACTAGTGAACTAGTGAGCGTTTTGTGGCTTACATGTTCACTAGTAAGCCTCAAAATGCCCACTAGTTCACTAGTAAGATCATTTTGACGAAATGAGTGAACTAGTGAGCGTTTTGCGGCTTACATGTCAACTAGCAAGCCTCAAAATGATCTTACGAGTGAACTAGTGGGGATTTTGTGGCTTACATGTCAACTAGTAAGCGTCAAAATGATCTTACTAGTGAACTAGTGGGCACATTTATGGCCTTACATGTTCACTAGTAAGCCTCAAAATGATCTTTACAGTGAACTAGTGGGCGTTTTGTGGCTTACATGTTCACGAGTAAGCGTCAAAATGATCTTACTAGTGAACTAGTGGGCGTTTTGCGGCTTACATGTCAACAAGTAAGCCTCAAAATGATCTTACTAATGAACTAGTGGGCGTTTTGTGGCTTACATGTTCACTAGTAAGCGTCAAAATGACCTTACTAGTGAATTAGTGAGTGTTTTGTGGCTTACATGTCAACGAGTAAGCCTCAAAATGATCTTACTAGTGAACTAGTGGGCGTTTTGCGGCTTGCATGTCAACTAGTAAGCCTCAAAATGATCTTACGAGTGAACTAGTGGGTGTTTTGCGGCTTACATGTCAACAAGTAAGCCTCAAAATGATCTTACTAGTGAACTAGTGGGCGTTTTGCGGCTTACATGTTAACTAGTAAGCGTCAAAATGACCTTACTAGTGAACTAGTGACAATTTGTGGCTTACATGTTCACGAGTAAGCGTCAAAATGACCTTACTAGTGAACTAGTGAGCGTTTTGCGGCTTACATGTCAACTAGCAAGCCTCAAAATGATCTTACGAGTGAGCTAAGGGGCGTATTGCGGCTTATATGTCAACTAGTAAGCCTCAAAATGATCTTACTAGTGAACTAGTGGGCACATTTATGGCCTTACATGTTCACTAGTAAGCCTCAAAATGATCTTACTAGTGAACTAGTGGGCACATTTATGGCCTTACATGTTCACTAGTAAGCCTCAAAATGATCTTACTAGTGAACTAGTGGGCCTTTTTATGGATTACATGTTCACTAGTAAGTGTCAAAATGACCTTACTAGTTAACTCGTGAGTGTTTTGTGGCTTACATGTTCACGAGGAAGCGTCAAAATGACCTTACTAGTGAACTAGTGAGCGTTTTGTGGCTTACATGTTCACTAGTAAGCATCAAAATGATCTTACCAGTGAACTCGTGGGCGTTTTGCGGCTTACATGTCAACTAGTAAGCCTCAAAATGATCTTACTAGTGAACTAGTGGGCATTTTGTGGCTTACATGTCAACCAGTAAGCCTCAAAATGATCTTACTAGTGAACTAGTGGGCACATTTATGGCCTTACATGTTCACTAGTAAGCGTCAAAATGATCTTACTAGTAAACTAGTGGGCACATTTATGGCCTTACATGTTCACTAGTAAGCGTCAAAATGACCTTACTAGTGAACTAGTGGGCGTTTTGTGGCTTACATGTCAACTCGTAAGCCTCAAAATGATCTTACGAGTGAGCTAGTGGGCGTTTTGCGGCTTACATGTCAACTACTAAGCCTCACAATGATCTTACTAGTGAACTAGTGGGCATTTTGTGGCTTACATGTCAACTACTAAGCCTCAAAATGATCTTACTAGTGAACTAGTGGGCACATTTATGGCCTTACATGTTCACTTGTAAGCCTCAAAATGATCTTACTAGTGAACTAATGAGCGTTTTGTGGCTTACATGTTCACGAGTAAGTGTCAAAATGATCTTACTAGTGAACTAGTGGGCATTTTGTGGCTTACATGTCAACTAGTAAGCCTCAAAATGATCTTACTAGTGAACTAGTGGGCACATTTATGACCTTACATGTTCACTAGTAAGCCTCAAAATGATCTTACCAGTGAACTAGTGGGGGTTTTGCGGCTTATATGTCAACTAGTAAGCCTCAAAATGATCTTACTAGTGAACTAGTGGGGATTTTGTGGCTTACATGTCAACTCGTAAGCCTCAAAATGATCTTACGAGTGAGCTAGTGGGCGTTTTGTGGCTTACATGTCAACTACTAAGCCTCACAATGATCTTACTAGTGAACTAGTGGGCATTTTGTGGCTTACATGTCAACTACTAAGCCTCAAAATGATCTTACCAGTGAACTAGTGGGCACATTTATGGCCTTACATGTTCACTAGTAAGCCTCAAAATGATCTTACCAGTGAACTAGTGGGCGTTTTGTGCCTTACATGTTCACGAGTAAGTGTCAAAATGATCTTACTAGTGAACTAGTGGGCATTTTGTGGCTTACATGTCAACTAGTAAGCCACAAAATGATCTTACTAGTGAACTAGTGGGCACATTTATGACCTTACATGTTCACTAGTAAGCCTCAAAATGATCTTACCAGTGAACTAGTGGGGGTTTTGCGGCTTATATGTCAACTAGTAAGCCTCAAAATGATCTTACTAGTGAACTAGTGGGGATTTTGTGGCTTACATGTCAACTAGTAAGCCTCAAAATGATCTTACCAGTGAACTAGTGGGCACATTTATGGCCTTACATGTTCACTAGTAAGCCTCAAAATGATCTTACCAGTGAACTAGTGGGCGTTTTGTGCCTTACATGTTCACGAGTAAGTGTCAAAATGATCTTACTAGTGAACTAGTGGCCGTTTTGCGGCTTACATGTCAACAAGTAAGCCTCAAAATGATCTTACTAATGAACTAGTGGGCGTTTTGTGGCTTACATGTTCACTAGTAAGCGTCAAAATGACCTTACTAGTGAATTAGTGAGCGTTTTGTGGCTTACATGTCAACGAGTAAGCCTCAAAATGATCTTACTAGTGAACTAGTGACAATTTGTGGCTTACATGTTCACGAGTAAGCGTCAAAATGACCTTACTAGTGAACTAGTGGGCATTTTGTGGCTTACATGTCAACCAGTAAGCCTCAAAATGATCTTACTAGTTAACTAGTGGGCACATTTATGGCCTTACATGTTCACTAGTAAGCGTCAAAATGATCTTACTAGTAAACTAGTGGGCACATTTATGGCCTTACATGTTCACTAGTAAGCGTCAAAATGACCTTACTAGTGAACTAGTGGGCGTTTTGTGGCTTACATGTCAACTCGTAAGCCTCAAAATGATCTTACGAGTGAGCTAGTGGGCGTTTTGCGGCTTACATGTCAACTACTAAGCCTCACAATGATCTTACTAGTGAACTAGTGGGCATTTTGTGGCTTACATGTCAACTACTAAGCCTCAAAATGATCTTACTAGTGAACTAGTGGGCACATTTATGGCCTTACATGTTCACTTGTAAGCCTCAAAATGATCTTACTAGTGAACTAATGAGCGTTTTGTGGCTTACATGTTCACGAGTAAGTGTCAAAATGATCTTACTAGTGAACTAGTGGGCATTTTGTGGCTTACATGTCAACTAGTAAGCCTCAAAATGATCTTACTAGTGAACTAGTGGGCACATTTATGACCTTACATGTTCACTAGTAAGCCTCAAAATGATCTTACCAGTGAACTAGTGGGGGTTTTGCGGCTTATATGTCAACTAGTAAGCCTCAAAATGATCTTACTAGTGAACTAGTGGGGATTTTGTGGCTTACATGTCAACTCGTAAGCCTCAAAATGATCTTACGAGTGAGCTAGTGGGCGTTTTGTGGCTTACATGTCAACTACTAAGCCTCACAATGATCTTACTAGTGAACTAGTGGGCATTTTGTGGCTTACATGTCAACTACTAAGCCTCAAAATGATCTTACCAGTGAACTAGTGGGCACATTTATGGCCTTACATGTTCACTAGTAAGCCTCAAAATGATCTTACCAGTGAACTAGTGGGCGTTTTGTGCCTTACATGTTCACGAGTAAGTGTCAAAATGATCTTACTAGTGAACTAGTGGGCATTTTGTGGCTTACATGTCAACTAGTAAGCCACAAAATGATCTTACTAGTGAACTAGTGGGCACATTTATGACCTTACATGTTCACTAGTAAGCCTCAAAATGATCTTACCAGTGAACTAGTGGGGGTTTTGCGGCTTATATGTCAACTAGTAAGCCTCAAAATGATCTTACTAGTGAACTAGTGGGGATTTTGTGGCTTACATGTCAACTAGTAAGCCTCAAAATGATCTTACCAGTGAACTAGTGGGCACATTTATGGCCTTACATGTTCACTAGTAAGCCTCAAAATGATCTTACCAGTGAACTAGTGGGCGTTTTGTGCCTTACATGTTCACGAGTAAGTGTCAAAATGATCTTACTAGTGAACTAGTGGCCGTTTTGCGGCTTACATGTCAACAAGTAAGCCTCAAAATGATCTTACTAATGAACTAGTGGGCGTTTTGTGGCTTACATGTTCACTAGTAAGCGTCAAAATGACCTTACTAGTGAATTAGTGAGCGTTTTGTGGCTTACATGTCAACGAGTAAGCCTCAAAATGATCTTACTAGTGAACTAGTGACAATTTGTGGCTTACATGTTCACGAGTAAGCGTCAAAATGACCTTACTAGTGAACTAGTGGGCATTTTGTGGCTTACATGTCAACCAGTAAGCCTCAAAATGATCTTACTAGTTAACTAGTGGGCACATTTATGGCCTTACATGTTCACTAGTAAGCGTCAAAATGATCTTACTAGTAAACTAGTGGGCACATTTATGGCCTTACATGTTCACTAGTAAGCGTCAAAATGACCTTACTAGTGAACTAGTGGGCGTTTTGTGGCTTACATGTCAACTCGTAAGCCTCAAAATGATCTTACGAGTGAGCTAGTGGGCGTTTTGCGGCTTACATGTCAACTACTAAGCCTCACAATGATCTTACTAGTGAACTAGTGGGCATTTTGTGGCTTACATGTCAACTACTAAGCCTCACAATGATCTTACTAGTGAACTAGTGGGCACATTTATGGCCTTACATGTTCACTTGTAAGCCTCAAAATGATCTTACTAGTGAACTAATGAGCGTTTTGTGGCTTACATGTTCACGAGTAAGTGTCAAAATGATCTTACTAGTGAACTAGTGGGCATTTTGTGGCTTACATGTCAACTAGTAAGCCTCAAAATGATCTTACTAGTGAACTAGTGGGCACATTTATGACCTTACATGTTCACTACTAAGCCTCAAAATGATCTTACCAGTGAACTAGTGGGGGTTTTGCGGCTTATATGTCAACTAGTAAGCCTCAAAATGATCTTACTAGGGAACTAGTGGGGATTTTGTGGCTTACATGTCAACTCGTAAGCCTCAAAATGATCTTACGAGTGAGCTAGTGGGCGTTTTGTGGCTTACATGTCAACTACTAAGCCTCACAATGATCTTACTAGTGAACTAGTGGGCATTTTGTGGCTTACATGTCAACTACTAAGCCTCAAAATGATCTTACCAGTGAACTAGTGGGCACATTTATGGCCTTACATGTTCACTAGTAAGCCTCAAAATGATCTTACCAGTGAACTAGTGGGCGTTTTGTGCCTTACATGTTCACGAGTAAGTGTCAAAATGATCTTACTAGTGAACTAGTGGGCATTTTGTGGCTTACATGTCAACTAGTAAGCCACAAAATGATCTTACTAGTGAACTAGTGGGCACATTTATGACCTTACATGTTCACTAGTAAGCCTCAAAATGATCTTACCAGTGAACTAGTGGGGGTTTTGCGGCTTATATGTCAACTAGTAAGCCTCAAAATGATCTTACTAGTGAACTAGTGGGGATTTTGTGGCTTACATGTCAACTAGTAAGCCTCAAAATGATCTTACCAGTGAACTAGTGGGCACATTTATGGCCTTACATGTTCACTAGTAAGCCTCAAAATGATCTTACCAGTGAACTAGTGGGCGTTTTGTGCCTTACATGTTCACGAGTAAGTGTCAAAATGATCTTACTAGTGAACTAGTGGCCGTTTTGCGGCTTACATGTCAACAAGTAAGCCTCAAAATGATCTTACTAATGAACTAGTGGGCGTTTTGTGGCTTACATGTTCACTAGTAAGCGTCAAAATGACCTTACTAGTGAATTAGTGAGCGTTTTGTGGCTTACATGTCAACGAGTAAGCCTCAAAATGATCTTACTAGTGAACTAGTGACAATTTGTGGCTTACATGTTCACGAGTAAGCGTCAAAATGACCTTACTAGTGAACTAGTGGGCATTTTGTGGCTTACATGTCAACCAGTAAGCCTCAAAATGATCTTACTAGTTAACTAGTGGGCACATTTATGGCCTTACATGTTCACTAGTAAGCGTCAAAATGATCTTACTAGTAAACTAGTGGGCACATTTATGGCCTTACATGTTCACTAGTAAGCGTCAAAATGACCTTACTAGTGAACTAGTGGGCGTTTTGTGGCTTACATGTCAACTCGTAAGCCTCAAAATGATCTTACGAGTGAGCTAGTGGGCGTTTTGCGGCTTACATGTCAACTACTAAGCCTCACAATGATCTTACTAGTGAACTAGTGGGCATTTTGTGGCTTACATGTCAACTACTAAGCCTCAAAATGATCTTACTAGTGAACTAGTGGGCACATTTATGGCCTTACATGTTCACTTGTAAGCCTCAAAATGATCTTACTAGTGAACTAATGAGCGTTTTGTGGCTTACATGTTCATGAGTAAGTGTCAAAATGATCTTACTAGTGAACTAGTGGGCATTTTGTGGCTTACATGTCAACTAGTAAGCCTCAAAATGATCTTACTAGTGAACTAGTGGGCACATTTATGACCTTACATGTTCACTACTAAGCCTCAAAATGATCTTACCAGTGAACTAGTGGGGGTTTTGCGGCTTATATGTCAACTAGTAAGCCTCAAAATGATCTTACTAGTGAACTAGTGGGGATTTTGTGGCTTACATGTCAACTCGTAAGCCTCAAAATGATCTTACGAGTGAGCTAGTGGGCGTTTTGTGGCTTACATGTCAACTACTAAGCCTCACAATGATCTTACTAGTGAACTAGTGGGCATTTTGTGGCTTACATGTCAACTACTAAGCCTCAAAATGATCTTACCAGTGAACTAGTGGGCACATTTATGGCCTTACATGTTCACTAGTAAGCCTCAAAATGATCTTACCAGTGAACTAGTGGGCGTTTTGTGCCTTACATGTTCACGAGTAAGTGTCAAAATGATCTTACTAGTGAACTAGTGGGCATTTTGTGGCTTACATGTCAACTAGTAAGCCACAAAATGATCTTACTAGTGAACTAGTGGGCACATTTATGACCTTACATGTTCACTAGTAAGCCTCAAAATGATCTTACCAGTGAACTAGTGGGGGTTTTGCGGCTTATATGTCAACTAGTAAGCCTCAAAATGATCTTACTAGTGAACTAGTGGGGATTTTGTGGCTTACATGTCAACTAGTAAGCCTCAAAATGATCTTACCAGTGAACTAGTGGGCACATTTATGGCCTTACATGTTCACTAGTAAGCCTCAAAATGATCTTACCAGTGAACTAGTGGGCGTTTTGTGCCTTACATGTTCACGAGTAAGTGTCAAAAAGATCTTACTAGTGAACTAGTGGCCGTTTTGCGGCTTACATGTCAACAAGTAAGCCTCAAAATGATCTTACTAATGAACTAGTGGGCGTTTTGTGGCTTACATGTTCACTAGTAAGCGTCAAAATGACCTTACTAGTGAATTAGTGAGCGTTTTGTGGCTTACATGTCAACGAGTAAGCCTCAAAATGATCTTACTAGTGAACTAGTGACAATTTGTGGCTTACATGTTCACGAGTAAGCGTCAAAATGACCTTACTAGTGAACTAGTGAGCGTTTTGCGGCTTACATGTCAACTAGCAAGCCTCAAAATGATCTTACGAGTGAACTAGTGGGCACATTTATGGCCTTACATGTTCACTATTAAGAGTCAAAATGATCTTACTAGTGAACAGGTGGGCACATTTATGGCCTGACATGTTCACTAGTAAGCCTCAAAATGATCTTACTAGTGAACTAGTGGGCGTTTTGTGGCTTACATGTTCACTAGTAAGCGTCAAAATGACCTTACTAGTGAATTAGTGAGCGTTTTGTGGCTTACATGTCAACTAGTAAGCCTCAAAATGATCTTACTAGTGAACTCCTGGGCGTTTTGTGGCTTACATGTTCACTAGTAAGCCTCAAAATGATCTTACTAGTGAACTAGTGGGCGTTTTGTGGCTTACAACTTCACTCGTTAGCCTCAAAATGATCTTACTAGTGAACTAGTGGGCGTTTTGTGGCTTACATGTTCACTAGTAAGCCTCAAAATGATCTTACCAGTGAACTAGTGGGGGTTTTGCGGCTTATATGTCAACTAGTAAGCCTCAAAATGATCTTACTAGTGAACTATTGGGGATTTTGTGGCTTACATGTCAACTAGTAAGCGTCAAAATGATCTTACTAGTGAACTAGTGGGCACATTTATGGCCTTACATGTTCACTAGTAAGCCTCAAAATAATCTTTCCAGTGAACTAGTGGGCGTTTTGTGGCTTACATGTTCACGAGTAAGCGTCAAAATGATCTTACGAGTGAACTAGTGGCCGTTTTGCGGCTTACATGTCAACAAGTAAGCCTCAAAATGATCTTACTAATGATCTAGTGGGCGTTTTGTGGCTTACATGTTCACTAGTAAGCGTCAAAATGACCTTACTAGTGAATTAGTGAGTGTTTTGTGGCTTACATGTCAACGAGTAAGCCTCAAAATGATCTTACTAGTGAACTAGTGGGCGTTTTGCGGCTTGCATGTCAACTAGTAAGCCTCAAAATGATCTTACGAGTGGACTAGTGGGTGTTTTGCGGCTTACATGTCAACAAGTAAGCCTCAAAATGATCTTACTAGTGAACTAGTGGGCGTTTTGCGGCTTACATGTTAACTAGTAAGCGTCAAAATGACCTTACTAGTGAACTTGTGACAATTTGTGGCTTACATGTTCACGAGTAAGCGTCAAAATGACCTTACTAGTGAACTAGTGAGCGTTTTGCGGCTTACATGTCAACTAGCAAGCCTCAAAATGATCTTACGAGTGAGCTAAGGGGCGTATTGCGGCTTATATGTCAACTAGTAAGCCTCAAAATGATCTTACTAGTGAACTAGTGGGCACATTTATGGCCTTACATGTTCACTATTAAGAGTCAAAATGATCTTACTAGTTAACTAGTGGGCACATTTATGGCCTTACATGTTCACTAATAAGCGTCAAAATGATCTTACTAGTGAACAAGTGGGCGTTTTGTGGCTTACATCTTCACTAGTAAGCCTCAAAATGATCTTACTAGAGAACTAGTGGGCATTTTGTGGCTTACATGTCAACTAGTAAGCCTCAAAATGATCTTACTAGTGAACTAATGGGCACATTTATGGCCTTACATGTTCACCAGTAAGCCTCAAAATGATCTTACCAGTGAACTAGTGGGCGTTTTGTGGCTTACATGTTCACGAGTAAGCGTCAAAATGATCTTACTAATAAACTAGTGGGCGTTTTGTGGCTTACATGTTCACTAGTAAGCGTCAAAATGACCTTACTAGTGAATTAGTGAGCGTTTTGTGGCTTACATGTCAACGAGTAAGCCTCAAAATGATCTTACTAGTGAACTAGTGGGTACATTTATGGCCTTACATGTTCACTAGTAAGCGTCAAAATGATCTTACCAGTGAACTAGTGGGCGTTTTGCGGCTTGCATGTCAACTAGTAAGCCTCAAAATGATCTTACGAGTGAACTAGTGGGTGTTTTGCGGCTTACATGTCAACAAGTAAGCCTCAAAATGATCTTACTAGTGAACTAGTGGGCGTTTTGTGGCTTACATGTTAACTAGTAAGCGTCAAAATGACCTTAGTAGTGAACTAGTGGGCACATTTATGGCCGTACATGTTCACTAGTAAGCCTCAAAATGATCTTACCAGTGAACTAGTGGGCGTTTTGCGGCTTACATGTAAACTAGTAAGCCTCAAAATGATCTTACTAGTGAACTAGTGGGCATTTTGTGGCTTACATGTCAACTAGTAAGCCTCAAAATGATCTTACTAGTGAACTAATGGGCACATTTATGGCCTTAAATGTTCACTAGTAAGCCTCAAAATGATCTTACTAGTGAACTAGTGGGCGTTTTGTGGCTTACATGTTCACGAGTAAGGGTCAAAATGATCTTACTAGTGAACTAGTGGGCGTTTTGCGGCTTGCATGTCAACTAGTAAGCCTCAAAATGATCTTACGTGTGAACTAGTGGGCGTTTTGCGGCTTACATGTCAACAAGTAAGCCTCAAAATGATCTTACTAATGAACTAGTGGGCGTTTTGCAGTTTACATGTCAACTAGTAAGCCTCAAAATGATCTTACTAGAGAACTAGTGGACATTTTGTGGCTTACATGTCAACTAGTAAGCCTCAAAATGATCTTACCAGTGAACTAGTGGGCACATTTATGGCCTTACATGTTCACCAGTAAGCCTCAAAATGATCTTACCAGTGAACTAGTGGGCGTTTTGCGGCTTACATGTCAACTAGTAAGCCTCAAAATGATCTTACCAGTGAACTAGTGGGCACATTTATGGCCTTACATGTTCACCAGTAAGCCTCAAAATGATCTTACCAGTGAACTAGTGGGCGTTTTGTGGCTTACATGTTCACGAGTAAGCGTCAAAATGATCTTACTAGTGAACTAGTGGCCGTTTTGCGGCTTACATGTCAACAAGTAAGCCTCAAAATGATCTTACTAATAAACTAGTGGGCGTTTTGTGGCTTACATGTTCACTAGTAAGCGTCAAAATGACCTTACTAGTGAATTAGTGAGCGTTTTGTGGCTTACATGTCAACGAGTAAGCCTCAAAATGATCTTACTAGTGAACTAGTGGGTACATTTATGGCCTTACATGTTCACTAGTAAGCCTCAAAATGATCTTACCAGTGAACTAGTGGGCGTTTTGCGGCTTGCATGTCAACTAGTAAGCCTCAAAATGATCTTACTAGTGAACTAGTGGGCGTTTTGCGGCTTACATGTCAACAAGTAAGCCTCAAAATGATCTTACTAGTGAACTAGTGGGCGTTTTGTGGCTTACATGTTAACTAGTAAGCGTCAAAATGACCTTAGTAGTGAACTAGTGAGCACATTTATGGCCTTACATGTTCACTAGTAAGCCTCAAAATGATCTTACTAGTGAACTAGTGGGCGTTTTGTGGCTTACATGTTCACGAGTAAGGGTCAAAATGATCTTACTAGTGAACTAGTGGGCGTTTTGCGGCTTGCATGTCAACTAGTAAGCCTCAAAATGATCTTACGTGTGAACTAGTGGGCGTTTTGCGGCTTACATGTCAACAAGTAAGCCTCAAAATGATCTTACTAATGAACTAGTGGGCGTTTTGCGGTTTACATGTCAACTAGTAAGCCTCACAATGATCTTACTAGTGAACTAGTGGGCATTTTGTGGCTTACATGTCAACTACTAAGCCTCAAAATGACCTTACTAGTGAACTAGTGGGCACATTTATGGCCTTACATGTTCACTAGTAAGCCTCAAAATGATCTTACTAGTGAACTAGTGAGCGTTTTGTGGCTTACATGTTCACTAGTAAGTGTCAAAATGACCTTACTAGTGAACTAGTGAGTGTTTTGTGGCTTACATGTTCACTAGTAGGCCTCAAAATGATCTTAGTAGTGAACTAGTGGGCACATTTATGGCCTTACATGTTCACTAGTAAGCCTCATAATGATCTTACCAGTGAACTAGTGGGCGTTTTGCGGCTTACATGTAAACTAGTAAGCCTCAAAATGATCTTAGTAGTGAACTAGTGGGCACATTTATGGCCTTACATGTTCACTAGTAAGCCTCAAAATGATCTTACCAGTGAACTAGTGGGCGTTTTGCGGCTTACATGTAAACTAGTAAGCCTCAAAATGATCTTACTAGTGAACTAGTGGGCATTTTGTGGCTTACATGTCAACTAGTAAGCCTCAAAATGATCTTACTAGTGAACTAGTGGGCACATTTATGGCCTTAAATGTTCACTAGTAAGCCTCAAAATGATCTTACTAGTGAACTAGTGGGCGTTTTGTGGCTTACATGTTCACGAGTAAGGGTCAAAATGATCTTACTAGTGAACTAGTGGGCGTTTTGCGGCTTGCATGTCAACTAGTAAGCCTCAAAATGATCTTACGAGTGAACTAGTGGGCGTTTTGCGGCTTAGATGTCAACAAGTAAGCCTCAAAATGATCTTACTAATGAACTAGTGGGCGTTTTGCGGTTTACATGTCAACTAGTAAGCCTCAAAATGATCTTACTAGTGAACTAGTGAGCGTTTTGTGGCTTACATCTTCACTAGTAAGTGTCAAAATGACCTTACTAGTGAACTAGTGAGTGTTTTGTGGCTTACATGTTCACTAGTAGGCGTCAAAATGATCTTACCAGTGAACTAATGGGCACATTTATGGCCTTACATGTTCACTAGTAAGCCTCAAAATGATCTTACTAGTGAACTAGTGGGCGTTCTGTGGCTTACATGTTCACGGGTAAGCGTCAAAATGATTTTACTAGTGAACTAGTGGCCGTTTTGTGGCTTACATGTTCACTAGTAAGCCTCAAAATGATCTTACTAGTGAACTAGTAAGCCTCAAAATGATCTTACTAGTGAACTAGTGGGCGTTTTGTGGCTTACATGTTAACTAGTAAGCGTCAAAATGACCTTACTAGTGAACTAGTGACAATTTGTGGCTTACATGTTCGCGAGTAAGCGTCAAAATGACCTTACTAGTGAGCTAAGGGGCGTTTTGTGGCTTACATGACAACTAGTAAGCCTCAAAATGATCTTACTAGTGAACTAGTGGGTTCTTTTGTGGCTGACATGTTCACTAGTAAGCGTCACAATGACCTTACTTGTGAACTAGTGAGCGTTTTGTGGCTTACATGTTCACTAGTAAGCGTCAAAATGATCTTACTAGTGAACTAGTGGGCGTTTTGTGGCTTACATGTTCACTAGTAAGCCTCAAAATGATCTTACTAGTGAACTAGTGGGCGTTTTGTGGCTTACATGTCAACTAGTTAGCCTCAAAATGATCTTACTAGTGAACTAGTCGGCACATTTATGGCCTTACATGTTCACTAGTAAGCCTCAAAATGATCTTACTAGTGAACTAGTGGGCGTTTTGTGGCTTACATCTTCACTAGTAAGTGTCAAAATGACCTTACTAGTTAACTAGTGAGTGTTTTGTGGCTTACATGTTCACTAGTAGGCGTCAAAATGATCTTACTAGTGAACTAGTGAGCGTTTTGTGGCTTACATATCAACTAGTAAGCCTCAAAATGATCTTACTAGTGAACTCGTGGGCGTTTTGTGGCTTAGATGTTCACTAGTAAGCCTCAAAATGATCTTACGAGTGAGCTAAGGGGCGTTTTGTGGCTTACATGTCAACTAGTAAGCCTCAAAATGATCTTACTAGTGAACTAGTGGGCGTTTTGTGGCTTACATGTTCACTAGTAAGTGTCAAAATGACCTTACTAGTTAACTAGTGAGTGTTTTGTGGCTTACATGTTCACTAGTAGGCGTCAAAATGATCTTACTAGTGAACTAGTGAGCTTTTTGTGGCTTACATGTTCACTAGTAAGCCTCAAAATGATCTTACTAGTGAACTAGAGGGCACATTTTTGGCCTTACATGTTCACTAGTAAGCCTCAAAATGATCTTACTAGTGAACTAGTGGGCACATTTATGGCCTTACATGTTCACTAGTAAGCCTCAAAATGATCTTACTAGTGAACTAGTGGCCGTTTTGCGGCTTACATGTCAACTAGTAAGCCTCAAAATGATCTTACTAGTGAACTAGTGGGCACATTTATGGCCTTACATGTTCACCAGTAAGCCTCAAAATGATCTTACTAGTGAACTAGTGGCCGTTTTGCGGCTTACATGTCAACAAGTAAGCCTCAAAATGATCTTACTAATAAACTAGTGGGCGTTTTGTGGCCTACATGTTCACTAGTAAGCGTCAAAATGACCTTACTAGTGAATTAGTGAGCGTTTTGTGGCTTACATGTCAACGAGTAAGCCTCAAAATTATCTTACTAGTGAACTAGTGGGCACATTTATGGCCTTACATGTTCACTAGTAAGCGTCAAAATGATCTTACTAGTGAACTAGTGGGCGTTTTCCGGCTTGCATGTCAACTAGTAAGCCTCAAAATGATCTTACGAGTGAACTAGTGAGCGTTTTGTGGCTTACATGTTCACTAGTAAGTGTCAAAATGACCTTACTAGTGAACTAGTGAGTGTTTTGTGGCTTACATGTTCACTAGTAGGCGTCAAAATGATCTTACCAGTGAACTAATGGGCACATTTATGGCCTTACATGTTCACTAGTAAGCCTCAAAATGATCTTACTAGTGAACTAGTGGGCGTTCTGTGGCTTACATGTTCACGGGTAAGCGTCAAAATGATTTTACTAGTGAACTAGTGGCCGTTTTGTGGCTTACATGTTCACTAGTAAGCCTCAAAATGATCTTACTAGTGAACTAGTGGGCGTTTTGTGGCTTACATGTTAACTAGTAAGCGTCAAAATGACCTTACTAGTGAACTAGTGACAATTTGTGGCTTACATGTTCGCGAGTAAGCGTCAAAATGACATTACTAGTGAGCTAAGGGGCGTTTTGTGGCTTACATGACAACTAGTAAGCCTCAAAATGATCTTACTAGTGAACTAGTGGGTTCTTTTGTGGCTGACATGTTCACTAGTAAGCGTCACAATGACCTTACTTGTGAACTAGTGAGCGTTTTGTGGCTTACATGTTCACTAGTAAGCGTCAAAATGATCTTACTAGTGAACTAGTGGGCGTTTTGTGGCTTACATGTTCACTAGTAAGCCTCAAAATGATCTTACTAGTGAACTAGTGGGCGTTTTGTGGCTTACATCTTCACTAGTAAGTGTCAAAATGACCTTACTAGTTAACTAGTGAGTGTTTTGTGGCTTACATGTTCACTAGTAGGCGTCAAAATGATCTTACTAGTGAACTAGTGAGCGTTTTGTGGCTTACATATCAACTAGTAAGCCTCAAAATGATCTTACTAGTGAACTCGTGGGCGTTTTGCGGCTTAGATGTTCACTAGTAAGCCTCAAAATGATCTTACGAGTGAGCTAAGGGGCGTTTTGTGGCTTACATGTCAACTAGTAAGCCTCAAAATGATCTTACTAGTGAACTAGTGGGCGTTTTGTGGCTTACATGTTCACTAGTAAGTGTCAAAATGACCTTACTAGTTAACTAGTGAGTGTTTTGTGGCTTACATGTTCACTAGTAGGCGTCAAAATGATCTTACTAGTGAACTAGTGAGCTTTTTGTGGCTTACATGTTCACTAGTAAGCCTCAAAATGATCTTACTAGTGAACTAGAGGGCACATTTATGGCCTTACATGTTCACTAGTAAGCCTCAAAATGATCTTACTAGTGAACTAGTGGGCACATTTATGGCCTTACATGTTCACTAGTAAGCCTCAAAATGATCTTACTAGTGAACTAGTGGCCGTTTTGCGGCTTACATGTCAACTAGTAAGCCTCAAAATGATCTTACTAGTGAACTAGTGGGCACATTTATGGCCTTACATGTTCACCAGTAAGCCTCAAAATGATCTTACTCGTGAACTAGTGGCCGTTTTGCGGCTTACATGTCAACAAGTAAGCCTCAAAATGATCTTACTAATAAACTAGTGGGCGTTTTGTGGCTTACATGTTCACTAGTAAGCGTCAAAATGACCTTACTAGTGAATTAGTGAGCGTTTTGTGGCTTACATGTCAACGAGTAAGCCTCAAAATTATCTTACTAGTGAACTAGTGGGCACATTTATGGCCTTACATGTTCACTAGTAAGCGTCAAAATGATCTTACTAGTGAACTAGTGGGCGTTTTGCGGCTTGCATGTCAACTAGTAAGCCTCAAAATGATCTTACGAGTGAACTAGTGGGTGTTTTGCGCCTTACATGTCAACAAGTAAGCCTCAAAATGATCTTACTAGTGAACTAGTGGGCGTTTTGTGGCTTACATGTTAACTAGTAAGCGTCAAAATGACCTTACTAGTGAACTAGTGGGCACATTTATGGCCTTAAATGTTCACTAGTAAGCCTCAAAATGATCTTACAAGTGAACTAGTGGGCGTTTTGTGGCTTACATGTTCACGAGTAAGGGTCAAAATGATCTTACTAGTGAACTAGTGGGCGTTTTGCGGCTTGCATGTCAGCAAGTAAGCCTCAAAATGATCTTACTAGTGAACTAGTGGGCGTTTTGTGGCTTACATGTTAACTAGTAAGCCTCAAAATGATCTTACTAGTGAACTAGTGGGCACATTTATGGCCTTACATGTTCACTAGTAAGCCTCAAAATGATCTTACCAGTGAACTAGTGGGCGTTTTGCGGCTTACATGTAAATTAGTAAGCCTCAAAATGATCTTACTAGTGAACTAGTGGGCATTTTGTGGCTTACATGTAAACTAGTAAGCCTCAAAATGATCTTACTAGCGAACTAGTGGGCACATTTATGGCCTTAAATGTTCACTAGTAAGCCTCAAAATGATCTTACTAGTGAACTAGTGGGCGTTTTGTGGCTTACATGTTCACGAGTAAGGGTCAAAATGATCTTACTAGTGAACTAGTGGGCGTTGTGCGGCTTGCATGTCAACTAGTAAGCCTCAAAATGATCTTACGAGTGAACTAGTGGGCGTTTTGCGGCTTGCATGTTAACTACTAAGCCTCACAATGATCTTACTAGTGAACTAGTGGGCATTTTGTGGCTTACATATTAACTAGTAAGCCTCAAAATGATCTTACTAGTGAACTCGTGGTTGTTTTGTGGCTTACATGTCAACTAGTAAGCCTCAAAATGATCTTACTAGTGAACTAGTGGGCGTTTTGTGGCTTACATGTTCACTAGTAAGTGTCAAAATGACCTTACTAGTTAACTAGTGAGTGTTTTGTGGCTTACATGTTCACTAGTAGGCGTCAAAATGATCTTACTAGTGAACTAGTGAGCGTTTTGTGGCTTACATATTAACTAGTAATCCTCAAAATGATCTTACTAGTGAACTCGTGGGCGTTTTGTGGCTTACATGTTCACTAGTAAGCCTCAAAATTATCTTACGAGTGAGCTAAGGGGCGTTTTGTGGCTTACATGTCAACTAGTAAGCCTCAAAATGATCTTACTAGTGAACTAGTTGGCGTTTTGTGGCTTACATGTTCACTAGTAAGTGTCAAAATGACCTTACTAGTTAACTAGTGAGTGTTTTGTGGCTTACATGTTCACTGGTAGGCTTCAAAATGATCTTACTAGTGAACTAGTGAGCGTTTTGTGGCTTACATGTTCACTAGTAAGCCTCAAAATGATCTTACTAGTGAACTAGTGGGCACATTTATGGCCTTACATGTTCACTAGTAAGCCTCAAAATCATCTTACTAGTGAACTAGTGGGCACATTTATGGCCTTACATGTTCACTAGTAAGCCTCAAAATGATCTTACTAGTGAACTAGTGGGCGTTTTGTGGATTACATGTTCACTAGTAAGTGTCAAAATGACCTTACTAGTTAACTAGTGAGTGTTTTGTGGCTTACATGTTCACTAGTAAGCGTCAAAATGACCTTACTAGTGAACTAGTGAGCGTTTTGTGGCTTACATGTTCACTAGTAAGCATCAAAATGATCTTACCAGTGAACTCGTGGGCGTTTTGCGGCTTACATGTCAACTAGTAAGCCTCAAAATGATCTTACTAGTGAACTAGTGGGCATTTTGTGGCTTACATGTCAACCAGTAAGCCTCAAAATGATCTTACTAGTGAACTAGTGGGCACATTTATGGCCTTACATGTTCACTAGTAAGCGTCAAAATGACCTTACTAGTGAACTAGTGGGCGTTTTGTGGCTTACATGTCAACTACTAAGCCTCACAATGATCTTACTAGTGAACTAGTGGGCATTTTGTGGCTTACATGTCAACTACTAAGCCTCAAAATGATCTTACTAGTGAACTAATGAGCGTTTTGTGGCTTACATGTTCACTAGTAAGTGTCAAAATGACCTTACTGGTGAACTAGTGAGTGTTTTGTGGCTTACATGTTCACTAGTAAGCCTCAAAATGATCTTACCAGTGAACTAGTGGGCGTTTTGTGGCTTACATGTTCACTAGTAAGCCTCAAAATGATCTTACTAGTGAACTAGTGGGCGTTTTGTGGCTTACATCTTCACTCGTTAGCCTCAAAATGATCTTACTAGTGAACTAGTGGGGGTTTTGCGGCTTATATGTCAACTAGTAAGCCTCAAAATGATCTTACTAGTGAACTAGTGGGGATTTTGTGGCTTACATGTCAAATAGTAAGCCTCAAAATGATCTTACCAGTGAACTAGTGGGCACATTTATGGCCTTACATGTTCACTAGTAAGCCTCAAAATGATCTTACCAGTGAACTAGTGGGCGTTTTGTGGCTTACATGTTCACGAGTAAGCGTCAAAATGATCTTACTAGTGAACTAGTGGCCGTTTTGCGGCTTACATGTCAACAAGTAAGCCTCAAAATGATCTTACTAATGAACTAGTGGGCGTTTTGTGGCTTACATGTTCACTAGTAAGCGTCAAACTGACCTTACTAGTGAATTAGTGAGCGTTTTGTGGCTTACATGTCAACGAGTAAGCCTCAAAATGATCTTACTAGTGAACTAGTGACAATTTGTGGCTTACATGTTCACGAGTAAGCGTCAAAATGACCTTGCTAGTGAACTAGTGAGCGTTTTGCGGCTTACATGTCAACTAGCAAGCCTCAAAATGATCTTACGAGTGAACTAGTGGGCACATTTATGGCCTTACATGTTCACTATTAAGAGTCAAAATGATCTTACTAGTGAACTAGTGGGCACATTTATGGCCTTACATGTTCACTAGTAAGCCTCAAAATGATCTTACTAGTGAACTAGTGGGCGTTTTGTGGCTTACATGTTCACGAGTAAGCGTCAAAATGACCTTACTAGTGAATTAGTGAGCGTTTTGTGGCTTACATGTCAACTAGTAAGCCTCAAAATGATCTTACTAGTGAACTCATGGGCGTTTTGTGGCTTACATGTTCACTAGTAAGCCTCAAAATGACCTTACTAGTGAATTAGTGAGCGTTTTGTGGCTTACATGTCAACTAGTAAGACTCAAAATGATCTTACTAGTGAACTCGTGGGCGTTTTGTGGCTTACATCTTCACTCGTTAGCCTCAAAATGATCTTACTAGTGAACTAGTGGGCGTTTTGTGGCTTACATGTTCACTAGTAAGCCTCAAAATGATCTTACCAGTGAACTAGTGGGGGTTTTGCGGCTTATATGTCAACTAGTAAGCCTCAAAATGATCTTACTAGTGAACTAGTGGGGATTTTGTGGCTTACATGTCAACTAGTAAGCCTCAAAATGATCTTACTAGTGAACTAGTGGGCACATTTATGGCCTTACATGTTCACTAGTAAGCCTCAAAATTATCTTACCAGTGAACTAGTGGGCGTTTTGTGGCTTACATGTTCACAAGTAAGCGTCAAAATGATCTTACTAGTGAACTAGTGGCCGTTTTGCGGCTTACATGTCAACAAGTAAGCCTCAAAATGATCTTACTAATGAACTAGTGGGCGGTTTGTGGCTTACATGTTCACTAGTAAGCGTCAAAATGACCTTACTAGTGAATTAGTGAGTGTTTTGTGGCTTACATGTCAACGAGTAAGCCTCAAAATTATCTTACTAGTGAACTAGTGGGCGTTTTGCGGCTTGCATGTCAACTAGTAAGCCTCAAAATGATCTTACGAGTGAACTAGTGGGTGTTTTGCGGCTTACATGTCAACAAGTAAGCCTCAAAATGATCTTACTAGTGAACTAGTGGGCGTTTTGCGGCTTACATGTTAACTAGTAACCGTCAAAATGACCTTACTAGTGAACTAGTGACAATTTGTGGCTTACATGTTCACGAGTAAGCGTCAAAATGACCTTACTAGTGAACTAGTGAGCGTTTTGCGGCTTACATGTCAACTAGCAAGCCTCAAAATGATCTTACGAGTGAGCTAAGGGGCGTATTGCGGCTTATATGTCAACTAGTAAGCCTCAAAATGATCTTACTAGTGAACTAGTGGGCACATTTATGGCCTTACATGTTCACTATTAAGAGTCAAAATGATCTTACTAGTGAACTAGTGGGCACATTTATGGCCTTACATGTTCACTAGTAAGCGTCAAAATGATCTTACTAGTGAACAAGTGGGCGTTTTGTGGCTTACATCTTCACTAGTAAGCCTCAAAATGATCTTACTAGAGAACTAGTGGGCATTTTGTGGCTTACATGTCAACTAGTAAGCCTCAAAATGATCTTACTAGTGAACTAATGGGCACATTTATGGCCTTAAATGTTCACTAGTAAGCGTCAAAATGATCTTACTAGTGAACTAGTGGGCGTTTTGCGGCTTACATGTCAACTAGTAAGCCTCAAAATGATCTTACCAGTGAACTAGTGGGCACATTTATGGCCTTACATGTTCACCAGTAAGCCTCAAAATGATCTTACCAGTGAACTAGTGGGCGTTTTGTGGCTTACATGTTCACGAGTAAGCGTCAAAATGATCTTACTAGTGAACTAGTGGCCGTTTTGCGGCTTACATGTCAACAAGTAAGCCTCAAAATGATCTTACTAATAAACTAGTGGGCGTTTTGTGGCTTACATGTTCACTAGTAAGCGTCAAAATGACCTTACTAGTGAATTAGTGAGCGTTTTGTGGCTTACATGTCAACGAGTAAGCCTCAAAATGATCTTACTAGTGAACTAATGGGTACATTTATGGCCTTACATGTTCACTAGTAAGCGTCAAAATGATCTTACCAGTGAACTAGTGGGCGTTTTGCGGCTTACATGTTCACGAGTAAGCGTCAAAATGATCTTACTAGTGAACTAGTGGCCGTTTTGCGGCTTAAATTTCAACAAGTAAGCCTCAAAATGATCTTACTAATGAACTAGTGGGCGTTTTGTGGCTTACATGTTCACTAGTAAGCGTCAAAATGACGTTACTAGTGAATTAGTGAGCGTTTTGTGGCTTACATGTCAACGAGTAAGCCTCAAAATGATCTTACTAGTGAACTAGTGACAATTTGTGGCTTACATGTTCACGAGTAAGCGTCAAAATGACCTTGCTAGTGAACTAGTGAGCGTTTTGCGGCTTACATGTCAACTAGCAAGCCTCAAAATGATCTTACGAGTGAACTAGTGGGCACATTTATGGCCTTACATGTTCACTATTAAGAGTCAAAATGATCTTACTAGTGAACTAGTGGGCACATTTATGGCCTTACATGTTCACTAGTAAGCCTCAAAATGATCTTACCAGTGAACTAGTGGGGGTTTTGCGGCTTATATGTCAACTAGTAAGCCTCAAAATGATCTTACTAGTGAACTAGTGGGGATTTTGTGGCTTACATGTCAACTAGTAAGCCTCAAAATGATCTTACTAGTGAACTAGTGGGCACATTTATGGCCTTACATGTTCACTAGTAAGCCTCAAAATGATCTTACTAGTGAACTAGTGGGCGTTTTGTGGCTTACATGTTCACTAGTAAGTGTCAAAATGACCTTACTAGTTAACTAGTGATTGTTTTGTGGCTTACATGTTCACTGGTAGGCGTCAAAATGATCTTACTAGTGAACTAGTGAGCGTTTTGTGGCTTACATGTTCACTAGTAAGCCTCAAAATGATCTTACTAGTGAACTAGTGGGCACATTTATGGCCTTACATGTTCACTAGTAAGCCTCAAAATGATCTTACTAGTGAACTAGTGAGCGTTTTGTGGCTTACATGTTCACTAGTAAGTGTCAAAATGACCTTACTAGTGAACTAGTGAGTGTTTTGTGGCTTACATGTTCACTAGTAGGCGTCAAAATGATCTTACTAGTGAACTAATGGGCACATTTATGGCCTTACATGTTCACTAGTAAGCCTCAAAATGATCTTACTAGTGAACTAGTGGGCGTTCTGTGGCTTACATGTTCACGGGTAAGCGTCAAAATGATTTTACTAGTGAACTAGTGGCCGTTTTGTGGCTTACATGTTCACTAGTAAGCCTCAAAATGATCTTACTAGTGAACTAGTGGGCGTTTTGTGGCTTACATGTTAACTAGTAAGCGTCAAAATGACCTTACTAGTGAACTAGTGACAATTTGTGGCTTACATGTTCGCGAGTAAGCGTCAAAATGACCTTACTAGTGAGCTAAGGGGCGTTTTGTGGCTTACATGACAACTAGTAAGCCTCAAAATGATCTTACTAGTGAACTAGTGGGTTATTTTGTGGCTGACATGTTCACTAGTAAGCGTCACAATGACCTTACTTGTGAACTAGTGAGCGTTTTGTGGCTTACATGTTCACTAGTAAGCGTCAAAATGATCTTACTAGTGAACTAGTGGGCGTTTTGTGGCTTACATGTTCACTAGTAAGCCTCAAAATGATCTTACTAGTGAACTAGTGGGCGTTTTGTGGCTTACATGTCAACTAGTTAGCCTCAAAATGATCTTACTAGTGAACTAGTCGGCACATTTATGGCCTTACATGTTCACTAGTAAGCCTCAAAATGATCTTACGAGTGAGCTAAGGGGCGTTTTGTGGCTTACATGTCAACTAGTAAGCCTCAAAATGATCTTACTAGTGAACTAGTGGGCGTTTTGTGGCTTACATCTTCACTAGTAAGTGTCAAAATGATCTTACGAGTGAACTAGTGGGCGTTTTGCGGCTTACATGTCAACAAGTAAGCCTCAAAATGATCTTACTAATGAACTAGTGAGTGTTTTGTGGCTTACATGTTCACTAGTAGGCGTCAAAATGATCTTACTAGTGAACTAGTGAGCGTTTTGTGGCTTACATATCAACTAGTAAGCCTCAAAATGATCTTACTAGTGAACTCGTGGGCGTTTTGTGGCTTACATGTTCACTAGTAAGCCTCAAAATGATCTTACGAGTGAGCTAAGGGGCGTTTTGTGGCTTACATGTCAACTAGTAAGCCTCAAAATGATCTTACTAGTGAACTAGTGGGCGTTTTGTGGCTTACATGTTCACTAGTAGGCCTCAAAATGATCTTACTAGTGAACTAGTGGGCACATTTATGGCCTTACATGTTCACTAGTAAGCCTCAAAATGATCTTACTAGTGAACTAGTGGGCGTTTTGTGGCTTACATGTTCACTAGTAAGTGTCAAAATGACCTTACTAGTTAACTAGTGAGTGTTTTGTGGCTTACATGTTCACTAGTAAGCGTCAAAATGACCTTACTAGTAAACTAGTGAGCGTTTTGTCGCTTACATGTTCACTAGTAAGCGTCAAAATGATCTTACTAGTGAACTAGTAGGCGATGTGTGGCTTACATGTCAACTAGTAAGCCTCAAAATGAACTTACTAGTGAACTAGTGGGCACATTTATGGCCTTACATGTTCACTAGTAAGCGTCAAAATGATCTTACTAGTGAACTAGTGGGCGTTTTGTGGCTTACATGTTCACTAGTAAGCGTCAAAATGACCTTACTAGTGAACTAGTGAGCGTTTTGTGGCTTACATATTCACTAGTAAGCCTCAAAATGATCTTACCAGTGAACTAGTGGGCGTTTTGTGGCTTACATGTTCACGAGTAAGCGTCAAAATGATCTTACTAGTGAACTAGTGGCCGTTTTGCGGCTTACATGTCAACAAGTAAGCCTCAAAATGATCTTACTAATGAACTAGTGGGCGTTTTGTGGCTTACATGTTCACTAGTAAGCGTCAAACTGACCTTACTAGTGAATTAGTGAGCGTTTTGTGGCTTACATGTCAACGAGTAAGCCTCAAAATGATCTTACTTTGAACTAGTGACAATTTGTGGCTTACATGTTCACGAGTAAGCGTCAAAATGACCTTGCTAGTGAACTAGTGAGCGTTTTGCGGCTTACATGTCAACTAGCAAGCCTCAAAATGATCTTACGAGTGAACTAGTGGGCACATTTATGGCCTTACATGTTCACTATTAAGAGTCAAAATGATCTTACTAGTGAACTAGTGGGCACATTTATGGCCTTACATGTTCACTAGTAAGCCTCAAAATGATCTTACCAGTGAACTAGTGGGGGTTTTGCGGCTTATATGTCAACTAGTAAGCCTCAAAATGATCTTACTAGTGAACTAGTGGGGATTTTGTGGCTTACATGTCAACTAGTAAGCCTCAAAATGATCTTACTAGTGAACTAGTGGGCACATTTATGGCCTTACATGTTCACTAGTAAGCCTCAAAATGATCTTACTAGTGAACTAGTGGGCGTTTTGTGGCTTACATGTTCACTAGTAAGCCTCAAAATGACCTTACTAGTGAATTAGTGAGCGTTTTGTGGCTTACATGTCAACTAGTAAGACTCAAAATGATCTTACTAGTGAACTCGTGGGCGTTTTGTGGCTTACATCTTCACTCGTTAGCCTCAAAATGATCTTACTAGTGAACTAGTGGGCGTTTTGTGGCTTACATGTTCACTAGTAAGCCTCAAAATGATCTTACCAGTGAACTAGTGGGGGTTTTGCGGCTTATATGTCAACTAGTAAGCCTCAAAATGATCTTACTAGTGAACTAGTGGGGATTTTGTGGCTTACATGTCAACTAGTAAGCCTCAAAATGATCTTACTAGTGAACTAGTGGGCACATTTATGGCCTTACATGTTCACTAGTAAGCCTCAAAATGATCTTACCAGTGAACTAGTGGGCGTTTTGTGGCTTACATGTTCACAAGTAAGCGTCAAAATGATCTTACTAGTGAACTAGTGGCCGTTTTGCGGCTTACATGTCAACAAGTAAGCCTCAAAATGATCTTACTAATGAACTAGTGGGCGGTTTGTGGCTTACATGTTCACTAGTAAGCGTCAAAATGACCTTACTAGTGAATTAGTGAGTGTTTTGTGGCTTACATGTCAACGAGTAAGCCTCAAAATTATCTTACTAGTGAACTAGTGGGCGTTTTGCGGCTTGCATGTCAACTAGTAAGCCTCAAAATGATCTTACGAGTGAACTAGTGGGTGTTTTGCGGCTTACATGTCAACAAGTAAGCCTCAAAATGATCTTACTAGTGAACTAGTGGGCGTTTTGCGGCTTACATGTTAACTAGTAAGCGTCAAAATGACCTTACTAGTGAACTAGTGACAATTTGTGGCTTACATGTTCACGAGTAAGCGTCAAAATGACCTTACTAGTGAACTAGTGAGCGTTTTGCGGCTTACATGTCAACTAGCAAGCCTCAAAATGATCTTACGAGTGAGCTAAGGGGCGTATTGCGGCTTATATGTCAACTAGTAAGCCTCAAAATGATCTTACTAGTGAACTAGTGGGCACATTTATGGCCTTACATGTTCACTATTAAGAGTCAAAATGATCTTACTAGTGAACTAGTGGGCACATTTATGGCCTTACATGTTCACTAGTAAGCGTCAAAATGATCTTACTAGTGAACAAGTGGGCGTTTTGTGGCTTACATCTTCACTAGTAAGCGTCAAAATGATCTTACTAGTGAACTAGTGGGCGTTTTGCGGCTTACATGTCAACTAGTAAGCCTCAAAATGATCTTACCAGTGAACTAGTGGGCACATTTATGGCCTTACATGTTCACCAGTAAGCCTCAAAATGATCTTACCAGTGAACTAGTGGGCGTTTTGTGGCTTACATGTTCACGAGTAAGCGTCAAAATGATCTTACTAGTGAACTAGTGGCCGTTTTGCGGCTTACATGTCAACAAGTAAGCCTCAAAATGATCTTACTAATAAACTAGTGGGCGTTTTGTGGCTTACATGTTCACTAGTAAGCGTCAAAATGACCTTACTAGTGAATTAGTGAGCGTTTTGTGGCTTACATGTCAACGAGTAAGCCTCAAAATGATCTTACTAGTGAACTAATGGGTACATTTATGGCCTTACATGTTCACTAGTAAGCGTCAAAATGATCTTACCAGTGAACTAGTGGGCGTTTTGCGGCTTACATGTTCACGAGTAAGCGTCAAAATGATCTTACTAGTGAACTAGTGGCCGTTTTGCGGCTTAAATTTCAACAAGTAAGCCTCAAAATGATCTTACTAATGAACTAGTGGGCGTTTTGTGGCTTACATGTTCACTAGTAAGCGTCAAAATGACCTTACTAGTGAATTAGTGAGCGTTTTGTGGCTTACATGTCAACGAGTAAGCCTCAAAATGATCTTACTAGTGAACTAGTGACAATTTGTGGCTTACATGTTCACGAGTAAGCGTCAAAATGACCTTGCTAGTGAACTAGTGAGCGTTTTGCGGCTTACATGTCAACTAGCAAGCCTCAAAATGATCTTACGAGTGAACTAGTGGGCACATTTATGGCCTTACATGTTCACTATTAAGAGTCAAAATGATCTTACTAGTGAACTAGTGGGCACATTTATGGCCTTACATGTTCACTAGTAAGCCTCAAAATGATCTTACCAGTGAACTAGTGGGGGTTTTGCGGCTTATATGTCAACTAGTAAGCCTCAAAATGATCTTACTAGTGAACTAGTGGGGATTTTGTGGCTTACATGTCAACTAGTAAGCCTCAAAATGATCTTTCTAGTGAACTAGTGGGCACATTTATGGCCTTACATGTTCACTAGTAAGCCTCAAAATGATCTTACTAGTGAACTAGTGGGCGTTTTGTGGCTTACATGTTCACTAGTAAGTGTCAAAATGACCTTACTAGTTAACTAGTGATTGTTTTGTGGCTTACATGTTCACTGGTAGGCGTCAAAATGATCTTACTAGTGAACTAGTGAGCGTTTTGTGGCTTACATGTTCACTAGTAAGCCTCAAAATGATCTTACTAGTGAACTAGTGGGCACATTTATGGCATTACATGTTCACTAGTAAGCCTCAAAATGATCTTACTAGTGAACTAGTGAGCGTTTTGTGGCTTACATGTTCACTAGTAAGTGTCAAAATGACCTTACTAGTGAACTAGTGAGTGTTTTGTGGCTTACATGTTCACTAGTAGGCGTCAAAATGATCTTACTAGCTAACTAATGGGCACATTTATGGCCTTACATGTTCACTAGTAAGCCTCAAAATGATCTTACTAGTGAACTAGTGGGCGTTCTGTGGCTTACATGTTCACGGGTAAGCGTCAAAATGATTTTACTAGTGAACTAGTGGCCGTTTTGTGGCTTACATGTTCACTAGTAAGCCTCAAAATGATCTTACTAGTGAACTAGTGGGCGTTTTGTGGCTTACATGTTAACTAGTAAGCGTCAAAATGACCTTACTAGTGAACTAGTGACAATTTGTGGCTTACATGTTCGCGAGTAAGCGTCAAAATGACCTTACTAGTGAGCTAAGGGGCGTTTTGTGGCTTACATGACAACTAGTAAGCCTCAAAATGATCTTACTAGTGAACTAGTGGGTTCTTTTGTGGCTGACATGTTCACTAGTAAGCGTCACAATGACCTTACTTGTGAACTAGTGAGCGTTTTGTGGCTTACATGTTCACTAGTAAGCGTCAAAATGATCTTACTAGTGAACTAGTGGGCGTTTTGTGGCTTACATGTTCACTAGTAAGCCTCAAAATGATCTTACTAGTGAACTAGTGGGCGTTTTGTGGCTTACATGTCAACTAGTTAGCCTCAAAATGATCTTACTAGTGAACTAGTGACAATTTGTGGCTTACATGTTCGCGAGTAAGCGTCAAAATGACCTTACTAGTGAGCTAAGGGGCGTTTTGTGGCTTACATGACAACTAGTAAGCCTCAAAATGATCTTACTAGTGAACTAGTGGGTTCTTTTGTGGCTGACATGTTCACTAGTAAGCGTCACAATGACCTTACTTGTGAACTAGTGAGCGTTTTGTGGCTTACATGTTCACTAGTAAGCGTCAAAATGATCTTACTAGTGAACTAGTGGGCGTTTTGTGGCTTACATGTTCACTAGTAAGCCTCAAAATGATCTTACTAGTGAACTAGTGGGCGTTTTGTGGCTTACATGTCAACTAGTTAGCCTCAAAATGATCTTACTAGTGAACTAGTCGGCACATTTATGGCCTTACATGTTCACTAGTAAGCCTCAAAATGATCTTACGAGTGAGCTAAGGGGCGTTTTGTGGCTTACATGTCAACTAGTAAGCCTCAAAATGATCTTACTAGTGAACTAGTGGGCGTTTTGTGGCTTACATCTTCACTAGTAAGTGTCAAAATGATCTTACGAGTGAAATAGTGGGCGTTTTGCGGCTTACATGTCAACAAGTAAGCCTCAAAATGATCTTACTAATGAACTAGTGAGTGTTTTGTGGCTTACATGTTCACTAGTAGGCGTCAAAATGATCTTACTAGTGAACTAGTGAGCGTTTTGTGGCTTACATATCAACTAGTAAGCCTCAAAATGATCTTACTAGTGAACTCGTGGGCGTTTTGTGGCTTACATGTTCACTAGTAAGCCTCAAAATGATCTTACGAGTGAGCTAAGGGGCGTTTTGTGGCTTACATGTCAACTAGTAAGCCTCAAAATGATCTTACTAGTGAACTAGTGGGCGTTTTGTGGCTTACATGTTCACTAGTAGGCCTCAAAATGATCTTACTAGTGAACTAGTGGGCACATTTATGGCCTTACATGTTCACTAGTAAGCCTCAAAATGATCTTACTAGTGAACTAGTGGGCGTTTTGTGGCTTACATGTTCACTAGTAAGTGTCAAAATGACCTTACTAGTTAACTAGTGAGTGTTTTGTGGCTTACATGTTCACTAGTAAGCGTCAAAATGACCTTACTAGTAAACTAGTGAGCGTTTTGTGGCTTACATGTTCACTAGTAAGCGTCAAAATGATCTTACTAGTGAACTAGTAGGCGATGTGTGGCTTACATGTCAACTAGTAAGCCTCAAAATGAACTTACTAGTGAACTAGTGGGCACATTTATGGCCTTACATGTTCACTAGTAAGCGTCAAAATGATCTTACTAGTGAACTAGTGGGCGTTTTGTGGCTTACATGTTCACTAGTAAGCGTCAAAATGACCTTATTAGTGAACTAGTGAGCGTTTTGTGGCTTACATATTCACTAGTAAGCCTCAAAATGATCTTACTAGTGAACTCGTGGGCGTTTTGTGGCTGACATGTTCACTAGTAAGCCTCAAAATGATCTTACGAGTGAGCTAAGGGGCGTTTTGTGGCTTACATGTCAACTAGTAAGCCTCAAAATGATCTTACTAGTGAACTAGTGGGCGTTTTGTGGCTTACATGTTCACTAGTAAGTGTCAAAATGACCTTACTAGTGAACCAGTGAGTGTTTTGTGGCTTACATGTTCACTAGTAGGCGTCAAAATGATCTTACTAGTGAACTAGTGAGCGTTTTGTGGCTTACATGTTCACTAGTAAGCCTCAAAATGATCTTACTAGTGAACTAGTGGGCACATTTATGGCCTTACATGTTCACTAGTAAGCCTCAAAATGATCTTACTAGTGAACTAGTGGGCACATTTATGGCCTTACATGTTCACTAGTAAGCGTCAAAATGATCTTACTAGTGAACTAGTGGGCATTTTGTGGCTTACATGTCAACTAGTAAGCCTCAAAATGATCTTACTAGTGAACTAGTGGGCACATTTATGGCCTTACATGTTCACTAGTAAGCCTCAAAATGATCTTACTAGTGAACTCGTGGGCGTTTTGTGGCTTACATGTTCACTAGTAAGCCTCAAAATGATCTTACGAGTGAGCTAAGGGGTGTTTTGTGGCTTACATGTCAACTAGTAAGCCTCAAAATGATCTTACTAGTGAACTAGTGGGCGTTCTGTGGCTTACATGTTCACTAGTAAGTGTCAAAATGACCTTACTAGTTAACTAGTGAGTGTTTTGTGGCTTACATGTTCACTGGTAGGCGTCAAAATGATCTTACTAGTGAACTAGTGAGCGTTTTGTGGCTTACATGTTCACTAGTAAGCCTCAAAATGATCTTACTAGTGAACTAGTGGGCACATTTATGGCCTTACATGTTCACTAGTAAGCCTCAAAATGATCTTACTAGTGAACTAGTGGGCGTTTTGTGGATTACATGTTCACTAGTAAGTGTCAAAATGACCTTACTAGTTAACTAGTGAGTGTTTTGTGGTTTACATGTTCACTGGTAGGCGTCAAAATGACCTTACTAGTGAACTAGTGAGCGTTTTGTGGCTTACATGTTCACTAGTAAGCCTCAAAATGATCTTACTAGTGAACTAGTGGGTACATTTATGGCCTTACATGTTCACTAGTAAGCCTCAAAATCATCTTACTAGTGAACTAGTGGGCACATTTATGGCCTTACATGTTCACTAGTAAGCCTCAAAATGATCTTACTAGTGAACTAGTGGGCGTTTTGTGGATTACATGTTCACTAGTAAGTGTCAAAATGACCTTACTAGTTAACTAGTGAGTGTTTTGTGGCTTACATGTTCACTAGTAAGCGTCAAAATGACCTTACTAGTGAACTAGTGAGCGTTTTGTGGCTTACATGTTCACTAGTAAGCATCAAAATGATCTTACCAGTGAACTCGTGGGCGTTTTGCGGCTTACATGTCAACTACTAAGCCTCACAATGATCTTACTAGTGAACTAGTGGGCATTTTGTGGCTTACATGTCAACTACTAAGCCTCAAAATGATCTTACTAGTGAACTAGTGGGCACATTTATGACCTTACATGTTCACTAGTAAGCCTCAAAATGATCTTACCAGTGAACTAGTGGGGGTTTTGCGGCTTATATGTCAACTAGTAAGCCTCAAAATGATCTTACTAGTGAACTAGTGGCCGTTTTGCGGCTTACATGTCAACAAGTAAGCCTCAAAATGATCTTACTAATGAACTAGTGGGCGTTTTGTGGCTTACATGTTCACTAGTAAGAGTCAAAATGACCTTACTAGTGAATTAGTGAGTGTTTTGTGGCTTACATGTCAACGAGTAAGCCTCAAAATGATCTTACCAGTGAACTAGTGGGCACATTTATGGCCTTACATGTTCACTAGTAAGCCTCAAAATGATCTTACCAGTGAACTAGTGGGCGTTTTGTGGCTTACATGTTCACGAGTAAGCGTCAAAATGATCTTACTAGTGAACTAGTGGCCGTTTTGCGGCTTACATGTCAACAAGTAAGCCTCAAAATGATCTTACTAATGAACTAGTGGGCGTTTTGTGGCTTACATGTTCACTAGTAAGCGTCAAAATGACCTTACTAGTGAATTAGTGAGCGTTTTGTGGCTTACATGTCAACGACTAAGCCTCAAAATGATCTTACTAGTGAACTAGTGACAATTTGTGGCTTACATGTTCACGAGTAAGCGTCAAAATGACCTTGCTAGTGAACTAGTGAGCGTTTTGCGGCTTACATGTCAACTAGCATGCCTCAAAATGATCTTACGAGTGAACTAGTGGGCACATTTATGGCCTTACATGTTCACTATTAAGAGTCAAAATGATCTTACTAGTGAACTAGTGGGCACATTTATGGCCTTACATGTTCACTAGTAAGCCTCAAAATGATCTTACTAGTGAACTAGTGGGCGTTTTGTGGCTTACATGTTCACGAGTAAGCGTCAAAATGACCTTACTAGTGAATTAGTGAGCGTTTTGTGGCTTACATGTCAACTAGTAAGCCTCAAAATGATCTTACTAGTGAACTCGTGGGCGTTTTGTGGCTTACATGTTCACTAGTAAGCATCAAAATGATCTTACTAGTGAACTAGTGGGCGTTTTGTGGCTTACATCTTCACTCGTTAGCCTCAAAATGATCTTACTAGTGAACTAGTGGGCGTTTTGTGGCTTACATGTTCACTAGTAAGCCTCAAAATGATCTTACCAGTGAACTAGTGGGGGTTTTGCGGCTTATATGTCAACTAGTAAGCCTCAAAATGATCTTACTAGTGAACTAGTGGGGATTTTGTGGCTTACATGTCAACTAGTAAGCCTCAAAATGATCTTACTCGTGAACTAGTGGGCACATTTATGGCCTTACATGTTCACTAGTAAGCCTCAAAATGATCTTACCAGTGAACTAGTGGGCGTTTTGTGGCTTACATGTTCACGAGTAAGCGTCAAAATGATCTTACTAGTGAACTAGTGGCCGTTTTGCGGCTTACATGTCAACAAGTAAGCCTCAAAATGATCTTACTAATGAACTAGTGGGCGTTTTGTGGCTTACATGTTCACTAGTAAGCGTCAAAATGACCTTACTAGTGAATTAGTGAGTGTTTTGTGGCTTACATGTCAACGAGTAAGCCGCAAAATGATCTTACTAGTGAACTAGTGGGCGTTTTGCGGCTTGCATGTCAACTAGTAAGCCTCAAAATGATCTTACGAGTGAACTAGTGGGTGTTTTGCGGCTTACATGTCAACAAGTAAGCCTCAAAATGATCTTACGAGTGAACTAGTGGGCGTTTTGCGGCTTACATGTTAACTAGTAAGCCTCAAAATGATCTTACTAGTGAACTAGTGGGCACATTTATGGCCTTACATGTTCACTATTAAGAGTCAAAATGATCTTACTAGTGAATTAGTGGGCACATTTATGGCCTTACATGTTCACTAGTAAGCGTCAAAATGATCTTACTAGTGAACAAGTGGGCGTTTTGTGGCTTACATCTTCACTAATAAGCCTCAAAATGATCTTACTAGAGAACTAGTGGGCATTTTGTGGCTTACATGTCAACTAGTAAGCCTCAAAATGATCTTACTAGTGAACTAATGGGCACATTTATGGCCTTACATGTTCACTAGTAAGCGTCAAAATGATCTTACTAGTGAACTAGTGGGCGTTTTGCGGCTTACATGTCAACTAGTAAGCCTCAAAATGATCTTACTAGTGAACTAGTGGGCATTTTGTGGCTTACATGTCAACTAGTAAGCCTCAAAATGATCTTACCAGTGAACTAGTGGGCACATTTATGGCCTTACATGTTCACCAGTAAGCCTCAAAATGATCTTACCAGTGAACTAGTGGGAACCCTTTATGGCCTTACATGTTCACTAGTAAGCGTCAAAATGATCTTACTAGTGAACTAGTGGGCGTTTTGCGGCTTGCATGTCAACTAGTAAGCCTCAAAAAGATCTTACGAGTGAACTAGTGGGTGTTTTGCGGCTTACATGTCAACAAGTAAGCCTCAAAATGATCTTACTAGTGAACTAGTGGGCGTTTTGTGGCTTACATGTTAACTAGTAAGCGTCAAAATGACCTTACTAGTGAACTAGTGGGCACATTCATGGTCTTAAATGTTCACTAGTAAGCCTCAAAATGATCTTACTAGTGAACTAGTGGGCGTTTTGTGGCTTACATGTTCACGAGTAAGGGTCAAAATGATCTTACTAGTGAACTAGTGGGAGTTTTGCGGCTTGCATGTCAACTAGTAAGCCTCAAAATGATCTTACTAGTGAACTAGTGGGCATTTTGTGGCTTACATGTCAACTAGTAAGCCTCAAAATGATCTTACTAGTGAACTAGTGGGCACATTTATGGCCTTAAATGTTCACTAGTAAGCCTCAAAATGATCTTACTAGTGAACTAGTGGGCGTTTTGTGGCTTATATGTTCACGAGTAAGGGTCAAAATGATCTTACTAGTGAACTAGTGGGCGTTTTGCGGCTTGCATGTCAACTAGTAAGCCTCAAAATGATCTTACGAGTGAACTAGTGGGCGTTTTGCGGCTTACATGTCAACAAGTAAGCCTCAAAATGATCTTACTAATGAACTAGTGGGCGTTTTGCGGTTTACATGTCAACTAGTAAGCCTCACAATGATCTTACTAGTGAACTAGTGGGCATTTTGTGGCTTACATGTCAACTACTAAGCCTCAAAATGACCTTACTAGTGAACTAGTGGGCACATTTATGGCCTTACATGTTCACTAGTAAGCCTCAAAATGATCTTACTAGTGAACTAGTGAGCGTTTTGTGGCTTACATGTTCACTAGTAAGTGTCAAAATGACCTTACTAGTGAACTAGTGAGTGTTTTGTGGCTTACATGTTCACTAGTAGGCATCAAAATGATCTTACTAGTGAACTAATGGGCACATTTATGGCCTTACATGTTCACTAGTAAGCCTCAAAATGATCTTACTAGTGAACTAGTGGGCGTTCTGTGGCTTACATGTTCACGGGTAAGCGTCAAAATGATTTTACTAGTGAACTAGTGGCCGTTTTGTGGCTTACATGTTCAGTAGTAAGCCTCAAAATGATCTTACTAGTGAACTAGTGGGCGTTTTGTGGCTTACATGTTAACTAGTAAGCGTCAAAATGACCTTACTAGTGAACTAGTGACAATTTGTGGCTTACATGTTCACGAGTAAGCGTCAAAATGACCTTACTCGTGAACTAGTGAGCGTTTTGTGGCTTACATGTTCACTAGTAAGCCTCAAAATGATCTTACGAGTGAGCTAAGGGGCGTTTTGTGGCTTACATGACAACTAGTAAGCCTCAAAATGATCTTACTAGTGAACTAGTGGCTTCTTTTGTGGCTGACATGTTTACTAGTAAGCGTCACAATGACCTTACTTGTGAACTAGTGAGCGTTTTGTGGCTTACATGTTCACTAGTAAGCGTCAAAATGATCTTACTAGTGAACTAGTGGGCGTTTTGTGGCTTACATGTTCACTAGTAAGCCTCAAAATGATCTTACTAGTGAACTAGTGGGCGTTTTGTGGCTTACATGTCAACTAGTTAGCCTCAAAATGATCTTACTAGTGAACTAGTCGGCACATTTATGGCCTTACATGTTCACTAGTAAGCCTCAAAATGATCTTACCAGTGAACTAGTGGGGGTTTTGCGGCTTATATATCAACTAGTAAGCCTCAAAATAATCTTACCAGTGAACTAGTGGGCACATTTATGGCATTACATGTCAACAAGTAAGCCTCAAAATGATCTTACTAGTGAACTAGTGGGCGTTTTGCGGCTTACATGTTAACTAGTAAGCGTCAAAATGACCTTACTAGTGAACTAGTGACAATTTGTGGCTTACATGTTCACGAGTAAGCGTCAAAATGACCTTACTAGTGAACTAGTGAGCGTTTTGCGGCTTACATGTCAACTAGCAAGCCTCAAAATGATCTTACGAGTGAGCTAAGGGGCGTATTGCGGCTTATATGTCAACTAGTAAGCCTCAAAATGATCTTACTAGTGAACTAGTGGGCACATTTATGGACTTACATGTTCACTATTAAGAGTCAAAATGATCTTACTAGTGAACTAGTGGGCACATTTATGGCCTTACATGTTCACTAGTAAGCGTCAAAATGATCTTACTAGTGAACAAGTGGGCGTTTTGTGGCTTACATCTTCACTAGTAAGCCTCAAAATGATCTTACTAGAGAACTAGTGGGCATTTTGTGGCTTACATGTCAACTAGTAAGCCTCAAAATGATCTTACTAGTGAACTAATGGGCACATTTATGGCCTTACATGTTCACTAGTAAGCGTCAAAATGATCTTACTAGTGAACTAGTGGGCGTTTTGCGGCTTACATGTCAACTAGTAAGCCTCAAAATGATCTTACTAGTGAACTAGTGGGCATTTTGTGGCTTACATGTCAACTAGTAAGCATCAAAATGCTCCTACCAGTGAACTAGTGGGCACATTTATGGCCTTACATGTTCACCAGTAAGCCTCAAAATGATCTTACCAGTGAACTAGTGGGCGTTTTGTGGCTTACATGTTCACGAGTAAGCGTCAAAATGATCTTACTAGTGAACTAGTGGCCGTTTTGCGGCTTACATGTCAACAAGTAAGCCTCAAAATGATCTTACTAATAAACTAGTGGGCGTTTTGTGGCTTACATGTTCACTAGTAAGCGTCAAAATGACCTTACGAGTGAATTAGTGAGCGTTTTGTGGCTTACATGTCAACGAGTAAGCCTCAAAATGATCTTACTAGTGAACTAGTGGGAACCCTTTATGGCCTTACATGTTCACTAGTAAGCGTCAAAATGATCTTACTAGTGAACTAGTGGGCGTTTTGCGGCTTGCATGTCAACTAGTAAGCCTCAAAATGATCTTACTAGTGAACTAGTGGGCGTTTTGTGGCTTACATGTTAACTAGTAAGCGTCAAAATGACCTTACTAGTGAACTAGTGGGCACATTTATGGCCTTAAATGTTCACTAGTAAGCCTCAAAATGATCTTACTAGTGAACTAGTGGGCGTTTTGTGGCTTACATGTTCACGAGTAAGGGTCAAAATGATCTTACTAGTGAACTAGTGGGCGTTTTGCGGCTTGCATGTCAACTAATAAGCCTCAAAATGATCTTACTAGTGAACTAGTGGGCACATTTATGGCCTTACATGTTCACTAGTAAGCCTCAAAATGATCTTACCAGTGAACTAGTGGGCGTTTTGCGGCTTACATGTAAACTAGTAAGCCTCAAAATGATCTTACTAGTGAACCAGTGGGCATTTTGTGGCTTACATGTCAACTAGTAAGCTTCAAAATGATCTTACTAGTGAACTAGTGGGCACATTTATGGCCTTAACTGTTCACTAGTAAGCCTCAAAATGATCTTACTAGTGAACTAGTGGGAGTTTTGTGGCTTACATGTTCACGAGTAAGAGTCAAAATGATCTTACTCGTGAACTAGTGGGCGTTTTGCGGCTTGCATGTCAACTAGTAAGCCTCAAAATGATCTTACGAGTGAACTAGTGGGCGTTTTGCGGCTTACATGTTCACTAGTAAGCCTCAAAATGATCTTACTAGTGAACTAGTGAGCGTTTTGTGGCTTACATGTTCACTAGTAAGTGTCAAAATGACCTTACTAGTGAACTAGTGAGTCTTTTGTGGCTTACATGTTCACTAGTAGGCGTCAAAATGATCTTACTAGTGAACTAATGGGCACATTTATGGCCTTAAATGTTCACTAGTAAGCCTCAAAATGATCTTAGTAGTGAACTAGTGGGCGTTCTGTGGCTTACATGTTCACGGGTAAGCGTCAAAATGATTTTACTAGTGAACTAGTGGCCGTTTTGTGGCTTACATGTTCACTAGTAAGCCTCAAAATTATCTTACTAGTGAACTAGTGGGCGTTTTGTGGCTTACATGTTAACTATTAAGCGTCAAAATGACCTTACTAGTGAACTAGTGAGCGTTTTGTGGCTTACATGTTCACTAGTAAGCCTCAAAATGATCTTACGAGTGAGCTAAGGGGCGTTTTGTGGCTTACATGACAACTAGTAAGCCTCAAAATGATCTTACTAGTGAACTAGTGGGTTCTTTTGTGGCTGACATGTTCACTACTAAGCCTCAAAATGATCTTACTAGTGAACTAGTGGGCGTTTTGTGACTTACATGTCAACTATTTAGCCTCAAAATGATCTTACTAGTGAACTAGTCGGCACATTTATGGCCTTACATGTTCACTAGTAAGCCTCAAAATGATCTTACCAGTGAACTAGTGGGGGTTTTGCGGCTTATATATCAACTAGTAAGCCTCAAAATGATCTTACTATTGAACTAGTGGGCGTTTTGCGGCTTGCATGTCAACTAGTAAGCCTCAAAAAGATCTTACGAGTGAACTAGTGGGTGTTTTGCGGCTTAAATGTCAACAAGTAAGCCTCAAAATGATCTTACTAGTGAACTAGTGGGCACATTTATGGACTTACATGTTCACTATTAAGAGTCAAAATGATCTTACTAGTGAACTAGTGGGCACATTTATGGCCTTACATGTTCACTAGTAAGCGTCAAAATGATCTTACTAGTGAACAAGTGGGCGTTTTGTGGCTTACATCTTCACTAGTAAGCCTCAAAATGATCTTACTAGAGAACTAGTGGGCATTTTGTGGCTTACATGTCAACTAGTAAGCCTCAAAATGATCTTACTAGTGAACTAATGGGCACATTTATGGCCTTACATGTTCACTAGTAAGCGTCAAAATGATCTTACTAGTGAACTAGTGGCCGTTTTGCGGCTTACATGTCAACTAGTAAGCCTCAAAATGATCTTACTAGTGAACTAGTGGGCATTTTGTGGCTTACATGTCAACTAGTAAGCATCAAAATGATCTTACCAGTGAACTAGTGGGCACATTTATGGCCTTACATGTTCACCAGTAAGCCTCAAAATGATCTTACCAGTGAACTAGTGGGCGTTTTGTGGCTTACATGTTCACGAGTAAGCGTCAAAATGATCTTACTAGTGAACTAGTGGCCGTTTTGCGGCTTACATGTCAACAAGTAAGCCTCAAAATGATCTTACTAATAAACTCGTGGGCGTTTTGTGGCTTACATGTTCACTAGTAAGCGTCAAAATGACCTTACGAGTGAATTAGTGAGCGTTTTGTGGCTTACATGTCAACGAGTAAGCCTCAAAATGATCTTACTAGTGAACTAGTGGGAACCCTTTATGGCCTTACATGTTCACTAGTAAGCGTCAAAATGATCTTACTAGTGAACTAGTGGGCGTTTTGCGGCTTGCATGTCAACTAGTAAGCCTCAAAATGATCTTACTAGTGAACTAGTGGGCGTTTTGTGGCTTACATGTTAACTAGTAAGCGTCAAAATGACCTTACTAGTGAACTAGTGGGCACATTTATGGCCTTAAATGTTCACTAGTAAGCCTCAAAATGATGTTACTAGTGAACTAGTGGGCGTTTTGTGGCTTACATGTTCACGAGTAAGGGTCAAAATGATCTTACTAGTGAACTAGTGGGCGTTTTGCGGCTTGCATGTCAACTAATAAGCCTCAAAATGATCTTACTAGTGAACTAGTGGGCACATTTATGGCCTTACATGTTCACTAGTAAGCCTCAAAATGATCTTACCAGTGAACTAGTGGGCGTTTTGCGGCTTACATGTAAACTAGTAAGCCTCAAAATGATCTTACTAGTGAACTAGTGGGCATTTTGTGGCTTACATGTCAACTAGTAAGCTTCAAAATGATCTTACTAGTGAACTAGTGGGCACATTTATGGCCTTAACTGTTCACTAGTAAGCCTCAAAATGATCTTACTAGTGAACTAGTGGGAGTTTTGTGGCTTACATGTTCACGAGTAAGAGTCAAAATGATCTTACTCGTGAACTAGTGGGCGTTTTGCGGCTTGCATGTCAACTAGTAAGCCTCAAAATGATCTTACGAGTGAACTAGTGGGCGTTTTGCGGCTTACATGTTCACTAGTAAGCCTCAAAATGATCTTACTAGTGAACTAGTGAGCGTTTTGTGGCTTACATGTTCACTAGTAAGTGTCAAAATGACCTTACTAGTGAACTAGTGAGTCTTTTGTGGCTTACATGTTCACTAGTAGGCGTCAAAATGATCTTACTAGTGAACTAATGGGCACATTTATGGCCTTAAATGTTCACTAGTAAGCCTCAAAATGATCTTACTAGTGAACTAGTGGGCGTTCTGTGGCTTACATGTTCACGGGTAAGCGTCAAAATGATTTTACTAGTGAACTAGTGGCCGTTTTGTGGCTTACATGTTCACTAGTAAGCCTCAAAATGATCTTACTAGTGAACTAGTGGGCGTTTTGTGGCTTACATGTTAACTAGTAAGCGTCAAAATGACCTTACTAGTGAACTAGTGACAATTTGTGGCTTACATGTTCACGAGTAAGCGTCAAAATGACCTTACTAGTGAACTAGTGAGCGTTTTGTGGCTTACATGTTCACTAGTAAGCCTCAAAATGATCTTACGAGTGAGCTAAGGGGCGTTTTGTGGCTTACATGACAACTAGTAAGCCTCAAAATGATCTTACTAGTGAACTAGTGGGTTCTTTTGTGGCTGACATGTTCACTACTAAGCCTCAAAATGATCTTACTAGTGAACTAGTGGGCGTTTTGTGGCTTACATGTCAACTATTTAGCCTCAAAATGATCTTACTAGTGAACTAGTCGGCACATTTATGGCCTTACATGTTCACTAGTAAGCCTCAAAATGATCTTACCAGTGAACTAGTGGGGGTTTTGCGGCTTATATATCAACTAGTAAGCCTCAAAATGATCTTACTATTGAACTAGTGGGCATTTTGTGGCTTACATGTTCACTAGTAAGCGTCAAAATGACCTTACGAGTGAATTAGTGAGCGTTTTGTGGCTTACATGTCAACGAGTAAGCCTCAAAATGATCTTACTAGTGAACTAGTGGGAACCCTTTATGGCCTTACATGTTCACTAGTAAGCGTCAAAATGATCTTACTAGTGAACTAGTGGGCGTTTTGCGGCTTGCATGTCAACTAGTAAGCCTCAAAATGATCTTACTAGTGAACTAGTGGGCGTTTTGTGGCTTACATGTTAACTAGTAAGCGTCAAAATGACCTTACTAGTGAACTAGTGGGCACATTTATGGCCTTAAATGTTCACTAGTAAGCCTCAAAATGATCTTACTAGTGAACTAGTGGGCGTTTTGTGGCTTACATGTTCACGAGTAAGGGTCAAAATGATCTTACTAGTGAACTAGTGGGCGTTTTGCGGCTTGCATGTCAACTAATAAGCCTCAAAATGATCTTACTAGTGAACTAGTGGGCACATTTATGGCCTTACATGTTCACTAGTAAGCCTCAAAATGATCTTACCAGTGAACTAGTGGGCGTTTTGCGGCTTACATGTAAACTAGTAAGCCTCAAAATGATCTTACTAGTGAACTAGTGGGCATTTTGTGGCTTACATGTCAACTAGTAAGCTTCAAAATGATCTTACTAGTGAACTAGTGGGCACATTTATGGCCTTAACTGTTCACTAGTAAGCCTCAAAATGATCTTACTAGTGAACTAGTGGGAGTTTTGTGGCTTACATGTTCACGAGTAAGAGTCAAAATGATCTTACTCGTGAACTAGTGGGCGTTTTGCGGCTTGCATGTCAACTAGTAAGCCTCAAAATGATCTTACGAGTGAACTAGTGGGCGTTTTGCGGCTTAGATGTCAACAAGTAAGCCTCAAAATGATCTTACTAATGAACTAGTGGGCGTTTTGCGGTTTACATGTCAACTAGTAAGCCTCAAAATGATCTTACTAGTGAACTAGTGAGCGTTTTGTGGCTTACATCTTCACTAGTAAGTGTCAAAATGACCTTACTAGTGAACTAGTGAGTGTTTTGTGGCTTACATGTTCACTAGTAGGCGTCAAAATGATCTTACCAGTGAACTAATGGGCACATTTATGGCCTTACATGTTCACTAGTAAGCCTCAAAATGATCTTACTAGTGAACTAGTGGGCGTTCTGTGGCTTACATGTTCACGGGTAAGCGTCAAAATGATTTTACTAGTGAACTAGTGGCCGTTTTGTGGCTTACATGTTCACTAGTAAGCCTCAAAATGATCTTACTAGTGAACTAGTAAGCCTCAAAATGATCTTACTAGTGAACTAGTGGGCGTTTTGTGGCTTACATGTTAACTAGTAAGCGTCAAAATGACCTTACTAGTGAACTAGTGACAATTTGTGGCTTACATGTTCGCGAGTAAGCGTCAAAATGACCTTACTAGTGAGCTAAGGGGCGTTTTGTGGCTTACATGACAACTAGTAAGCCTCAAAATGATCTTACTAGTGAACTAGTGGGTTCTTTTGTGGCTGACATGTTCACTAGTAAGCGTCACAATGACCTTACTTGTGAACTAGTGAGCGTTTTGTGGCTTACATGTTCACTAGTAAGCGTCAAAATGATCTTACTAGTGAACTAGTGGGCGTTTTGTGGCTTACATGTTCACTAGTAAGCCTCAAAATGATCTTACTAGTGAACTAGTGGGCGTTTTGTGGCTTACATGTCAACTAGTTAGCCTCAAAATGATCTTACTAGTGAACTAGTCGGCACATTTATGGCCTTACATGTTCACTAGTAAGCCTCAAAATGATCTTACTAGTGAACTAGTGGGCGTTTTGTGGCTTACATCTTCACTAGTAAGTGTCAAAATGACCTTACTAGTTAACTAGTGAGTGTTTTGTGGCTTACATGTTCACTAGTAGGCGTCAAAATGATCTTACTAGTGAACTAGTGAGCGTTTTGTGGCTTACATATCAACTAGTAAGCCTCAAAATGATCTTACTAGTGAACTCGTGGGCGTTTTGTGGCTTAGATGTTCACTAGTAAGCCTCAAAATGATCTTACGAGTGAGCTAAGGGGCGTTTTGTGGCTTACATGTCAACTAGTAAGCCTCAAAATGATCTTACTAGTGAACTAGTGGGCGTTTTGTGGCTTACATGTTCACTAGTAAGTGTCAAAATGACCTTACTAGTTAACTAGTGAGTGTTTTGTGGCTTACATGTTCACTAGTAGGCGTCAAAATGATCTTACTAGTGAACTAGTGAGCTTTTTGTGGCTTACATGTTCACTAGTAAGCCTCAAAATGATCTTACTAGTGAACTAGAGGGCACATTTATGGCCTTACATGTTCACTAGTAAGCCTCAAAATGATCTTACTAGTGAACTAGTGGGCACATTTATGGCCTTACATGTTCACTAGTAAGCCTCAAAATGATCTTACTAGTGAACTAGTGGCCGTTTTGCGGCTTACATGTCAACTAGTAAGCCTCAAAATGATCTTACTAGTGAACTAGTGGGCACATTTATGGCCTTACATGTTCACCAGTAAGCCTCAAAATGATCTTACTAGTGAACTAGTGGCCGTTTTGCGGCTTACATGTCAACAAGTAAGCCTCAAAATGATCTTACTAATAAACTAGTGGGCGTTTTGTGGCTTACATGTTCACTAGTAAGCGTCAAAATGACCTTACTAGTGAATTAGTGAGCGTTTTGTGGCTTACATGTCAACGAGTAAGCCTCAAAATTATCTTACTAGTGAACTAGTGGGCACATTTATGGCCTTACATGTTCACTAGTAAGCGTCAAAATGATCTTACTAGTGAACTAGTGGGCGTTTTCCGGCTTGCATGTCAACTAGTAAGCCTCAAAATGATCTTACGAGTGAACTAGTGAGCGTTTTGTGGCTTACATGTTCACTAGTAAGTGTCAAAATGACCTTACTAGTGAACTAGTGAGTGTTTTGTGGCTTACATGTTCACTAGTAGGCGTCAAAATGATCTTACCAGTGAACTAATGGGCACATTTATGGCCTTACATGTTCACTAGTAAGCCTCAAAATGATCTTACTAGTGAACTAGTGGGCGTTCTGTGGCTTACATGTTCACGGGTAAGCGTCAAAATGATTTTACTAGTGAACTAGTGGCCGTTTTGTGGCTTACATGTTCACTAGTAAGCCTCAAAATGATCTTACTAGTGAACTAGTGGGCGTTTTGTGGCTTACATGTTAACTAGTAAGCGTCAAAATGACCTTACTAGTGAACTAGTGACAATTTGTGGCTTACATGTTCGCGAGTAAGCGTCAAAATGACATTACTAGTGAGCTAAGGGGCGTTTTGTGGCTTACATGACAACTAGTAAGCCTCAAAATGATCTTACTAGTGAACTAGTGGGTTCTTTTGTGGCTGACATGTTCACTAGTAAGCGTCACAATGACCTTACTTGTGAACTAGTGAGCGTTTTGTGGCTTACATGTTCACTAGTAAGCGTCAAAATGATCTTACTAGTGAACTAGTGGGCGTTTTGTGGCTTACATGTTCACTAGTAAGCCTCAAAATGATCTTACTAGTGAACTAGTGGGCGTTTTGTGGCTTACATCTTCACTAGTAAGTGTCAAAATGACCTTACTAGTTAACTAGTGAGTGTTTTGTGGCTTACATGTTCACTAGTAGGCGTCAAAATGATCTTACTAGTGAACTAGTGAGCGTTTTGTGGCTTACATATCAACTAGTAAGCCTCAAAATGATCTTACTAGTGAACTCGTGGGCGTTTTGCGGCTTAGATGTTCACTAGTAAGCCTCAAAATGATCTTACGAGTGAGCTAAGGGGCGTTTTGTGGCTTACATGTCAACTAGTAAGCCTCAAAATGATCTTACTAGTGAACTAGTGGGCGTTTTGTGGCTTACATGTTCACTAGTAAGTGTCAAAATGACCTTACTAGTTAACTAGTGAGTGTTTTGTGGCTTACATGTTCACTAGTAGGCGTCAAAATGATCTTACTAGTGAACTAGTGAGCTTTTTGTGGCTTACATGTTCACTAGTAAGCCTCAAAATGATCTTACTAGTGAACTAGAGGGCACATTTATGGCCTTACATGTTCACTAGTAAGCCTCAAAATGATCTTACTAGTGAACTAGTGGGCACATTTATGGCCTTACATGTTCACTAGTAAGCCTCAAAATGATCTTACTAGTGAACTAGTGGCCGTTTTGCGGCTTACATGTCAACTAGTAAGCCTCAAAATGATCTTACTAGTGAACTAGTGGGCACATTTATGGCCTTACATGTTCACCAGTAAGCCTCAAAATGATCTTACTCGTGAACTAGTGGCCGTTTTGCGGCTTACATGTCAACAAGTAAGCCTCAAAATGATCTTACTAATAAACTAGTGGGCGTTTTGTGGCTTACATGTTCACTAGTAAGCGTCAAAATGACCTTACTAGTGAATTAGTGAGCGTTTTGTGGCTTACATGTCAACGAGTAAGCCTCAAAATTATCTTACTAGTGAACTAGTGGGCACATTTATGGCCTTACATGTTCACTAGTAAGCGTCAAAATGATCTTACTAGTGAACTAGTGGGCGTTTTGCGGCTTGCATGTCAACTAGTAAGCCTCAAAATGATCTTACGAGTGAACTAGTGGGTGTTTTGCGCCTTACATGTCAACAAGTAAGCCTCAAAATGATCTTACTAGTGAACTAGTGGGCGTTTTGTGGCTTACATGTTAACTAGTAAGCGTCAAAATGACCTTACTAGTGAACTAGTGGGCACATTTATGGCCTTAAATGTTCACTAGTAAGCCTCAAAATGATCTTACAAGTGAACTAGTGGGCGTTTTGTGGCTTACATGTTCACGAGTAAGGGTCAAAATGATCTTACTAGTGAACTAGTGGGCGTTTTGCGGCTTGCATGTCAGCAAGTAAGCCTCAAAATGATCTTACTAGTGAACTAGTGGGCGTTTTGTGGCTTACATGTTAACTAGTAAGCCTCAAAATGATCTTACTAGTGAACTAGTGGGCACATTTATGGCCTTACATGTTCACTAGTAAGCCTCAAAATGATCTTACCAGTGAACTAGTGGGCGTTTTGCGGCTTACATGTAAATTAGTAAGCCTCAAAATGATCTTACTAGCGAACTAGTGGGCACATTTATGGCCTTAAATGTTCACTAGTAAGCCTCAAAATGATCTTACTAGTGAACTAGTGGGCGTTTTGTGGCTTACATGTTCACGAGTAAGGGTCAAAATGATCTTACTAGTGAACTAGTGGGCGTTGTGCGGCTTGCATGTCAACTAGTAAGCCTCAAAATGATCTTACGAGTGAACTAGTGGGCGTTTTGCGGCTTGCATGTTAACTACTAAGCCTCACAATGATCTTACTAGTGAACTAGTGGGCATTTTGTGGCTTACATATTAACTAGTAAGCCTCAAAATGATCTTACTAGTGAACTCGTGGTTGTTTTGTGGCTTACATGTCAACTAGTAAGCCTCAAAATGATCTTACTAGTGAACTAGTGGGCGTTTTGTGGCTTACATGTTCACTAGTAAGTGTCAAAATGACCTTACTAGTTAACTAGTGAGTGTTTTGTGGCTTACATGTTCACTAGTAGGCGTCAAAATGATCTTACTAGTGAACTAGTGAGCGTTTTGTGGCTTACATATTAACTAGTAATCCTCAAAATGATCTTACTAGTGAACTCGTGGGCGTTTTGTGGCTTACATGTTCACTAGTAAGCCTCAAAATTATCTTACGAGTGAGCTAAGGGGCGTTTTGTGGCTTACATGTCAACTAGTAAGCCTCAAAATGATCTTACTAGTGAACTAGTTGGCGTTTTGTGGCTTACATGTTCACTAGTAAGTGTCAAAATGACCTTACTAGTTAACTAGTGAGTGTTTTGTGGCTTACATGTTCACTGGTAGGCTTCAAAATGATCTTACTAGTGAACTAGTGAGCGTTTTGTGGCTTACATGTTCACTAGTAAGCCTCAAAATGATCTTACTAGTGAACTAGTGGGCACATTTATGGCCTTACATGTTCACTAGTAAGCCTCAAAATCATCTTACTAGTGAACTAGTGGGCACATTTATGGCCTTACATGTTCACTAGTAAGCCTCAAAATGATCTTACTAGTGAACTAGTGGGCGTTTTGTGGATTACATGTTCACTAGTAAGTGTCAAAATGACCTTACTAGTTAACTAGTGAGTGTTTTGTGGCTTACATGTTCACTAGTAAGCGTCAAAATGACCTTACTAGTGAACTAGTGAGCGTTTTGTGGCTTACATGTTCACTAGTAAGCATCAAAATGATCTTACCAGTGAACTCGTGGGCGTTTTGCGGCTTACATGTCAACTAGTAAGCCTCAAAATGATCTTACTAGTGAACTAGTGGGCATTTTGTGGCTTACATGTCAACCAGTAAGCCTCAAAATGATCTTACTAGTGAACTAGTGGGCACATTTATGGCCTTACATGTTCACTAGTAAGCGTCAAAATGACCTTACTAGTGAACTAGTGGGCGTTTTGTGGCTTACATGTCAACTACTAAGCCTCACAATGATCTTACTAGTGAACTAGTGGGCATTTTGTGGCTTACATGTCAACTACTAAGCCTCAAAATGATCTTACTAGTGAACTAATGAGCGTTTTGTGGCTTACATGTTCACTAGTAAGTGTCAAAATGACCTTACTGGTGAACTAGTGAGTGTTTTGTGGCTTACATGTTCACTAGTAAGCCTCAAAATGATCTTACCAGTGAACTAGTGGGCGTTTTGTGGCTTACATGTTCACTAGTAAGCCTCAAAATGATCTTACTAGTGAACTAGTGGGCGTTTTGTGGCTTACATCTTCACTCGTTAGCCTCAAAATGATCTTACTAGTGAACTAGTGGGGGTTTTGCGGCTTATATGTCAACTAGTAAGCCTCAAAATGATCTTACTAGTGAACTAGTGGGGATTTTGTGGCTTACATGTCAAATAGTAAGCCTCAAAATGATCTTACCAGTGAACTAGTGGGCACATTTATGGCCTTACATGTTCACTAGTAAGCCTCAAAATGATCTTACCAGTGAACTAGTGGGCGTTTTGTGGCTTACATGTTCACGAGTAAGCGTCAAAATGATCTTACTAGTGAACTAGTGGCCGTTTTGCGGCTTACATGTCAACAAGTAAGCCTCAAAATGATCTTACTAATGAACTAGTGGGCGTTTTGTGGCTTACATGTTCACTAGTAAGCGTCAAACTGACCTTACTAGTGAATTAGTGAGCGTTTTGTGGCTTACATGTCAACGAGTAAGCCTCAAAATGATCTTACTAGTGAACTAGTGACAATTTGTGGCTTACATGTTCACGAGTAAGCGTCAAAATGACCTTGCTAGTGAACTAGTGAGCGTTTTGCGGCTTACATGTCAACTAGCAAGCCTCAAAATGATCTTACGAGTGAACTAGTGGGCACATTTATGGCCTTACATGTTCACTATTAAGAGTCAAAATGATCTTACTAGTGAACTAGTGGGCACATTTATGGCCTTACATGTTCACTAGTAAGCCTCAAAATGATCTTACTAGTGAACTAGTGGGCGTTTTGTGGCTTACATGTTCACGAGTAAGCGTCAAAATGACCTTACTAGTGAATTAGTGAGCGTTTTGTGGCTTACATGTCAACTAGTAAGCCTCAAAATGATCTTACTAGTGAACTCATGGGCGTTTTGTGGCTTACATGTTCACTAGTAAGCCTCAAAATGACCTTACTAGTGAATTAGTGAGCGTTTTGTGGCTTACATGTCAACTAGTAAGACTCAAAATGATCTTACTAGTGAACTCGTGGGCGTTTTGTGGCTTACATCTTCACTCGTTAGCCTCAAAATGATCTTACTAGTGAACTAGTGGGCGTTTTGTGGCTTACATGTTCACTAGTAAGCCTCAAAATGATCTTACCAGTGAACTAGTGGGGGTTTTGCGGCTTATATGTCAACTAGTAAGCCTCAAAATGATCTTACTAGTGAACTAGTGGGGATTTTGTGGCTTACATGTCAACTAGTAAGCCTCAAAATGATCTTACTAGTGAACTAGTGGGCACATTTATGGCCTTACATGTTCACTAGTAAGCCTCAAAATTATCTTACCAGTGAACTAGTGGGCGTTTTGTGGCTTACATGTTCACAAGTAAGCGTCAAAATGATCTTACTAGTGAACTAGTGGCCGTTTTGCGGCTTACATGTCAACAAGTAAGCCTCAAAATGATCTTACTAATGAACTAGTGGGCGGTTTGTGGCTTACATGTTCACTAGTAAGCGTCAAAATGACCTTACTAGTGAATTAGTGAGTGTTTTGTGGCTTACATGTCAACGAGTAAGCCTCAAAATTATCTTACTAGTGAACTAGTGGGCGTTTTGCGGCTTGCATGTCAACTAGTAAGCCTCAAAATGATCTTACGAGTGAACTAGTGGGTGTTTTGCGGCTTACATGTCAACAAGTAAGCCTCAAAATGATCTTACTAGTGAACTAGTGGGCGTTTTGCGGCTTACATGTTAACTAGTAACCGTCAAAATGACCTTACTAGTGAACTAGTGACAATTTGTGGCTTACATGTTCACGAGTAAGCGTCAAAATGACCTTACTAGTGAACTAGTGAGCGTTTTGCGGCTTACATGTCAACTAGCAAGCCTCAAAATGATCTTACGAGTGAGCTAAGGGGCGTATTGCGGCTTATATGTCAACTAGTAAGCCTCAAAATGATCTTACTAGTGAACTAGTGGGCACATTTATGGCCTTACATGTTCACTATTAAGAGTCAAAATGATCTTACTAGTGAACTAGTGGGCACATTTATGGCCTTACATGTTCACTAGTAAGCGTCAAAATGATCTTACTAGTGAACAAGTGGGCGTTTTGTGGCTTACATCTTCACTAGTAAGCCTCAAAATGATCTTACTAGAGAACTAGTGGGCATTTTGTGGCTTACATGTCAACTAGTAAGCCTCAAAATGATCTTACTAGTGAACTAATGGGCACATTTATGGCCTTAAATGTTCACTAGTAAGCGTCAAAATGATCTTACTAGTGAACTAGTGGGCGTTTTGCGGCTTACATGTCAACTAGTAAGCCTCAAAATGATCTTACCAGTGAACTAGTGGGCACATTTATGGCCTTACATGTTCACCAGTAAGCCTCAAAATGATCTTACCAGTGAACTAGTGGGCGTTTTGTGGCTTACATGTTCACGAGTAAGCGTCAAAATGATCTTACTAGTGAACTAGTGGCCGTTTTGCGGCTTACATGTCAACAAGTAAGCCTCAAAATGATCTTACTAATAAACTAGTGGGCGTTTTGTGGCTTACATGTTCACTAGTAAGCGTCAAAATGACCTTACTAGTGAATTAGTGAGCGTTTTGTGGCTTACATGTCAACGAGTAAGCCTCAAAATGATCTTACTAGTGAACTAATGGGTACATTTATGGCCTTACATGTTCACTAGTAAGCGTCAAAATGATCTTACCAGTGAACTAGTGGGCGTTTTGCGGCTTACATGTTCACGAGTAAGCGTCAAAATGATCTTACTAGTGAACTAGTGGCCGTTTTGCGGCTTAAATTTCAACAAGTAAGCCTCAAAATGATCTTACTAATGAACTAGTGGGCGTTTTGTGGCTTACATGTTCACTAGTAAGCGTCAAAATGACGTTACTAGTGAATTAGTGAGCGTTTTGTGGCTTACATGTCAACGAGTAAGCCTCAAAATGATCTTACTAGTGAACTAGTGACAATTTGTGGCTTACATGTTCACGAGTAAGCGTCAAAATGACCTTGCTAGTGAACTAGTGAGCGTTTTGCGGCTTACATGTCAACTAGCAAGCCTCAAAATGATCTTACGAGTGAACTAGTGGGCACATTTATGGCCTTACATGTTCACTATTAAGAGTCAAAATGATCTTACTAGTGAACTAGTGGGCACATTTATGGCCTTACATGTTCACTAGTAAGCCTCAAAATGATCTTACCAGTGAACTAGTGGGGGTTTTGCGGCTTATATGTCAACTAGTAAGCCTCAAAATGATCTTACTAGTGAACTAGTGGGGATTTTGTGGCTTACATGTCAACTAGTAAGCCTCAAAATGATCTTACTAGTGAACTAGTGGGCACATTTATGGCCTTACATGTTCACTAGTAAGCCTCAAAATGATCTTACTAGTGAACTAGTGGGCGTTTTGTGGCTTACATGTTCACTAGTAAGTGTCAAAATGACCTTACTAGTTAACTAGTGATTGTTTTGTGGCTTACATGTTCACTGGTAGGCGTCAAAATGATCTTACTAGTGAACTAGTGAGCGTTTTGTGGCTTACATGTTCACTAGTAAGCCTCAAAATGATCTTACTAGTGAACTAGTGGGCACATTTATGGCCTTACATGTTCACTAGTAAGCCTCAAAATGATCTTACTAGTGAACTAGTGAGCGTTTTGTGGCTTACATGTTCACTAGTAAGTGTCAAAATGACCTTACTAGTGAACTAGTGAGTGTTTTGTGGCTTACATGTTCACTAGTAGGCGTCAAAATGATCTTACTAGTGAACTAATGGGCACATTTATGGCCTTACATGTTCACTAGTAAGCCTCAAAATGATCTTACTAGTGAACTAGTGGGCGTTCTGTGGCTTACATGTTCACGGGTAAGCGTCAAAATGATTTTACTAGTGAACTAGTGGCCGTTTTGTGGCTTACATGTTCACTAGTAAGCCTCAAAATGATCTTACTAGTGAACTAGTGGGCGTTTTGTGGCTTACATGTTAACTAGTAAGCGTCAAAATGACCTTACTAGTGAACTAGTGACAATTTGTGGCTTACATGTTCGCGAGTAAGCGTCAAAATGACCTTACTAGTGAGCTAAGGGGCGTTTTGTGGCTTACATGACAACTAGTAAGCCTCAAAATGATCTTACTAGTGAACTAGTGGGTTATTTTGTGGCTGACATGTTCACTAGTAAGCGTCACAATGACCTTACTTGTGAACTAGTGAGCGTTTTGTGGCTTACATGTTCACTAGTAAGCGTCAAAATGATCTTACTAGTGAACTAGTGGGCGTTTTGTGGCTTACATGTTCACTAGTAAGCCTCAAAATGATCTTACTAGTGAACTAGTGGGCGTTTTGTGGCTTACATGTCAACTAGTTAGCCTCAAAATGATCTTACTAGTGAACTAGTCGGCACATTTATGGCCTTACATGTTCACTAGTAAGCCTCAAAATGATCTTACGAGTGAGCTAAGGGGCGTTTTGTGGCTTACATGTCAACTAGTAAGCCTCAAAATGATCTTACTAGTGAACTAGTGGGCGTTTTGTGGCTTACATCTTCACTAGTAAGTGTCAAAATGATCTTACGAGTGAACTAGTGGGCGTTTTGCGGCTTACATGTCAACAAGTAAGCCTCAAAATGATCTTACTAATGAACTAGTGAGTGTTTTGTGGCTTACATGTTCACTAGTAGGCGTCAAAATGATCTTACTAGTGAACTAGTGAGCGTTTTGTGGCTTACATATCAACTAGTAAGCCTCAAAATGATCTTACTAGTGAACTCGTGGGCGTTTTGTGGCTTACATGTTCACTAGTAAGCCTCAAAATGATCTTACGAGTGAGCTAAGGGGCGTTTTGTGGCTTACATGTCAACTAGTAAGCCTCAAAATGATCTTACTAGTGAACTAGTGGGCGTTTTGTGGCTTACATGTTCACTAGTAGGCCTCAAAATGATCTTACTAGTGAACTAGTGGGCACATTTATGGCCTTACATGTTCACTAGTAAGCCTCAAAATGATCTTACTAGTGAACTAGTGGGCGTTTTGTGGCTTACATGTTCACTAGTAAGTGTCAAAATGACCTTACTAGTTAACTAGTGAGTGTTTTGTGGCTTACATGTTCACTAGTAAGCGTCAAAATGACCTTACTAGTAAACTAGTGAGCGTTTTGTCGCTTACATGTTCACTAGTAAGCGTCAAAATGATCTTACTAGTGAACTAGTAGGCGATGTGTGGCTTACATGTCAACTAGTAAGCCTCAAAATGAACTTACTAGTGAACTAGTGGGCACATTTATGGCCTTACATGTTCACTAGTAAGCGTCAAAATGATCTTACTAGTGAACTAGTGGGCGTTTTGTGGCTTACATGTTCACTAGTAAGCGTCAAAATGACCTTACTAGTGAACTAGTGAGCGTTTTGTGGCTTACATATTCACTAGTAAGCCTCAAAATGATCTTACCAGTGAACTAGTGGGCGTTTTGTGGCTTACATGTTCACGAGTAAGCGTCAAAATGATCTTACTAGTGAACTAGTGGCCGTTTTGCGGCTTACATGTCAACAAGTAAGCCTCAAAATGATCTTACTAATGAACTAGTGGGCGTTTTGTGGCTTACATGTTCACTAGTAAGCGTCAAACTGACCTTACTAGTGAATTAGTGAGCGTTTTGTGGCTTACATGTCAACGAGTAAGCCTCAAAATGATCTTACTTTGAACTAGTGACAATTTGTGGCTTACATGTTCACGAGTAAGCGTCAAAATGACCTTGCTAGTGAACTAGTGAGCGTTTTGCGGCTTACATGTCAACTAGCAAGCCTCAAAATGATCTTACGAGTGAACTAGTGGGCACATTTATGGCCTTACATGTTCACTATTAAGAGTCAAAATGATCTTACTAGTGAACTAGTGGGCACATTTATGGCCTTACATGTTCACTAGTAAGCCTCAAAATGATCTTACCAGTGAACTAGTGGGGGTTTTGCGGCTTATATGTCAACTAGTAAGCCTCAAAATGATCTTACTAGTGAACTAGTGGGGATTTTGTGGCTTACATGTCAACTAGTAAGCCTCAAAATGATCTTACTAGTGAACTAGTGGGCACATTTATGGCCTTACATGTTCACTAGTAAGCCTCAAAATGATCTTACTAGTGAACTAGTGGGCGTTTTGTGGCTTACATGTTCACTAGTAAGCCTCAAAATGACCTTACTAGTGAATTAGTGAGCGTTTTGTGGCTTACATGTCAACTAGTAAGACTCAAAATGATCTTACTAGTGAACTCGTGGGCGTTTTGTGGCTTACATCTTCACTCGTTAGCCTCAAAATGATCTTACTAGTGAACTAGTGGGCGTTTTGTGGCTTACATGTTCACTAGTAAGCCTCAAAATGATCTTACCAGTGAACTAGTGGGGGTTTTGCGGCTTATATGTCAACTAGTAAGCCTCAAAATGATCTTACTAGTGAACTAGTGGGGATTTTGTGGCTTACATGTCAACTAGTAAGCCTCAAAATGATCTTACTAGTGAACTAGTGGGCACATTTATGGCCTTACATGTTCACTAGTAAGCCTCAAAATGATCTTACCAGTGAACTAGTGGGCGTTTTGTGGCTTACATGTTCACAAGTAAGCGTCAAAATGATCTTACTAGTGAACTAGTGGCCGTTTTGCGGCTTACATGTCAACAAGTAAGCCTCAAAATGATCTTACTAATGAACTAGTGGGCGGTTTGTGGCTTACATGTTCACTAGTAAGCGTCAAAATGACCTTACTAGTGAATTAGTGAGTGTTTTGTGGCTTACATGTCAACGAGTAAGCCTCAAAATTATCTTACTAGTGAACTAGTGGGCGTTTTGCGGCTTGCATGTCAACTAGTAAGCCTCAAAATGATCTTACGAGTGAACTAGTGGGTGTTTTGCGGCTTACATGTCAACAAGTAAGCCTCAAAATGATCTTACTAGTGAACTAGTGGGCGTTTTGCGGCTTACATGTTAACTAGTAAGCGTCAAAATGACCTTACTAGTGAACTAGTGACAATTTGTGGCTTACATGTTCACGAGTAAGCGTCAAAATGACCTTACTAGTGAACTAGTGAGCGTTTTGCGGCTTACATGTCAACTAGCAAGCCTCAAAATGATCTTACGAGTGAGCTAAGGGGCGTATTGCGGCTTATATGTCAACTAGTAAGCCTCAAAATGATCTTACTAGTGAACTAGTGGGCACATTTATGGCCTTACATGTTCACTATTAAGAGTCAAAATGATCTTACTAGTGAACTAGTGGGCACATTTATGGCCTTACATGTTCACTAGTAAGCGTCAAAATGATCTTACTAGTGAACAAGTGGGCGTTTTGTGGCTTACATCTTCACTAGTAAGCGTCAAAATGATCTTACTAGTGAACTAGTGGGCGTTTTGCGGCTTACATGTCAACTAGTAAGCCTCAAAATGATCTTACCAGTGAACTAGTGGGCACATTTATGGCCTTACATGTTCACCAGTAAGCCTCAAAATGATCTTACCAGTGAACTAGTGGGCGTTTTGTGGCTTACATGTTCACGAGTAAGCGTCAAAATGATCTTACTAGTGAACTAGTGGCCGTTTTGCGGCTTACATGTCAACAAGTAAGCCTCAAAATGATCTTACTAATAAACTAGTGGGCGTTTTGTGGCTTACATGTTCACTAGTAAGCGTCAAAATGACCTTACTAGTGAATTAGTGAGCGTTTTGTGGCTTACATGTCAACGAGTAAGCCTCAAAATGATCTTACTAGTGAACTAATGGGTACATTTATGGCCTTACATGTTCACTAGTAAGCGTCAAAATGATCTTACCAGTGAACTAGTGGGCGTTTTGCGGCTTACATGTTCACGAGTAAGCGTCAAAATGATCTTACTAGTGAACTAGTGGCCGTTTTGCGGCTTAAATTTCAACAAGTAAGCCTCAAAATGATCTTACTAATGAACTAGTGGGCGTTTTGTGGCTTACATGTTCACTAGTAAGCGTCAAAATGACCTTACTAGTGAATTAGTGAGCGTTTTGTGGCTTACATGTCAACGAGTAAGCCTCAAAATGATCTTACTAGTGAACTAGTGACAATTTGTGGCTTACATGTTCACGAGTAAGCGTCAAAATGACCTTGCTAGTGAACTAGTGAGCGTTTTGCGGCTTACATGTCAACTAGCAAGCCTCAAAATGATCTTACGAGTGAACTAGTGGGCACATTTATGGCCTTACATGTTCACTATTAAGAGTCAAAATGATCTTACTAGTGAACTAGTGGGCACATTTATGGCCTTACATGTTCACTAGTAAGCCTCAAAATGATCTTACCAGTGAACTAGTGGGGGTTTTGCGGCTTATATGTCAACTAGTAAGCCTCAAAATGATCTTACTAGTGAACTAGTGGGGATTTTGTGGCTTACATGTCAACTAGTAAGCCTCAAAATGATCTTTCTAGTGAACTAGTGGGCACATTTATGGCCTTACATGTTCACTAGTAAGCCTCAAAATGATCTTACTAGTGAACTAGTGGGCGTTTTGTGGCTTACATGTTCACTAGTAAGTGTCAAAATGACCTTACTAGTTAACTAGTGATTGTTTTGTGGCTTACATGTTCACTGGTAGGCGTCAAAATGATCTTACTAGTGAACTAGTGAGCGTTTTGTGGCTTACATGTTCACTAGTAAGCCTCAAAATGATCTTACTAGTGAACTAGTGGGCACATTTATGGCATTACATGTTCACTAGTAAGCCTCAAAATGATCTTACTAGTGAACTAGTGAGCGTTTTGTGGCTTACATGTTCACTAGTAAGTGTCAAAATGACCTTACTAGTGAACTAGTGAGTGTTTTGTGGCTTACATGTTCACTAGTAGGCGTCAAAATGATCTTACTAGTGAACTAATGGGCACATTTATGGCCTTACATGTTCACTAGTAAGCCTCAAAATGATCTTACTAGTGAACTAGTGGGCGTTCTGTGGCTTACATGTTCACGGGTAAGCGTCAAAATGATTTTACTAGTGAACTAGTGGCCGTTTTGTGGCTTACATGTTCACTAGTAAGCCTCAAAATGATCTTACTAGTGAACTAGTGGGCGTTTTGTGGCTTACATGTTAACTAGTAAGCGTCAAAATGACCTTACTAGTGAACTAGTGACAATTTGTGGCTTACATGTTCGCGAGTAAGCGTCAAAATGACCTTACTAGTGAGCTAAGGGGCGTTTTGTGGCTTACATGACAACTAGTAAGCCTCAAAATGATCTTACTAGTGAACTAGTGGGTTCTTTTGTGGCTGACATGTTCACTAGTAAGCGTCACAATGACCTTACTTGTGAACTAGTGAGCGTTTTGTGGCTTACATGTTCACTAGTAAGCGTCAAAATGATCTTACTAGTGAACTAGTGGGCGTTTTGTGGCTTACATGTTCACTAGTAAGCCTCAAAATGATCTTACTAGTGAACTAGTGGGCGTTTTGTGGCTTACATGTCAACTAGTTAGCCTCAAAATGATCTTACTAGTGAACTAGTCGGCACATTTATGGCCTTACATGTTCACTAGTAAGCCTCAAAATGATCTTACGAGTGAGCTAAGGGGCGTTTTGTGGCTTACATGTCAACTAGTAAGCCTCAAAATGATCTTACTAGTGAACTAGTGGGCGTTTTGTGGCTTACATCTTCACTAGTAAGTGTCAAAATGATCTTACGAGTGAACTAGTGGGCGTTTTGCGGCTTACATGTCAACAAGTAAGCCTCAAAATGATCTTACTAATGAACTAGTGAGTGTTTTGTGGCTTACATGTTCACTAGTAGGCGTTAAAATGATCTTACTAGTGAACTAGTGAGCGTTTTGTGGCTTACATATCAACTAGTAAGCCTCAAAATGATCTTACTAGTGAACTCGTGGGCGTTTTGTGGCTTACATGTTCACTAGTAAGCCTCAAAATGATCTTACGAGTGAGCTAAGGGGCGTTTTGTGGCTTACATGTCAACTAGTAAGCCTCAAAATGATCTTACTAGTGAACTAGTGGGCGTTTTGTGGCTTACATGTTCACTAGTAGGCCTCAAAATGATCTTACTAGTGAACTAGTGGGCACATTTATGGCCTTACATGTTCACTAGTAAGCCTCAAAATGATCTTACTAGTGAACTAGTGGGCGTTTTGTGGCTTACATGTTCACTAGTAAGTGTCAAAATGACCTTACTAGTTAACTAGTGAGTGTTTTGTGGCTTACATGTTCACTAGTAAGCGTCAAAATGACCTTACTAGTAAACTAGTGAGCGTTTTGTGGCTTACATGTTCACTAGTAAGCGTCAAAATGATCTTACTAGTGAACTAGTAGGCGATGTGTGGCTTACATGTCAACTAGTAAGCCTCAAAATGAACTTACTAGTGAACTAGTGGGCACATTTATGGCCTTACATGTTCACTAGTAAGCGTCAAAATGATCTTACTAGTGAACTAGTGGGCGTTTTGTGGCTTACATGTTCACTAGTAAGCGTCAAAATGACCTTACTAGTGAACTAATGAGCGTTTTGTGGCTTACATATTCACTAGTAAGCCTCAAAATGATCTTACTAGTGAACTCGTGGGCGTTTTGTGGCTGACATGTTCACTAGTAAGCCTCAAAATGATCTTACGAGTGAGCTAAGGGGCGTTTTGTGGCTTACATGTCAACTAGTAAGCCTCAAAATGATCTTACTAGTGAACTAGTGGGCGTTTTGTGGCTTACATGTTCACTAGTAAGTGTCAAAATGACCTTACTAGTGAACCAGTGAGTGTTTTGTGGCTTACATGTTCACTAGTAGGCGTCAAAATGATCTTACTAGTGAACTAGTGAGCGTTTTGTGGCTTACATGTTCACTAGTAAGCCTCAAAATGATCTTACTAGTGAACTAGTGGGCACATTTATGGCCTTACATGTTCACTAGTAAGCCTCAAAATGATCTTACTAGTGAACTAGTGGGCACATTTATGGCCTTACATGTTCACTAGTAAGCGTCAAAATGATCTTACTAGTGAACTAGTGGGCATTTTGTGGCTTACATGTCAACTAGTAAGCCTCAAAATGATCTTACTAGTGAACTAGTGGGCACATTTATGGCCTTACATGTTCACTAGTAAGCCTCAAAATGATCTTACTAGTGAACTCGTGGGCGTTTTGTGGCTTACATGTTCACTAGTAAGCCTCAAAATGATCTTACGAGTGAGCTAAGGGGCGTTTTGTGGCTTACATGTCAACTAGTAAGCCTCAAAATGATCTTACTAGTGAACTAGTGGGCGTTCTGTGGCTTACATGTTCACTAGTAAGTGTCAAAATGACCTTACTAGTTAACTAGTGAGTGTTTTGTGGCTTACATGTTCACTGGTAGGCGTCAAAATGATCTTACTAGTGAACTAGTGAGCGTTTTGTGGCTTACATGTTCACTAGTAAGCCTCAAAATGATCTTACTAGTGAACTAGTGGGCACATTTATGGCCTTACATGTTCACTAGTAAGCCTCAAAATGATCTTACTAGTGAACTAGTGGGCGTTTTGTGGATTACATGTTCACTAGTAAGTGTCAAAATGACCTTACTAGTTAACTAGTGAGTGTTTTGTGGTTTACATGTTCACTGGTAGGCGTCAAAATGACCTTACTAGTGAACTAGTGAGCGTTTTGTGGCTTACATGTTCACTAGTAAGCCTCAAAATGATCTTACTAGTGAACTAGTGGGTACATTTATGGCCTTACATGTTCACTAGTAAGCCTCAAAATCATCTTACTAGTGAACTAGTGGGCACATTTATGGCCTTACATGTTCACTAGTAAGCCTCAAAATGATCTTACTAGTGAACTAGTGGGCGTTTTGTGGATTACATGTTCACTAGTAAGTGTCAAAATGACCTTACTAGTTAACTAGTGAGTGTTTTGTGGCTTACATGTTCACTAGTAAGCGTCAAAATGACCTTACTAGTGAACTAGTGAGCGTTTTGTGGCTTACATGTTCACTAGTAAGCATCAAAATGATCTTACCAGTGAACTCGTGGGCGTTTTGCGGCTTACATGTCAACTACTAAGCCTCACAATGATCTTACTAGTGAACTAGTGGGCATTTTGTGGCTTACATGTCAACTACTAAGCCTCAAAATGATCTTACTAGTGAACTAGTGGGCACATTTATGACCTTACATGTTCACTAGTAAGCCTCAAAATGATCTTACCAGTGAACTAGTGGGGGTTTTGCGGCTTATATGTCAACTAGTAAGCCTCAAAATGATCTTACTAGTGAACTATTGGCCGTTTTGCGGCTTACATGTCAACAAGTAAGCCTCAAAATGATCTTACTAATGAACTAGTGGGCGTTTTGTGGCTTACATGTTCACTAGTAAGCGTCAAAATGACCTTACTAGTGAATTAGTGAGTGTTTTGTGGCTTACATGTCAACGAGTAAGCCTCAAAATGATCTTACCAGTGAACTAGTGGGCACATTTATGGCCTTACATGTTCACTAGTAAGCCTCAAAATGATCTTACCAGTGAACTAGTGGGCGTTTTGTGGCTTACATGTTCACGAGTAAGCGTCAAAATGATCTTACTAGTGAACTAGTGGCCGTTTTGCGGCTTACATGTCAACAAGTAAGCCTCAAAATGATCTTACTAATGAACTAGTGGGCGTTTTGTGGCTTACATGTTCACTAGTAAGCGTCAAAATGACCTTACTAGTGAATTAGTGAGCGTTTTGTGGCTTACATGTCAACGACTAAGCCTCAAAATGATCTTACTAGTGAACTAGTGACAATTTGTGGCTTACATGTTCACGAGTAAGCGTCAAAATGACCTTGCTAGTGAACTAGTGAGCGTTTTGCGGCTTACATGTCAACTAGCATGCCTCAAAATGATCTTACGAGTGAACTAGTGGGCACATTTATGGCCTTACATGTTCACTATTAAGAGTCAAAATGATCTTACTAGTGAACTAGTGGGCACATTTATGGCCTTACATGTTCACTAGTAAGCCTCAAAATGATCTTACTAGTGAACTAGTGGGCGTTTTGTGGCTTACATGTTCACGAGTAAGCGTCAAAATGACCTTACTAGTGAATTAGTGAGCGTTTTGTGGCTTACATGTCAACTAGTAAGCCTCAAAATGATCTTACTAGTGAACTCGTGGGCGTTTTGTGGCTTACATGTTCACTAGTAAGCCTCAAAATGATCTTACTAGTGAACTAGTGGGCGTTTTGTGGCTTACATCTTCACTCGTTAGCCTCAAAATGATCTTACTAGTGAACTAGTGGGCGTTTTGTGGCTTACATGTTCACTAGTAAGCCTCAAAATGATCTTACCAGTGAACTAGTGGGGGTTTTGCGGCTTATATGTCAACTAGTAAGCCTCAAAATGATCTTACTAGTGAACTAGTGGGGATTTTGTGGCTTACATGTCAACTAGTAAGCCTCAAAATGATCTTACTCGTGAACTAGTGGGCACATTTATGGCCTTACATGTTCACTAGTAAGCCTCAAAATGATCTTACCAGTGAACTAGTGGGCGTTTTGTGGCTTACATGTTCACGAGTAAGCGTCAAAATGATCTTACTAGTGAACTAGTGGCCGTTTTGCGGCTTACATGTCAACAAGTAAGCCTCAAAATGATCTTACTAATGAACTAGTGGGCGTTTTGTGGCTTACATGTTCACTAGTAAGCGTCAAAATGACCTTACTAGTGAATTAGTGAGTGTTTTGTGGCTTACATGTCAACGAGTAAGCCGCAAAATGATCTTACTAGTGAACTAGTGGGCGTTTTGCGGCTTGCATGTCAACTAGTAAGCCTCAAAATGATCTTACGAGTGAACTAGTGGGTGTTTTGCGGCTTACATGTCAACAAGTAAGCCTCAAAATGATCTTACGAGTGAACTAGTGGGCGTTTTGCGGCTTACATGTTAACTAGTAAGCCTCAAAATGATCTTACTAGTGAACTAGTGGGCACATTTATGGCCTTACATGTTCACTATTAAGAGTCAAAATGATCTTACTAGTGAATTAGTGGGCACATTTATGGCCTTACATGTTCACTAGTAAGCGTCAAAATGATCTTACTAGTGAACAAGTGGGCGTTTTGTGGCTTACATCTTCACTAATAAGCCTCAAAATGATCTTACTAGAGAACTAGTGGGCATTTTGTGGCTTACATGTCAACTAGTAAGCCTCAAAATGATCTTACTAGTGAACTAATGGGCACATTTATGGCCTTACATGTTCACTAGTAAGCGTCAAAATGATCTTACTAGTGAACTAGTGGGCGTTTTGCGGCTTACATGTCAACTAGTAAGCCTCAAAATGATCTTACTAGTGAACTAGTGGGCATTTTGTGGCTTACATGTCAACTAGTAAGCCTCAAAATGATCTTACCAGTGAACTAGTGGGCACATTTATGGCCTTACATGTTCACCAGTAAGCCTCAAAATGATCTTACCAGTGAACTAGTGGGAACCCTTTATGGCCTTACATGTTCACTAGTAAGCGTCAAAATGATCTTACTAGTGAACTAGTGGGCGTTTTGCGGCTTGCATGTCAACTAGTAAGCCTCAAAAAGATCTTACGAGTGAACTAGTGGGTGTTTTGCGGCTTACATGTCAACAAGTAAGCCTCAAAATGATCTTACTAGTGAACTAGTGGGCGTTTTGTGGCTTACATGTTAACTAGTAAGCGTCAAAATGACCTTACTAGTGAACTAGTGGGCACATTCATGGTCTTAAATGTTCACTAGTAAGCCTCAAAATGATCTTACTAGTGAACTAGTGGGCGTTTTGTGGCTTACATGTTCACGAGTAAGGGTCAAAATGATCTTACTAGTGAACTAGTGGGAGTTTTGCGGCTTGCATGTCAACTAGTAAGCCTCAAAATGATCTTACTAGTGAACTAGTGGGCATTTTGTGGCTTACATGTCAACTAGTAAGCCTCAAAATGATCTTACTAGTGAACTAGTGGGCACATTTATGGCCTTAAATGTTCACTAGTAAGCCTCAAAATGATCTTACTAGTGAACTAGTGGGCGTTTTGTGGCTTATATGTTCACGAGTAAGGGTCAAAATGATCTTACTAGTGAACTAGTGGGCGTTTTGCGGCTTGCATGTCAACTAGTAAGCCTCAAAATGATCTTACGAGTGAACTAGTGGGCGTTTTGCGGCTTACATGTCAACAAGTAAGCCTCAAAATGATCTTACTAATGAACTAGTGGGCGTTTTGCGGTTTACATGTCAACTAGTAAGCCTCACAATGATCTTACTAGTGAACTAGTGGGCATTTTGTGGCTTACATGTCAACTAGTAAGCCTCAAAATGACCTTACTAGTGAACTAGTGGGCACATTTATGGCCTTACATGTTCACTAGTAAGCCTCAAAATGATCTTACTAGTGAACTAGTGAGCGTTTTGTGGCTTACATGTTCACTAGTAAGTGTCAAAATGACCTTACTAGTGAACTAGTGAGTGTTTTGTGGCTTACATGTTCACTAGTAGGCATCAAAATGATCTTACTAGTGAACTAATGGGCACATTTATGGCCTTACATGTTCACTAGTAAGCCTCAAAATGATCTTACTAGTGAACTAGTGGGCGTTCTGTGGCTTACATGTTCACGGGTAAGCGTCAAAATGATTTTACTAGTGAACTAGTGGCCGTTTTGTGGCTTACATGTTCAGTAGTAAGCCTCAAAATGATCTTACTAGTGAACTAGTGGGCGTTTTGTGGCTTACATGTTAACTAGTAAGCGTCAAAATGACCTTACTAGTGAACTAGTGACAATTTGTGGCTTACATGTTCACGAGTAAGCGTCAAAATGACCTTACTCGTGAACTAGTGAGCGTTTTGTGGCTTACATGTTCACTAGTAAGCCTCAAAATGATCTTACGAGTGAGCTAAGGGGCGTTTTGTGGCTTACATGACAACTAGTAAGCCTCAAAATGATCTTACTAGTGAACTAGTGGCTTCTTTTGTGGCTGACATGTTTACTAGTAAGCGTCACAATGACCTTACTTGTGAACTAGTGAGCGTTTTGTGGCTTACATGTTCACTAGTAAGCGTCAAAATGATCTTACTAGTGAACTAGTGGGCGTTTTGTGGCTTACATGTTCACTAGTAAGCCTCAAAATGATCTTACTAGTGAACTAGTGGGCGTTTTGTGGCTTACATGTCAACTAGTTAGCCTCAAAATGATCTTACTAGTGAACTAGTCGGCACATTTATGGCCTTACATGTTCACTAGTAAGCCTCAAAATGATCTTACCAGTGAACTAGTGGGGGTTTTGCGGCTTATATATCAACTAGTAAGCCTCAAAATAATCTTACCAGTGAACTAGTGGGCACATTTATGGCATTACATGTCAACAAGTAAGCCTCAAAATGATCTTACTAGTGAACTAGTGGGCGTTTTGCGGCTTACATGTTAACTAGTAAGCGTCAAAATGACCTTACTAGTGAACTAGTGACAATTTGTGGCTTACATGTTCACGAGTAAGCGTCAAAATGACCTTACTAGTGAACTAGTGAGCGTTTTGCGGCTTACATGTCAACTAGCAAGCCTCAAAATGATCTTACGAGTGAGCTAAGGGGCGTATTGCGGCTTATATGTCAACTAGTAAGCCTCAAAATGATCTTACTAGTGAACTAGTGGGCACATTTATGGACTTACATGTTCACTATTAAGAGTCAAAATGATCTTACTAGTGAACTAGTGGGCACATTTATGGCCTTACATGTTCACTAGTAAGCGTCAAAATGATCTTACTAGTGAACAAGTGGGCGTTTTGTGGCTTACATCTTCACTAGTAAGCCTCAAAATGATCTTACTAGAGAACTAGTGGGCATTTTGTGGCTTACATGTCAACTAGTAAGCCTCAAAATGATCTTACTAGTGAACTAATGGGCACATTTATGGCCTTACATGTTCACTAGTAAGCGTCAAAATGATCTTACTAGTGAACTAGTGGGCGTTTTGCGGCTTACATGTCAACTAGTAAGCCTCAAAATGATCTTACTAGTGAACTAGTGGGCATTTTGTGGCTTACATGTCAACTAGTAAGCATCAAAATGCTCCTACCAGTGAACTAGTGGGCACATTTATGGCCTTACATGTTCACCAGTAAGCCTCAAAATGATCTTACCAGTGAACTAGTGGGCGTTTTGTGGCTTACATGTTCACGAGTAAGCGTCAAAATGATCTTACTAGTGAACTAGTGGCCGTTTTGCGGCTTACATGTCAACAAGTAAGCCTCAAAATGATCTTACTAATAAACTAGTGGGCGTTTTGTGGCTTACATGTTCACTAGTAAGCGTCAAAATGACCTTACGAGTGAATTAGTGAGCGTTTTGTGGCTTACATGTCAACGAGTAAGCCTCAAAATGATCTTACTAGTGAACTAGTGGGAACCCTTTATGGCCTTACATGTTCACTAGTAAGCGTCAAAATGATCTTACTAGTGAACTAGTGGGCGTTTTGCGGCTTGCATGTCAACTAGTAAGCCTCAAAATGATCTTACTAGTGAACTAGTGGGCGTTTTGTGGCTTACATGTTAACTAGTAAGCGTCAAAATGACCTTACTAGTGAACTAGTGGGCACATTTATGGCCTTAAATGTTCACTAGTAAGCCTCAAAATGATCTTACTAGTGAACTAGTGGGCGTTTTGTGGCTTACATGTTCACAAGTAAGGGTCAAAATGATCTTACTAGTGAACTAGTGGGCGTTTTGCGGCTTGCATGTCAACTAATAAGCCTCAAAATGATCTTACTAGTGAACTAGTGGGCACATTTATGGCCTTACATGTTCACTAGTAAGCCTCAAAATGATCTTACCAGTGAACTAGTGGGCGTTTTGCGGCTTACATGTAAACTAGTAAGCCTCAAAATGATCTTACTAGTGAACCAGTGGGCATTTTGTGGCTTACATGTCAACTAGTAAGCTTCAAAATGATCTTACTAGTGAACTAGTGGGCACATTTATGGCCTTAACTGTTCACTAGTAAGCCTCAAAATGATCTTACTAGTGAACTAGTGGGAGTTTTGTGGCTTACATGTTCACGAGTAAGAGTCAAAATGATCTTACTCGTGAACTAGTGGGCGTTTTGCGGCTTGCATGTCAACTAGTAAGCCTCAAAATGATCTTACGAGTGAACTAGTGGGCGTTTTGCGGCTTACATGTTCACTAGTAAGCCTCAAAATGATCTTACTAGTGAACTAGTGAGCGTTTTGTGGCTTACATGTTCACTAGTAAGTGTCAAAATGACCTTACTAGTGAACTAGTGAGTCTTTTGTGGCTTACATGTTCACTAGTAGGCGTCAAAATGATCTTACTAGTGAACTAATGGGCACATTTATGGCCTTAAATGTTCACTAGTAAGCCTCAAAATGATCTTAGTAGTGAACTAGTGGGCGTTCTGTGGCTTACATGTTCACGGGTAAGCGTCAAAATGATTTTACTAGTGAACTAGTGGCCGTTTTGTGGCTTACATGTTCACTAGTAAGCCTCAAAATTATCTTACTAGTGAACTAGTGGGCGTTTTGTGGCTTACATGTTAACTATTAAGCGTCAAAATGACCTTACTAGTGAACTAGTGACAATTTGTGGCTTACATGTTCACGAGTAAGCGTCAAAATGACCTTACTAGTGAACTAGTGAGCGTTTTGTGGCTTACATGTTCACTAGTAAGCCTCAAAATGATCTTACGAGTGAGCTAAGGGGCGTTTTGTGGCTTACATGACAACTAGTAAGCCTCAAAATGATCTTACTAGTGAACTAGTGGGTTCTTTTGTGGCTGACATGTTCACTACTAAGCCTCAAAATGATCTTACTAGTGAACTAGTGGGCGTTTTGTGACTTACATGTCAACTATTTAGCCTCAAAATGATCTTACTAGTGAACTAGTCGGCACATTTATGGCCTTACATGTTCACTAGTAAGCCTCAAAATGATCTTACCAGTGAACTAGTGGGGGTTTTGCGGCTTATATATCAACTAGTAAGCCTCAAAATGATCTTACTATTGAACTAGTGGGCGTTTTGCGGCTTGCATGTCAACTAGTAAGCCTCAAAAAGATCTTACGAGTGAACTAGTGGGTGTTTTGCGGCTTAAATGTCAACAAGTAAGCCTCAAAATGATCTTACTAGTGAACTAGTGGGCACATTTATGGACTTACATGTTCACTATTAAGAGTCAAAATGATCTTACTAGTGAACTAGTGGGCACATTTATGGCCTTACATGTTCACTAGTAAGCGTCAAAATGATCTTACTAGTGAACAAGTGGGCGTTTTGTGGCTTACATCTTCACTAGTAAGCCTCAAAATGATCTTACTAGAGAACTAGTGGGCATTTTGTGGCTTACATGTCAACTAGTAAGCCTCAAAATGATCTTACTAGTGAACTAATGGGCACATTTATGGCCTTACATGTTCACTAGTAAGCGTCAAAATGATCTTACTAGTGAACTAGTGGCCGTTTTGCGGCTTACATGTCAACTAGTAAGCCTCAAAATGATCTTACTAGTGAACTAGTGGGCATTTTGTGGCTTACATGTCAACTAGTAAGCATCAAAATGATCTTACCAGTGAACTAGTGGGCACATTTATGGCCTTACATGTTCACCAGTAAGCCTCAAAATGATCTTACCAGTGAACTAGTGGGCGTTTTGTGGCTTACATGTTCACGAGTAAGCGTCAAAATGATCTTACTAGTGAACTAGTGGCCGTTTTGCGGCTTACATGTCAACAAGTAAGCCTCAAAATGATCTTACTAATAAACTCGTGGGCGTTTTGTGGCTTACATGTTCACTAGTAAGCGTCAAAATGACCTTACGAGTGAATTAGTGAGCGTTTTGTGGCTTACATGTCAACGAGTAAGCCTCAAAATGATCTTACTAGTGAACTAGTGGGAACCCTTTATGGCCTTACATGTTCACTAGTAAGCGTCAAAATGATCTTACTAGTGAACTAGTGGGCGTTTTGCGGCTTGCATGTCAACTAGTAAGCCTCAAAATGATCTTACTAGTGAACTAGTGGGCGTTTTGTGGCTTACATGTTAACTAGTAAGCGTCAAAATGACCTTACTAGTGAACTAGTGGGCACATTTATGGCCTTAAATGTTCACTAGTAAGCCTCAAAATGATGTTACTAGTGAACTAGTGGGCGTTTTGTGGCTTACATGTTCACGAGTAAGGGTCAAAATGATCTTACTAGTGAACTAGTGGGCGTTTTGCGGCTTGCATGTCAACTAATAAGCCTCAAAATGATCTTACTAGTGAACTAGTGGGCACATTTATGGCCTTACATGTTCACTAGTAAGCCTCAAAATGATCTTACCAGTGAACTAGTGGGCGTTTTGCGGCTTACATGTAAACTAGTAAGCCTCAAAATGATCTTACTAGTGAACTAGTGGGCATTTTGTGGCTTACATGTCAACTAGTAAGCTTCAAAATGATCTTACTAGTGAACTAGTGGGCACATTTATGGCCTTAACTGTTCACTAGTAAGCCTCAAAATGATCTTACTAGTGAACTAGTGGGAGTTTTGTGGCTTACATGTTCACGAGTAAGAGTCAAAATGATCTTACTCGTGAACTAGTGGGCGTTTTGCGGCTTGCATGTCAACTAGTAAGCCTCAAAATGATCTTACGAGTGAACTAGTGGGCGTTTTGCGGCTTACATGTTCACTAGTAAGCCTCAAAATGATCTTACTAGTGAACTAGTGAGCGTTTTGTGGCTTACATGTTCACTAGTAAGTGTCAAAATGACCTTACTAGTGAACTAGTGAGTCTTTTGTGGCTTACATGTTCACTAGTAGGCGTCAAAATGATCTTACTAGTGAACTAATGGGCACATTTATGGCCTTAAATGTTCACTAGTAAGCCTCAAAATGATCTTACTAGTGAACTAGTGGGCGTTCTGTGGCTTACATGTTCACGGGTAAGCGTCAAAATGATTTTACTAGTGAACTAGTGGCCGTTTTGTGGCTTACATGTTCACTAGTAAGCCTCAAAATGATCTTACTAGTGAACTAGTGGGCGTTTTGTGGCTTACATGTTAACTAGTAAGCGTCAAAATGACCTTACTAGTGAACTAGTGACAATTTGTGGCTTACATGTTCACGAGTAAGCGTCAAAATGACCTTACTAGTGAACTAGTGAGCGTTTTGTGGCTTACATGTTCACTAGTAAGCCTCAAAATGATCTTACGAGTGAGCTAAGGGGCGTTTTGTGGCTTACATGACAACTAGTAAGCCTCAAAATGATCTTACTAGTGAACTAGTGGGTTCTTTTGTGGCTGACATGTTCACTACTAAGCCTCAAAATGATCTTACTAGTGAACTAGTGGGCGTTTTGTGGCTTACATGTCAACTATTTAGCCTCAAAATGATCTTACTAGTGAACTAGTCGGCACATTTATGGCCTTACATGTTCACTAGTAAGCCTCAAAATGATCTTACCAGTGAACTAGTGGGGGTTTTGCGGCTTATATATCAACTAGTAAGCCTCAAAATGATCTTACTATTGAACTAGTGGGCATTTTGTGGCTTACATGTTCACTAGTAAGCGTCAAAATGACCTTACGAGTGAATTAGTGAGCGTTTTGTGGCTTACATGTCAACGAGTAAGCCTCAAAATGATCTTACTAGTGAACTAGTGGGAACCCTTTATGGCCTTACATGTTCACTAGTAAGCGTCAAAATGATCTTACTAGTGAACTAGTGGGCGTTTTGCGGCTTGCATGTCAACTAGTAAGCCTCAAAATGATCTTACTAGTGAACTAGTGGGCGTTTTGTGGCTTACATGTTAACTAGTAAGCGTCAAAATGACCTTACTAGTGAACTAGTGGGCACATTTATGGCCTTAAATGTTCACTAGTAAGCCTCAAAATGATCTTACTAGTGAACTAGTGGGCGTTTTGTGGCTTACATGTTCACGAGTAAGGGTCAAAATGATCTTACTAGTGAACTAGTGGGCGTTTTGCGGCTTGCATGTCAACTAATAAGCCTCAAAATGATCTTACTAGTGAACTAGTGGGCACATTTATGGCCTTACATGTTCACTAGTAAGCCTCAAAATGATCTTACCAGTGAACTAGTGGGCGTTTTGCGGCTTACATGTAAACTAGTAAGCCTCAAAATGATCTTACTAGTGAACTAGTGGGAGTTTTGTGGCTTACATGTTCACGAGTAAGAGTCAAAATGATCTTACTCGTGAACTAGTGGGCGTTTTGCGGCTTGCATGTCAACTAGTAAGCCTCAAAATGATCTTACGAGTGAACTAGTGGGCGTTTTGCGGCTTACATGTTCACTAGTAAGCCTCAAAATGATCTTACTAGTGAACTAGTGAGCGTTTTGTGGCTTACATGTTCACTAGTAAGTGTCAAAATGACCTTACTAGTGAACTAGTGAGTCTTTTGTGGCTTACATGTTCACTAGTAGGCGTCAAAATGATCTTACTAGTGAACTAATGGGCACATTTATGGCCTTAAATGTTCACTAGTAAGCCTCAAAATGATCTTAGTAGTGAACTAGTGGGCGTTCTGTGGCTTACATGTTCACGGGTAAGCGTCAAAATGATTTTACTAGTGAACTAGTGGCCGTTTTGTGGCTTACATGTTCACTAGTAAGCCTCAAAATTATCTTACTAGTGAACTAGTGGGCGTTTTGTGGCTTACATGTTAACTATTAAGCGTCAAAATGACCTTACTAGTGAACTAGTGACAATTTGTGGCTTACATGTTCACGAGTAAGCGTCAAAATGACCTTACTAGTGAACTAGTGAGCGTTTTGTGGCTTACATGTTCACTAGTAAGCCTCAAAATGATCTTACGAGTGAGCTAAGGGGCGTTTTGTGGCTTACATGACAACTAGTAAGCCTCAAAATGATCTTACTAGTGAACTAGTGGGTTCTTTTGTGGCTGACATGTTCACTACTAAGCCTCAAAATGATCTTACTAGTGAACTAGTGGGCGTTTTGTGGCTTACATGTCAACTATTTAGCCTCAAAATGATCTTACTAGTGAACTAGTCGGCACATTTATGGCCTTACATGTTCACTAGTAAGCCTCAAAATGATCTTACCAGTGAACTAGTGGGGGTTTTGCGGCTTATATATCAACTAGTAAGCCTCAAAATGATCTTACTATTGAACTAGTGGGCGTTTTGCGGCTTGCATGTCAACTAGTAAGCCTCAAAAAGATCTTACGAGTGAACTAGTGGGTGTTTTGCGGCTTACATGTCAACAAGTAAGCCTCAAAATGATCTTACTAGTGAACTAGTGGGCGTTTTGTGGCTTACATGTTAACTAGTAAGCGTCAAAATGACCTTACTAGTGAACTAGTGGGCACATTTATGGCCTTAAATGTTCACTAGTAAGCCTCAAAATGATCTTACTAGTGAACTAGTGGGCGTTTTGTGGCTTACATGTTCACGAGTAAGGGTCAAAATGATCTTACTAGTGAACTAGTGGGAGTTTTGCGGCTTGCATGTCAACTAGTAAGCCTCAAAATGATCTTACTAGTGAACTAGTGGGCATTTTGTGGCTTACATGTCAACTAGTAAGCCTCAAAATGATCTTACTAGTGAACTAGTGGGCGTTTTGTGGCTTACATGTTCACGAGTAAGGGTCAAAATGATCTTACGAGTGAACTAGTGGGCGTTTTGCGGCTTACATGTCAACAAGTAAGCCTCAAAATGATCTTACTAATGAACTAGTGGGCGTTTTGCGGTTTACATGTCAACTAGTAAGCCTCACAATGATCTTACTAGTGAACTAGTGGGCATTTTGTGGCTTACATGTCAACTACTAAGCCTCAAAATGACCTTACTAGTGAACTAGTGGGCACATTTATGGCCTTACATGTTCACTAGTAAGCGTCAAAATGATCTTACTAGTGAACTAGTGGGCACGTTTATGGCCTTACATGTTCACTAGTAAGCGTGAAAATGATCTTCATCGTGAACTAGTGGGCGTTTTGCGGCTTACATGTTCACTAGTAAGCCTCAAAATGATCTTACTAGTGAACTAGTGGGCGTTCTGTGGCTTACATGTTCACGGGTAAGCGTCAAAATGATTTTACTAGTGAACTAGTGGCCTTTTTGTGGCTTACATGTTCACTAGTAAGCCTCAAAATGATCTTACTAGTGAACTAGTGGGCGTTTTGTGGCTTACATGTTAACTAGTAAGCGTCAAAATGACCTTACTAGTGAACTAGTGACAATTTGTGGCTTACATGTTCACGAGTAAGCGTCAAAATGACCTTACTAGTGAACTAGTGAGCGTTTTGTGGCTTACATGTTCACTAGTAAGCCTCAAAATGATCTTACGAGTGAGCTAAGGGGCGTTTTGTGGCTTACATGACAACTAGTAAGCCTCAAAATGATCTTACTAGTGAACTAGTGGCTTCTTTTGTGGCTGACATGTTTACTAGTAAGCGTCACAATGACCTTACTTGTGAACTAGTGAGCGTTTTGTGGCTTACATGTTCACTAGTAAGCGTCAAAATGATCTTACTAGTGAACTAGTGGGCGTTTTGTGGCTTACATGTTCACTAGTAAGCCTCAAAATGATCATACTAGTGAACTAGTGGTCGTTTTGTGACTTACATGTCAACTAGTTAGCCTCAAAATGATCTTACTAGTGAACTAGTCGGCACATTTATGGCCTTACATGTTCACTAGTAAGCCTCAAAATGATCTTACCAGTGAACTAGTGGGGGTTTTGCGGCTTATATATCAACTAGTAAGCCTCAAAATGATCTTACTAGTGAACTAGTGGGGATTTTGTGGCTTACATGTCAACTAGTAAGCCTCAAAATAATCTTACCAGTGAACTAGTGGGCACATTTATGGCCTTACATGTTCACCAGTAAGCCTCAAAATGATCTTACCAGTGAACTAGTGGGCGTTTTGTGGTTTACATGTTCACGAGTAAGCGTCAAAATGATCTTACTAGTGAACTACTGGCCGTTTTGCGGCTTACATGTCAATAAGTAAGCCTCAAATTGATCTTACTAATGAACTAGTGGGCGTTTTGTGGCTTACATGTTCACTAGTAAGCGCCAAAATGACCTTACTAGTGAATTAGTGAGCGTTTTGTGGCTTACATGTCAACGAGTAAGCCTCAAAATGATCTTACTAGTGAATAGTGGGCGTTTTGCGGCTTGCATGTCAACTAATAAGCCTCAAAATGATCTTACGAGTGAACTAGTGGGTGTTTTGAGGCTTACATGTCAACAAGTAAGCCTCAAAATGATCTTACTAGTGAACTAGTCGGCACATTTATGGCCTTACATGTTCACTAGTAAGCCTCAAAATGATCTTACCAGTGAACTAGTGGGGGTTTTGCGGCTTATATATCAACTAGTAAGCCTCAAAATGATCTTACTAGTGAACTAGTGGGGATTTTGTGGCTTACATGTCAACTAGTAAGCCTCAAAATAATCTTACCAGTGAACTAGTGGGCACATTTATGGCCTTACATGTTCACCAGTAAGCCTCAAAATGATCTTACCAGTGAACTAGTGGGCGTTTTGTGGTTTACATGTTCACGAGTAAGCGTCAAAATGATCTTACTAGTGAACTACTGGCCGTTTTGCGGCTTACATGTCAATAAGTAAGCCTCAAATTGATCTTACTAATGAACTAGTGGGCGTTTTGTGGCTTACATGTTCACTAGTAAGCGCCAAAATGACCTTACTAGTGAATTAGTGAGCGTTTTGTGGCTTACATGTCAACGAGTAAGCCTCAAAATGATCTTACTAGTGAACTAGTGGGCGTTTTGCGGCTTGCATGTCAACTAATAAGCCTCAAAATGATCTTACGAGTGAACTAGTGGGTGTTTTGCGGCTTACATGTCAACAAGTAAGCCTCAAAATGATCTTACTAGTGAACTAGTGGGCGTTTTGCGGCTTACATGTTAACTAGTAAGCGTCAAAATGACCTTACTGTGAACTAGTGACAATTTGTGGCTTACATGTTCACGAGTAAGCGTCAAAATGACCTTACTAGTGAACTAGTGAGCGTTTTGCGGCTTACATGTCAACTAGCAAGCCTCAAAATGATCTTACGAGTGAGCTAAGGGGCGTATTGCGGCTTATATGTCAACTAGTAAGCCTCAAAATGATCTTACTAGTGAACTAGTGGGCACATTTATGGACTTACATGTTCACTATTAAGAGTCAAAATGATCTTACTAGTGAACTAGTGGGCACATTTATGGCCTTACATGTTCACTAGTAAGCGTCAAAATGATCTTACTAGTGAACAAGTGGGCGTTTTGTGGCTTACATCTTCACTAGTAAGCCTCAAAATGATCTTACTAGAGAACTAGTGGGCATTTTGTGGCTTACATGTCAACTAGTAAGCCTCAAAATGATCTTACTAGTGAAATAATGGGCACATTTATGGCCTTACATGTTCACTAGTAAGCGTCAAAATGATCTTACTAGTGAACTAGTGGGCGTTTTGCGGCTTACATGTCAACTAGTAAGCCTCAAAATGATCTTACTAGTCAACTAGTGGGCATTTTGTGGCTTACATGTCAACTAGTAAGCATCAAAATGATCTTACCAGTGAACTAGTGGGCACATTTATGGCCTTACATCTTCACCAGTAAGCCTCAAAATGATCTTACCAGTGAACTAGTGGGCGTTTTGTGGCTTACATGTTCACGAGTAAGCGTCAAAATGATCTTACTAGTGAACTAGTGGCCGTTTTGCGGCTTACATGTCAACAAGTAAGCCTCAAAATGATCTTACTAATAAACTAGTGGGCGTTTTGTGGCTTACATGTTCACTAGTAAGCGTCAAAATGACCTTACGAGTGAATTAGTGAGCGTTTTGTGGCTTACATGTCAACGAGTAAGCCTCAAAATGATCTTACTAGTGAACTAGTGGGAACCCTTTATGGCCTTACATGTTCACTAGTAAGCGTCAAAATGATCTTACTAGTGAACTAGTGGGCGTTTTGCGGCTTGCATGTCAACTAGTAAGCCTCAAAATGATCTTACTAGTGAACTAGTGGGCGTTTTGTGGCTTACATGTTAACTAGTAAGCGTCAAAATGACCTTACTAGTGAACTAGTGGGCACATTTATGGCCTTAAATGTTCACTAGTAAGCCTCAAAATGATCTTACTAGTGAACTAGTGGGCGTTTTGTGGCTTACATGTTCACGAGTAAGGGTCAAAATGATCTTACTAGTGAACTAGTGGGCGTTTTGCGGCTTGCATGTCAACTAGTAAGCCTCAAAATGATCTTACTAGTGAACTAGTGGGCACATTTATGGCCTTACATGTTCACTAGTAAGCCTCAAAATGATCTTACCAGTGAACTAGTGGGCGTTTTGCGGCTTACATGTAAACTAGTAAGCATCAAAATGATCTTACCAGTGAACTAGTGGGCACATTTATGGCCTTACATGTTCACCAGTAAGCCTCAAAATGATCTTAATAGTGAACTAGTGGGTTCTTTTGTGGCTTACATTTTCACTAGTAAGCGTCACAATGACCTTACTTGTGAAGTAGTGAGCGTTTTGTGGCTTACATGTTCACTAGCAAGCCTCACAATGATCTTACTAGTGAACTAGTGGGCGTTTTGTGGCTTACATGTCAAGTCAAGTCAAGTCAAGTCAACAGTATTTATAGAGCACTTTCAAACAGCCATCGCTGCATACAAAGTGCTGTACATGGAGCGATTTAACATATACAATAAACAGTAAGACGAATCAGTAATAAGTAATAAGTAATAAGGCGGTAGAAAGCACCAAGCAGTAAAACCAATAGCAAATATAAGTCATGCTGAGTCAAACGCCAAAGAATACAAGTGAGTTTTGAGGAGGGATTTAAAGATGGGCAGCGAGGAGGCTTGCCGAATGTTCAGTGGGAGGTCATTCCAGAGAGATGGACCAGCAACAGAAAAGGCTCGATCGTCTCTGAGCCTCAGTTTAGTTCTTGGTACGTCTAGCAAAGACTGGTCCACAGACCTGAGGCGCCGGGCAGGGGTGTAGGGGCGTATGAGCTCAGAGAGGTAAGGTGGCGCGAGATTATTCAGAGATTTGAAAACAAAGAGGAGGATCTTAAAAATAATTCTAAAATGAATGGGGAGCCAGTGAAGGGATGCCAAAGTAGGAGTTATATGCTCCCTCTTACGAGTACCAGTCAAGAGGCGAGCAGCGGCATTCTGTACCAGCTGAAGGCGCTTGATGGAGGACTGGCTGACTCCAAAGTACAGGGCGTTGCAGTAATCGAGCCGGGATGTGACAAAGGCATGAATTACTGTCTCAAAGTGTTCATGTGAGAGGAAAGGTTTTATTTTGGCCAGCTGTCTAAGGTGAAAGAAGCTGGATTTAACAACGGCACCAATTTGCCGATCGAGTTTGAAATCACTGTCCAGTTTAAGTCCCAAGTTTGAGACCGTTGATTTCAGATAAGGAGATAGGGGGCCCAAGTCTACAGGATGGAATGTACAAGGTCCACTGGGGCCAAACAATATCACCTCTGTCTTCTTTTCGTTGAACTTCAAGAAATTTTGTGCCATCCAGGTTTTGATTTCTTCCAGACAGGATAGGAGTGGCCTTAATGAGAAGGTGTCTTTCTTGCTCAGTGGGACATAGATCTGGCAGTCATCTGCATAGCAGTGGAAAGGAATACCATGTTTCCTTAAGATGGAACCCAATGGGAGCAGATACAGCGAGAACAGCAGAGGCCCCAGAATTGAGCCCTGTGGAACACCACATGACAGGGGAGCAGTGCGTGATTCAGAGCAGCCAAGGCTGACACAAAAGGTCCTGTCAGCTAGATAGGACCTAAACCAATCAAGAACACTCCCGCCAATGCCCACCAAGTGCTGCAAACGAGTCAGCAGAATACTGTGATCCACTGTATCAAATGCTGCAGTTAAGTCCAATAAAACCAGACACACGTGGTCTCCAGAGTCATTTGCCAGGAGGATGTCATTAGAAACGCGTAACAGGGCTGACTCCGTGCTATGCATCGTCTTGAAACCTGACTGGAAGACCTCCAAGATGTTATGTTCATCCAAGAAAAGTTTCAACTGCATGTGCACCACTTTTTCCAGAATTTTGGAAATGAAAGGCAGTTTGGAAATGGGTCTGTAACTTGACAGCTCATCTGGATCAAGACCAGGTTTCTTGATCAAGGGTTGGACCACAGCATGTTTAAACTGTTGGGGAACTACACCAGAAGAAAGGCTGCTGTTGATGATATCCAAGACCGATGCACCAACACTCGGGAGAACCTCCTGAAAGAAGCGTGGGGGAAGAGAGTCGCAAGGGGAGCCAGATGGCTTCGTCTGGCGAACTACATCCTCCAAAAGCGCCAAGGACACAGTATCAAAAGAATTTAGGACAGCTGAACATGGAACATGGACAGAGGGGTCAGATGCGGTATTTGGGACCGGAATCCTAGCTGTAGAGACCTTATCAATAAAGAACTGAAGGAATCTGTTGCACATCTCGGCTGAAGAATCCGCGCAAGTAGGCAGAGGGGGTTTGGTGGGCAGAGGGTGTCAAATAGCAAGCCTCAAAATGATCTTACTAGTGAACTAGTGGGCACATTTATGGCCTTACATGTTCACTAGTAGGCCTCAAAATGATCTTACCAGTGAACTAGTGGGCGTTTTGCGGCTTACATGTAAACTAGTAAGCATCAAAATGATCTTACCAGTGAACTAGTGGGCACATTTATGGCCTTACATGTTCACCAGTAAGCCTCAAAATGATCTTAATAGTGAACTAGTGGGTTCTTTTGTGGCTTACATTTTCACTAGTAAGCGTCACAATGACCTTACTTGTGAAGTAGTGAGCGTTTTGTGGCTTACATGTTCACTAGCAAGCCTCACAATGATCTTACTAGTGAACTAGTGGGCGTTTTGTGGCTTACATGTCAAGTCAAGTCAAGTCAAGTCAACAGTATTTATAGAGCACTTTCAAACAGCCATCGCTGCATACAAAGTGCTGTACATGGAGCGATTTAACATATACAATAAACAGTAAGACGAATCAGTAATAAGTAATAAGTAATAAGGCGGTAGAAAGCACCAAGCAGTAAAACCAATAGCAAATATAAGTCATGCTGAGTCAAACGCCAAAGAATACAAGTGAGTTTTGAGGAGGGATTTAAAGATGGGCAGCGAGGAGGCTTGCCGAATGTTCAGTGGGAGGTCATTCCAGAGAGATGGACCAGCAACAGAAAAGGCTCGATCGTCTCTGAGCCTCAGTTTAGTTCTTGGTACGTCTAGCAAAGACTGGTCCACAGACCTGAGGCGCCGGGCAGGGGTGTAGGGGCGTATGAGCTCAGAGAGGTAAGGTGGCGCGAGATTATTCAGAGATTTGAAAACAAAGAGGAGGATCTTAAAAATAATTCTAAAATGAATGGGGAGCCAGTGAAGGGATGCCAAAGTAGGAGTTATATGCTCCCTCTTACGAGTACCAGTCAAGAGGCGAGCAGCGGCATTCTGTACCAGCTGAAGGCGCTTGATGGAGGACTGGCTGACTCCAAAGTACAGGGCGTTGCAGTAATCGAGCCGGGATGTGACAAAGGCATGAATTACTGTCTCAAAGTGTTCATGTGAGAGGAAAGGTTTTATTTTGGCCAGCTGTCTAAGGTGAAAGAAGCTGGATTTAACAACGGCACCAATTTGCCGATCGAGTTTGAAATCACTGTCCAGTTTAAGTCCCAAGTTTGAGACCGTTGATTTCAGATAAGGAGATAGGGGGCCCAAGTCTACAGGATGGAATGTACAAGGTCCACTGGGGCCAAACAATATCACCTCTGTCTTCTTTTCGTTGAACTTCAAGAAATTTTGTGCCATCCAGGTTTTGATTTCTTCCAGACAGGATAGGAGTGGCCTTAATGAGAAGGTGTCTTTCTTGCTCAGTGGGACATAGATCTGGCAGTCATCTGCATAGCAGTGGAAAGGAATACCATGTTTCCTTAAGATGGAACCCAATGGGAGCAGATACAGCGAGAACAGCAGAGGCCCCAGAATTGAGCCCTGTGGAACACCACATGACAGGGGAGCAGTGCGTGATTCAGAGCAGCCAAGGCTGACACAAAAGGTCCTGTCAGCTAGATAGGACCTAAACCAATCAAGAACACTCCCGCCAATGCCCACCAAGTGCTGCAAACGAGTCAGCAGAATACTGTGATCCACTGTATCAAATGCTGCAGTTAAGTCCAATAAAACCAGACACACGTGGTCTCCAGAGTCATTTGCCAGGAGGATGTCATTAGAAACGCGTAACAGGGCTGACTCCGTGCTATGCATCGTCTTGAAACCTGACTGGAAGACCTCCAAGATGTTATGTTCATCCAAGAAAAGTTTCAACTGCATGTGCACCACTTTTTCCAGAATTTTGGAAATGAAAGGCAGTTTGGAAATGGGTCTGTAACTTGACAGCTCATCTGGATCAAGACCAGGTTTCTTGATCAAGGGTTGGACCACAGCATGTTTAAACTGTTGGGGAACTACACCAGAAGAAAGGCTGCTGTTGATGATATCCAAGACCGATGCACCAACACTCGGGAGAACCTCCTGAAAGAAGCGTGGGGGAAGAGAGTCGCAAGGGGAGCCAGATGGCTTCGTCTGGCGAACTACATCCTCCAAAAGCGCCAAGGACACAGTATCAAAAGAATTTAGGACAGCTGAACATGGAACATGGACAGAGGGGTCAGATGCGGTATTTGGGACCGGAATCCTAGCTGTAGAGACCTTATCAATAAAGAACTGAAGGAATCTGTTGCACATCTCGGCTGAAGAATCCGCGCAAGTAGGCAGAGGGGGTTTGGTGGGCAGAGGGTGTCAAATAGCAAGCCTCAAAATGATCTTACTAGTGAACTAGTGGGCACATTTATGGCCTTACATGTTCACTAGTAGGCCTCAAAATGATCTTACCAGTGAACTAGTGGGCGTTTTGCGGCTTACATGTAAACTAGTAAGCCTCAAAATGATCTTACTAGTGAACTAGTGGGCATTTTGTGGCTTACATGTCAACTAGTAAGCTTCAAAATGATCTTACTAGTGAACTAGTGGGCACATTTATGGCCTTAACTGTTCACTAGTAAGCCTCAAAATGATCTTACGAGTGAACTAGTGGGTTCTTTTGTGGCTGACATGTTCACTACTAAGCCTCAAAATGATCTTACTAGTGAACTAGTGGGCGTTTTGTGGCTTACATGTCAACTATTTAGCCTCAAAATGATCTTACTAGTGAACTAGTCGGCACATTTATGGCCTTACATGTTCACTAGTAAGCCTCAAAATGATCTTACCAGTGAACTAGTGGGGGTTTTGCGGCTTGCATGTCAACTAGTAAGCCTCAAAATGATCTTACGAGTGAACTAGTGGGCGTTTTGCGGCTTACATGTTCACTAGTAAGCCTCAAAATGATCTTACTAGTGAACTAGTGAGCGTTTTGTGGCTTACATGTTCACTAGTAAGTGTCAAAATGACCTTACTAGTGAACTAGTGAGTCTTTTGTGGCTTACATGTTCACTAGTAGGCGTCAAAATGATCTTACTAGTGAACTAATGGGCACATTTATGGCCTTAAATGTTCACTAGTAAGCCTCAAAATGATCTTACTAGTGAACTAGTGGGCGTTCTGTGGCTTACATGTTCACGGGTAAGTGTCAAAATGATTTTACTAGTGAACTAGTGGCCGTTTTGTGGCTTACATGTTCACTAGTAAGCCTCAAAATGATCTTACTAGTGAACTAGTGGGCGTTTTGTGGCTTACATGTTAACTAGTAAGCGTCAAAATGACCTTAATAGTGAACTAGTGACAATTTGTGGCTTACATGTTCACGAGTAAGCGTCAAAATGACCTTACTAGTGAACTAGTGAGCGTTTTGTGGCTTACATGTTCACTAGTAAGCCTCAAAATGATCTTACGAGTGAACTAGTGGGTTCTTTTGTGGCTGACATGTTCACTACTAAGCCTCAAAATGATCTTACTAGTGAACTAGTGGGCGTTTTGTGGCTTACATGTCAACTATTTAGCCTCAAAATGATCTTACTAGTGAACTAGTCGGCACATTTATGGCCTTACATGTTCACTAGTAAGCCTCAAAATGATCTTACCAGTGAACTAGTGGGGGTTTTGCGGCTTATATATCAACTAGTAAGCCTCAAAATGATCTTACTAGTGAACTAGTGGGGATTTTGTGGCTTACATGTCAACTAGTAAGCCTCAAAATAATCTTACCAGTGAACTAGTGGGCACATTTATGGCCTTACATGTTCACTAGTAAGCCTCAAAATGATCTTACCAGTGAACTAGTGGGCGTTTTGTGGTTTACATGTTCACGAGTAAGCGTCAAAATGATCTTACTAGTGAACTACTGGCCGTTTTGCGGCTTACATGTCAATAAGTAAGCCTCAAAATGATCTTACTAATGAACTAGTGGGCGTTTTGTGGCTTACATGTTCACTAGTAAGCGTCAAAATGACCTTACTAGTGAATTAGTGAGCGTTTTGTGGCTTACATGTCAACGAGTAAGCCTCAAAATGATCTTACTAGTGAACTAGTGGGCACATTTATGGCCTTACATGTTCACTATTAAGAGTCAAAATGATCTTACTAGTGAACTAGTGGGCACATTTATGGCCTTACATGTTCACTAGTAAGCGTCAAAATGATCTTACTAGAGAACTAGTGGGCATTTTGTGGCTTACATGTCAACTAGTAAGCCTCAAAATTATCTTACTAGTGAACTAGTGGCCGTTTTGTGGCTTACATGTTCACTAGTAAGCCTCAAAATGATCTTACTAGTGAACTAGTGGGCGTTTTGTGGCTTACATCTTCACTAGTAAGCCTCAAAATGATCTTACTAGAGAACTAGTGGGCATTTTGTGGCTTACATGTCAACTAGTAAGCCTCAAAATAATCTTACTAGTGAACTAGTGGGCGTTCTGTGGCTTACATGTTCACGGGTAAGCGTCAAAATGATTTTACTAGTGAACTAGTGGCCGTTTTGTGGCTTACATGTTCACTAGTAATCCTCAAAATGATCTTACTAGTGAACTAGTGGGCGTTTTGTGGCTTACATGTTAACTAGTAAGCGTCAAAATGACCTTACTAGTGAACTAGTGACAATTTGTGGCTTACATGTTCACGAGTAAGCGTCAAAATGACCTTACTAGTGAACTAGTGAGCGTTTTGTGGCTTACATGTTCACTAGTAAGCCTCAAAATGATCTTACGAGTGAGCTAAGGGGTGTTTTGTGGCTTACATGACAACTAGTAAGCCTCAAAATGATCTTACTAGTGAACTAGTGGGTTCTTTTGTGGCTGACATGTTCACTAGTAAGCGTCACAATGACCTTACTTGTGAACTAGTGAGCGTTTTGTGGCTTACATGTTCACTAGTAAGCGTCAAAATGATCTTACTAGTGAACTAGTGGGCGTTTTGTGGCTTACATGTTCACTAGTAAGCCTCAAAATGATCTTACTAGTGAACTAGTGGGCGTTTTGTGGCTTACATGTTCACTAGTAAGCCTCAAAATGATCTTACTAGTGAACTAGTGGGCGTTTTGTGGCTTACATGTTAACTAGTTAGCCTCAAAATGATCTTACTAGTGAACTAGTCGGCACATTTATGGCCTTACATGTTCACTAGTAAGCCTCAAAATGATCTTACCAGTGAACTAGTGGGGGTTTTGCGGCTTATATATCAACTAGTAAGCCTCAAAATGATCTTACTAGTGAACTAGTGGGGATTTTGTGGCTTACATGTTAACTAGTAAGCGTCAAAATGACCTTACTAGTGAACTAGTGACAATTTGTGGCTTACATGTTCACGAGTAAGCGTCAAAATGACCTTACTAGTGAACTAGTGAGCGTTTTGTGGCTTACATGTTCACTAGTAAGCCTCAAAATGATCTTACCAGTGAACTAGTGGGCGTTTTGTGGTTTACATGTTCACGAGTAAGCGTCAAAATGATCTTACTAGTGAACTACTGGCCGTTTTGCGGCTTACATGTCAATAAGTAAGCCTCAAAATGATCTTACTAATGAACTAGTGGGCGTTTTGTGGCTTACATGTTCACTAGTAAGCGTCAAAATGACCTTACTAGTGAATTAGTGAGCGTTTTGTGGCTTACATGTCAACGAGTAAGCCTCAAAATGATCTTACTAGTGAACTAGTGGGCACATTTATGGCCTTACATGTTCACTATTAAGAGTCAAAATGATCTTACTAGTGAACTAGTGGGCACATTTATGGCCTTACATGTTCACTAGTAAGCGTCAAAATGATCTTACTAGAGAACTAGTGGGCATTTTGTGGCTTACATGTCAACTAGTAAGCCTCAAAATTATCTTACTAGTGAACTAGTGGCCGTTTTGTGGCTTACATGTTCACTAGTAAGCCTCAAAATGATCTTACTAGTGAACTAGTGGGCGTTTTGTGGCTTACATCTTCACTAGTAAGCCTCAAAATGATCTTACTAGAGAACTAGTGGGCATTTTGTGGCTTACATGTCAACTAGTAAGCCTCAAAATAATCTTACTAGTGAACTAGTGGGCGTTCTGTGGCTTACATGTTCACGGGTAAGCGTCAAAATGATTTTACTAGTGAACTAGTGGCCGTTTTGTGGCTTACATGTTAACTAGTAAGCGTCAAAATGACCTTACTAGTGAACTAGTGACAATTTGTGGCTTACATGTTCACGAGTAAGCGTCAAAATGACCTTACTAGTGAACTAGTGAGCGTTTTGTGGCTTACATGTTCACTAGTAATCCTCAAAATGATCTTACGAGTGAGCTAAGGGGTGTTTTGTGGCTTACATGACAACTAGTAAGCCTCAAAATGATCTTACTAGTGAACTAGTGGGTTCTTTTGTGGCTGACATGTTCACTAGTAAGCGTCACAATGACCTTACTTGTGAACTAGTGAGCGTTTTGTGGCTTACATGTTCACTAGTAAGCGTCAAAATGATCTTACTAGTGAACTAGTGGGCGTTTTGTGGCTTACATGTTCACTAGTAAGCCTCAAAATGATCTTACTAGTGAACTAGTGGGCGTTTTGTGGCTTACATGTTCACTAGTAAGCCTCAAAATGATCTTACTAGTGAACTAGTGGGCGTTTTGTGGCTTACATGTTAACTAGTTAGCCTCAAAATGATCTTACTAGTGAACTAGTCGGCACATTTATGGCCTTACATGTTCACTAGTAAGCCTCAAAATGATCTTACCAGTGAACTAGTGGGGGTTTTGCGGCTTATATATCAACTAGTAAGCCTCAAAATGATCTTACTAGTGAACTAGTGGGTTCTTTTGTGGCTGACATGTTCACTAGTAAGCGTCACAATGACCTTACTTGTGAACTAGTGAGCGTTTTGTGGCTTACATGTTCACTAGTAAGCGTCAAAATGATCTTACTAGTGAACTAGTGGGCGTTTTGTGGCTTACATGTTCACTAGTAAGCCTCAAAATGATCTTACTAGTGAACTAGTGGGCGTTTTGTGGCTTACATGTCAACTAGTTAGCCTCAAAATGATCTTACTAGTGAACTAGTCGGCACATTTATGGCCTTACATGTTCACTAGTAAGCCTCAAAATGATCTTACCAGTGAACTAGTGGGGGTTTTGCGGCTTATATATCAACTAGTAAGTCTCAAAATGATCTTACTAGTGAACTAGTGGGGATTTTGTGGCTTACATGTCAACTAGTAAGCCTCAAAATAATCTTACCAGTGAACTAGTGGGCACATTTATGGCCTTACATGTTCACCAGTAAGCCTCAAAATGATCTTACCAGTGAACTAGTGGGCGTTTTGTGGTTTACATGTTCACGAGTAAGCGTCAAAATGATCTTACTAGTGAACTACTGGCCGTTTTGCGGCTTACATGTCAATAAGTAAGCCTCAAAATGATCTTACTAATGAACTAGTGGGCGTTTTGTGGCTTACATGTTCACTAGTAAGCGTCAAAATGACCTTACTAGTGAATTAGTGAGCGTTTTGTGGCTTACATGTCAACGAGTAAGCCTCAAAATGATCTTACTAGTGAACTAGTGGGCACATTTATGGCCTTACATGTTCACTATTAAGAGTCAAAATGATCTTACTAGTGAACTAGTGGGCACATTTATGGCCTTACATGTTCACTAGTAAGCGTCAAAATGATCTTACTAGTGAACAAGTGGGCGTTTTGTGGCTTACATCTTCACTAGTAAGCCTCAAAATGATCTTACTAGAGAACTAGTGGGCATTTTGTGGCTTACATGTCAACTAGTAAGCCTCAAAATTATCTTACTAGTGAACTAATGGGCTCATTTATGGCCTTACATGTTCACTAGTAAGCGTCAAAATGATCTTACTAGTGAACTAGTGGGCACGTTTATGGCCTTACATGTTCACTAGTAAGCGTGAAAATGATCTTCATCGTGAACTAGTGGGCGTTTTGCGGCTTACATGTCAACTAGTAAGCCTCAAAATGATCTTACGAGTGAGCTAGTGGGCGTTTTGCGGCTTACATGTCAACTAGTAAGCCTCAAAATGATCTTAATAGTGAACTAGTGGGTTCTTTTGTGGCTTACATTTTCACTAGTAAGCGTCACAATGACCTTACTTGTGAAGTAGTGAGCGTTTTGTGGCTTACATGTTCACTAGCAAGCCTCACAATGATCTTACTAGTGAACTAGTGGGCGTTTTGTGGCTTACATGTCAAATAGCAAGCCTCAAAATGATCTTACTAGTGAACTAGTGGGCACATTTATGGCCTTACATGTTCACTAGTAGGCCTCAAAATGATCTTACCAGTGAACTAGTGGGCGTTTTGCGGCTTACATGTCAACTAGCAAGCCTCAAAATGATCTTACTAGTGAACTAGTGGGCATTTTGTGGCTTACATGTCAACTAGTAAGCCTCAAAATGATCTTACTAGTGAACTAGTGGGCACATTTATGGCCTTAAATGTTCACTAGTAAGCCTCAAAATGATCTTACCAGTGAACTAGTGGGGGTTTTGCGGCTTATATATCAACTAGTAAGCCTCAAAATGATCTTACTAGTGAACTAGTGGCTTCTTTTGTGGCTGACATGTTTACTAGTAAGCGTCACAATGACCTTACTTGTGAACTAGTGAGCGTTTTGTGGCTTACATGTTCACTAGTAAGCGTCAAAATGATCTTACTAGTGAACTAGTGGGCGTTTTGTGGCTTACATGTTCACTAGTAAGCCTCAAAATGATCTTACTAGTGAACTAGTGGGCGTTTTGTGGCTTACATGTCAACTAGTTAGCCTCAAAATGATCTTACTAGTGAACTAGTCGGCACATTTATGGCCTTACATGTTCACTAGTAAGCCTCAAAATGATCTTACCAGTGAACTAGTGGGGGTTTTGCGGCTTATATATCAACTAGTAAGCCTCAAAATGATCTTACTAGTGAACTAGTGGGGATTTTGTGGCTTACATGTCAACTAGTAAGCCTCAAAATAATCTTACCAGTGAACTAGTGGGCACATTTATGGCCTTACATGTTCACCAGTAAGCCTCAAAATGATCTTACCAGTGAACTAGTGGGCGTTTTGTGGTTTACATGTTCACGAGTAAGCGTCAAAATGATCTTACTAGTGAACTACTGGCCGTTTTGCGGCTTACATGTCAATAAGTAAGCCTCAAATTGATCTTACTAATGAAATAGTGGGCGTTTTGTGGCTTACATGTTCACTAGTAAGCGCCAAAATTACCTTACTAGTGAATTAGTGAGCGTTTTGTGGCTTACATGTCAACGAGTAAGCCTCAAAATGATCTTACTAGTGAACTAGTGGGCGTTTTGCGGCTTGCATGTCAACTAATAAGCCTCAAAATGATCTTACGAGTGAACTAGTGGGTGTTTTGCGGCTTACATGTCAACAAGTAAGCCTCAAAATGATCTTACTAGTGAACTAGTGGGCGTTTTGCGGCTTACATGTTAACTAGTAAGCGTCAAAATGACCTTACTAGTGAACTAGTGACAATTTGTGGCTTACATGTTCACGAGTAAGCGTCAAAATGACCTTACTAGTGAACTAGTGAGCGTTTTGCGGCTTACATGTCAACTAGCAAGCCTCAAAATGATCTTACGAGTGAGCTAAGGGGCGTATTGCGGCTTATATGTCAACTAGTAAGCCTCAAAATGATCTTACTAGTGAACTAGTGGGCACATTTATGGACTTACATGTTCACTATTAAGAGTCAAAATGATCTTACTAGTGAACTAGTGGGCACATTTATGGCCATACATGTTCACTAGTAAGCGTCAAAATGCTCTTACTAGTGAACAAGTGGGCGTTTTGTGGCTTACATCTTCACTAGTAAGCCTCAAAATGATCTTACTAGAGAACTAGTGGGCATTTTGTGGCTTACATGTCAACTAGTAAGCCTCAAAATGATCTTACTAGTGAACTAATGGGCACATTTATGGCCTTACATGTTCACTAGTAAGCGTCAAAATGATCTTACTAGTGAACTAGTGGGCGTTTTGCGGCTTACATGTCAACTAGTAAGCCTCAAAATGATCTTACTAGTCAACTAGTGGGCATTTTGTGGCTTACATGTCAACTAGTAAGCATCAAAATGATCTTACCAATGAACTAGTGGGCACATTTATGGCCTTACATGTTCACCAGTAAGCCTCAAAATGATCTTACCAGTGAACTAGTGGGCGTTTTGTGGCTTACATGTTCACGAGTAAGCGTCAAAATGATCTTACTAGTGAACTAGTGGCCGTTTTGCGGCTTACATGTCAACAAGTAAGCCTCAAAATGATCTTACTAATAAACTAGTGGGCGTTTTGTGGCTTACATGTTCACTAGTAAGCGTCAAAATGACCTTACGAGTGAATTAGTGAGCGTTTTGTGGCTTACATGTCAACGAGTAAGCCTCAAAATGATCTTACTAGTGAACTAGTGGGAACCCTTTATGGCCTTACATGTTCACTAGTAAGCGTCAAAATGATCTTACTAGTGAACTAGTGGGCGTTTTGCGGCTTGCATGTCAACTAGTAAGCCTCAAAATGATCTTACTAGTGAACTAGTGGGCGTTTTGTGGCTTACATGTTAACTAGTAAGCGTCAAAATGACCTTACTAGTGAACTAGTGGGCACATTTATGGCCTTAAATGTTCACTAGTAAGCCTCAAAATGATCTTACTAGTGAACTAGTGGGCGTTTTGTGGCTTACATGTTCACGAGTAAGGGTCAAAATGATCTTACTAGTGAACTAGTGGGCGTTTTGCGGCTTGCATGTCAACTAGTAAGCCTCAAAATAATCTTACTAGTGAACTAGTGGGCACATTTATGGCCTTACATGTTCACTAGTAAGCCTCAAAATGATCTTACCAGTGAACTAGTGGGCGTTTTGCGGCTTACATGTAAACTAGTAAGCCTCAAAATGATCTTACTAGTGAACTAGTGGGCATTTGTGGCTTACATGTCAACTAGTAAGCTTCAAAATGATCTTACTAGTGAACTAGTGGGCACATTTATGGCCTTAACTGTTCACTAGTAAGCCTCAAAATGATCTTACTAGTGAACTAGTGGGAGTTTTGTGGCTTACATGTTCACGAGTAAGGGTCAAAATGATCTTACTAGTGAACTAGTGGGCGTTTTGCGGCTTGCATGTCAACTAGTAAGCCTCAAAATGATCTTACGAGTGAACTAGTGGGCGTTTTGCGGCTTACATGTTCACTAGTAAGCCTCAAAATGATCTTACTAGTGAACTAGTGAGCGTTTTGTGGCTTACATGTTCACTAGTAAGTGTCAAAATGACCTTACTAGTGAACTAGTGAGTCTTTTGTGGCTTACATGTTCACTAGTAGGCGTCAAAATGATCTTACTAGTGAACTAATGGGCACATTTATGGCCTTAAATGTTCACTAGTAAGCCTCAAAATGATCTTACTAGTGAACTAGTGGGCGTTCTGTGGCTTACATGTTCACGGGTAAGTGTCAAAATGATTTTACTAGTGAACTAGTGGCCGTTTTGTGGCTTACATGTTCACTAGTAAGCCTCAAAATGATCTTACTAGTGAACTAGTGGGCGTTTTGTGGCTTACATGTTAACTAGTAAGCGTCAAAATGACCTTACTAGTGAACTAGTGACAATTTGTGGCTTACATGTTCACGAGTAAGCGTCAAAATGACCTTACTAGTGAACTAGTGAGCGTTTTGTGGCTTACATGTTCACTAGTAAGCCTCAAAATGATCTTACGAGTGAGCTAAGGGGCGTTTTGTGGCTTACATGACAACTAGTAAGCCTCAAAATGATCTTACTAGTGAACTAGTGGGTTCTTTTGTGGCTGACATGTTCACTACTAAGCCTCAAAATGATCTTACTAGTGAACTAGTGGGCGTTTTGTGGCTTACATGTCAACTATTTAGCCTCAAAATGATCTTACTAGTGAACTAGTCGGCACATTTATGGCCTTACATGTTCACTAGTAAGCCTCAAAATGATCTTACCAGTGAACTAGTGGGGGTTTTGCGGCTTATATATCAACTAGTAAGCCTCAAAATGATCTTACTAGTGAACTAGTGGGGATTTTGTGGCTTACATGTCAACTAGTAAGCCTCAAAATAATCTTACCAGTGAACTAGTGGGCACATTTATGGCCTTACATGTTCACTAGTAAGCCTCAAAATGATCTTACCAGTGAACTAGTGGGCGTTTTGTGGTTTACATGTTCACGAGTAAGCGTCAAAATGATCTTACTAGTGAACTACTGGCCGTTTTGCGGCTTACATGTCAATAAGTAAGCCTCAAAATGATCTTACTAATGAACTAGTGGGCGTTTTGTGGCTTACATGTTCACTAGTAAGCGTCAAAATGACCTTACTAGTGAATTAGTGAGCGTTTTGTGGCTTACATGTCAACGAGTAAGCCTCAAAATGATCTTACTAGTTTACTAGTGGGCACATTTATGGCCTTACATGTTCACTATTAAGAGTCAAAATGATCTTACTAGTGAACTAGTGGGCACATTTATGGCCTTACATGTTCACTAGTAAGCGTCAAAATGATCTTACTAGAGAACTAGTGGGCATTTTGTGGCTTACATGTCAACTAGTAAGCCTCAAAATTATCTTACTAGTGAACTAGTGGCCGTTTTGTGGCTTACATGTTCACTAGTAAGCCTCAAAATGATCTTACTAGTGAACTAGTGGGCGTTTTGTGGCTTACATCTTCACTAGTAAGCCTCAAAATGATCTTACTAGAGAACTAGTGGGCATTTTGTGGCTTACATGTCAACTAGTAAGCCTCAAAATAATCTTACTAGTGAACTAGTGGGCGTTCTGTGGCTTACATGTTCACGGGTAAGCGTCAAAATGATTTTACTAGTGAACTAGTGGCCGTTTTGTGGCTTACATGTTCACTAGTAAGCCTCAAAATGATCTTACTAGTGAACTAGTGGGCGTTTTGTGGCTTACATGTTAACTAGTAAGCGTCAAAATGACCTTACTAGTGAACTAGTGACAATTTGTGGCTTACATGTTCACGAGTAAGCGTCAAAATGACCTTACTAGTGAACTAGTGAGCGTTTTGTGGCTTACATGTTCACTAGTAAGCCTCAAAATGATCTTACGAGTGAGCTAAGGGGTGTTTTGTGGCTTACGTGACAACTAGTAAGCCTCAAAATGATCTTACTAGTGAACTAGTGGGTTCTTTTGTGGCTGACATGTTCACTAGTAAGCGTCACAATGACCTTACTTGTGAACTAGTGAGCGTTTTGTGGCTTACATGTTCACTAGTAAGCGTCAAGATGATCTTACTAGTGAACTAGTGGGCGTTTTGTGGCTTACATGTTCACTAGTAAGCCTCAAAATGATCTTACTAGTGAACTAGTGGGCGTTTTGTGGCTTACATGTTCACTAGTAAGCCTCAAAATGATCTTACTAGTGAACTAGTGGGCGTTTTGTGGCTTACATGTTAACTAGTTAGCCTCAAAATGATCTTACTAGTGAACTAGTCGGCACATTTATGGCCTTACATGTTCACTAGTAAGCCTCAAAATGATCTTACCAGTGAACTAGTGGGGGTTTTGCGGCTTATATATCAACTAGTAAGCCTCAAAATGATCTTACTAGTGAACTAGTGGGGATTTTGTGGCTTACATGTTAACTAGTAAGCGTCAAAATGACCTTACTAGTGAACTAGTGACAATTTGTGGCTTACATGTTCACGAGTAAGCGTCAAAATGACCTTACTAGTGAACTAGTGAGCGTTTTGTGGCTTACATGTTCACTAGTAAGCCTCAAAATGATCTTACGAGTGAGCTAAGGGGCGTTTTGTGGCTTACATGACAACTAGTAAGCCTCAAAATGATCTTACTAGTGAACTAGTGGGTTCTTTTGTGGCTGACATGTTCACTAGTAAGCGTCACAATGACCTTACTTGTGAACTAGTGAGCGTTTTGTGGCTTACATGTTCACTAGTAAGCGTCAAAATGATCTTACTAGTGAACTAGTGGGCGTTTTGTGGCTTACATGTTCACTAGTAAGCCTCAAAATGATCTTACTAGTGAACTAGTGGGCGTTCTGTGGCTTACATGTCAACTAGTTAGCCTCAAAATGATCTTACTAGTGAACTAGTCGGCACATTTATGGCCTTACATGTTCACTAGTAAGCCTCAAAATGATCTTACCAGTGAACTAGTGGGGGTTTTGCGGCTTATATATCAACTAGTAAGTCTCAAAATGATCTTACTAGTGAACTAGTGGGGATTTTGTGGCTTACATGTCAACTAGTAAGCCTCAAAATAATCTTACCAGTGAACTAGTGGGCACATTTATGGCCTTACATGTTCACCAGTAAGCCTCAAAATGATCTTACCAGTGAACTAGTGGGCGTTTTGTGGTTTACATGTTCACGAGTAAGCGTCAAAATGATCTTACTAGTGAACTACTGGCCGTTTTGCGGCTTACATGTCAATAAGTAAGCCTCAAAATGATCTTACTAATGAACTAGTGGGCGTTTTGTGGCTTACATGTTCACTAGTAAGCGTCAAAATGACCTTACTAGTGAATTAGTGAGCGTTTTGTGGCTTACATGTCAACGAGTAAGCCTCAAAATGATCTTACTAGTGAACTAGTGGGCACATTTATGGCCTTACATGTTCACTATTAAGAGTCAAAATGATCTTACTAGTGAACTAGTGGGCACATTTATGGCCTTACATGTTCACTAGTAAGCGTCAAAATGATCTTACTAGTGAACAAGTGGGCGTTTTGTGGCTTACATCTTCACTAGTAAGCGTCAAAATGATCTTACTAGTGAACTAGTGGGCACGTTTATGGCCTTACATGTTCACTAGTAAGCGTGAAAATGATCTTCATCGTGAACTAGTGGGCGTTTTGCGGCTTACATGTCAACTAGTAAGCCTCAAAATGATCTTACGAGTGAGCTAGTGGGCGTTTTGCGGCTTACATGTCAACTACTAAGCCTCAAAATGATCTTAATAGTGAACTAGTGGGTTCTTTTGTGGCTTACATTTTCACTAGTAAGCGTCACAATGACCTTACTTGTGAAGTAGTGAGCGTTTTGTGGCTTACATGTTCACTAGCAAGCCTCACAATGATCTTACTAGTGAACTAGTGGGCGTTTTGTGGCTTACATGTCAAATAGCAAGCCTCAAAATGATCTTACTAGTGAACTAGTGGGCACATTTATGGCCTTACATGTTCACTAGTAGGCCTCAAAATGATCTTACCAGTGAACTAGTGGGCGTTTTGCGGCTTACATGTCAACTAGCAAGCCTCAAAATGATCTTACTAGTGAACTAGTGGGCATTTTGTGGCTTACATGTCAACTAGTAAGCCTCAAAATGATCTTACTAGTGAACTAGTGGCCACATTTATGGCCTTAAATGTTCACTAGTAAGCCTCAAAATGATCTTACGAGTGAACTAGTGGGCGTTTTGCGGCTTACATGTCAACAAGTAAGCCTCAAAATGATCTTACTAGTGAACTAGTGGGTTCTTTTGTGGCTGACATGTTCACTAGTAAGCGTCACAATGACCTTACTAGTGAACTAGTGAGCGTTTTGTGGCTTACATGTTCACTAGTAAGTGTCAAAATGACCTTACTAGTGAACTAGTGAGTGTTTTGTGGCTGACATGTTCACTAGTAAGCGTCAAAATGACCTTACTAGTGAACTAGTGACAATTTGTGGCTTACATGTTCACGAGTAAGCGTCAAAATGACCTTACTAGTGAACTAGTGAGCGTTTTTTGGCTTACATGTTCACTAGTAAGCCTCAAAATGATCTTACGAGTGAGCTAAGGGGCGTTTTGTGGCTTACATGTCAACTAGTAAGCCTCAAAATGATCTTACTAGTGAACTAGTGGGCGTTTTGTGGCTTACATGTTCACTAGTAAGACTCAAAATGATCTTACTAGTGAACTAGTGGGCGTTTTGTGGCTTACATCTTCATTCGTTACCCTCAAAATGATCTTACTCGTGAACTAGTGGGCGTTTTGTGGCTTACATGTCAACTAGTAAGCCTCAAAATGATCTTACTAGTGAACTAGTGGACACATTTATGGCCTTACATGTTCACTAGTAAGCCTCAAAATGATCTTACCAGTGAACTAGTGGCCGTTTTGTGGCTTACATGTTCACGAGTAAGCGTCAAAATGATCTTACTCGTGAACTAGTGGGCGTTTTGTGGCTTACATGTCAACAAGTAAGCCTCAAAATGATCTTACTAATGAACTAGTGGGCGTTTTGTGGCTTACATGTTCACTAGTAAGCGTCAAAATGACCTTACTAGTGAATTAGTGAGCGTTTTGTGGCTTACATGTCAACTAGTAAGCCTCAAAATGATCTTACTAGTTAACTAGTGGGCACATTTGTGGCCTTACATGTTCACTAGTAAGCGTCAAAATTATCTTACTAGTGAACTAGTGCGCATTTTGCGGCTTGCATGTCAACTAGTAAGCCTCAAAATGATCTTACGAGTGAACTAGTGGGCGTTTTGCGGCTTACATGTCAACAAGTAAGCCTCAAAATGATCTTACTAGTGAACTAGTGGGCGTTTTGTGGCTTCCATGTTAACTAGTAAGCGTCAAAATGACCTTACTAGTGAACTAGTGGGCGTTTTGTGGCTTACATGTTCACTAGTAAGCCTCAAAATGATCTTACTAGTGAACTAGTGGGCGTTTTGTGGCTGACATGTCAACTAGTAAGCCTCAAAATGATCTTACTAGTGAACTAGTGGGCACATTTATGGCCTTACATGTTCACTTGTAAGCCTCAAAATGATCTTACTAGTGAACTAGTGGGGATTTTGTGGCTTACATGTCAACTAGTAAGCCCCAAAATGATCTTACGAGTGAACTAGTGGGATTTTTGCGGCTTACATGTCAACAAGTAAGCCTCAAAATGATCTTACTAATGAACTAGTGGGCGTTTTGTGGCTTACATGTTCACTAGTAAGTATCAAAATGACCTTACTAGTGAATTAGTGAGCGTTTTGTGGCTTACATGTGAACTAGTAAGCCTCAAAATGATCTTACTAGTGAACTAGTGGGCGTTTTGTGGCTTACATTTTCACTCGTAAGCCTCAAAATGATCTTACTAGTGAACTAGTGGGCACATTTATGGCCTTACATGTTCACTAGTAAGCCTCAAAATGATCTTACCAGTGAACTAGTGGGGATTTTGTGGCTTATATGTCAACTAGTAACCCTCAAAATGATCTTACTAGTGAACTAGTGGGCGTTTTGTGGCTTAAATGTTCACTAGTAAGCCTCAAAATGATCTTACCAGTGAACTAGTGGCCGTTTTGTGGCTTACATGTTCACGAGTAAGCGTCAAAATGATCTTACTAGTGAACTAGTGGGCGTTTTGCGGCTTACATGTCAACAAGTAAGCCTCAAAATGATCTTACTAATGAACTAGTGGGCGTTTTGTGGCTTACATGTTCACTAGTAAGTATCAAAATGACCTTACTAGTGAATTAGTGAGCGTTTTGTGGCTTACATGTGAACTAGTAAGCCTCAAAATGATCTTACTAGTGAACTAGTGGGCGTTTTGTGGCTTACATCTTCACTCGTAAGCCTCAAAATGATCTTACTAGTGAACTAGTGGGCACATTTATGGCCTTACATGTTCACTAGTAAGCCTCAAAATGATCTTACCAGTGAACTAGTGGGGATTTTGTGGCTTATATGTCAACTAGTAAGCCTCAAAATGATCTTACTAGTGAACTAGTGGGCGTTTTGTGGCTTAAATGTTCACTAGTAAGCCTCAAAATGATCTTACCAGTGAACTAGTGGCCGTTTTGTGGCTTACATGTTCACGAGTAAGCGTCAAAATGATCTTACTAGTGAACTAGTGGGCGTTTTGCGGCTTACATGTCAACAAGTAAGCCTCAAAATGATCTTACTAATGAACTAGTGGGCGTTTTGTGGCTTACGTGTTCACTAGTAAGCGTCAAAATGACCTTACTAGTGAACTAGTGGGCGTTTTGTGGCTTACATGTTCACGAGTAAGCGTCAAAATGATCTTACTAGTGAACTAGTGGGCGTTTTGCGGCTTGCATGTCAACTAGTAAGCCTCAAAATGATCTTACGAGTGAACTAGTGGGCGTTTTGCGGCTTACATGTCAACAAGTAAGCCTCATAATGATCTTACCAATGAACTAGTGGGCATTTTGTGGCTTACATGTCAACTACTAAGCCTCAAAATGATCTTACTAGTGAACTAGTGGGCATTTTGTGGCTTACATGTCAACTACTAAGCCTCAAAATGATCTTACTAGTGAACTAGTGGGCACATTTATGGCCTTACATGTTCACTAGTAAGCCTCAAAATGATCTTACTAGTGAACTAGTGAGCGTTTTGTGGCTTACGTGTTCACTAGTAAGTGTCAAAATGACCTTACTAGTGAACTAGTGAGTGTTTTGTGGCTTACATGTTCACTAGTAAGCCTCAAAATGATCTTACGAGTGAACTAGTGGGCGTTTTGCGGCTTACATGTCAACAAGTAAGCCTCATAATGATCTTACCAATGAACTAGTGGGCATTTTGTGGCTTACATGTCAACTACTAAGCCTCAAAATGATCTTACTAGTGAACTAGTGGGCATTTTGTGGCTTACATGTCAACTACTAAGCCTCAAAATGATCTTACTAGTGAACTAGTGGGCACATTTATGGCCTTACATGTTCACTTGTAAGCCTCAAAATGATCTTACTAGTGAACTAGTGGGGATTTTGTGGCTTACATGTCAACTAGTAAGCCCCAAAATGATCTTACGAGTGAACTAGTGGGATTTTTGCGGCTTACATGTCAACAAGTAAGCCTCAAAATGATCTTACTAATGAACTAGTGGGCGTTTTGTGGCTTACATGTTCACTAGTAAGTATCAAAATGACCTTACTAGTGAATTAGTGAGCGTTTTGTGGCTTACATGTGAACTAGTAAGCCTCAAAATGATCTTACTAGTGAACTAGTGGGCGTTTTGTGGCTTACATTTTCACTCGTAAGCCTCAAAATGATCTTACTAGTGAACTAGTGGGCACATTTATGGCCTTACATGTTCACTAGTAAGCCTCAAAATGATCTTACCAGTGAACTAGTGGGGATTTTGTGGCTTATATGTCAACTAGTAAGCCTCAAAATGATCTTACTAGTGAACTAGTGGGCGTTTTGTGGCTTAAATGTTCACTAGTAAGCCTCAAAATGATCTTACCAGTGAACTAGTGGCCGTTTTGTGGCTTACATGTTCACGAGTAAGCGTCAAAATGATCTTACTAGTGAACTAGTGGGCGTTTTGCGGCTTACATGTCAACAAGTAAGCCTCAAAATGATCTTACTAATGAACTAGTGGGCGTTTTGTGGCTTACATGTTCACTAGTAAGTATCAAAATGACCTTACTAGTGAATTAGTGAGCGTTTTGTGGCTTACATGTGAACTAGTAAGCCTCAAAATGATCTTACTAGTGAACTAGTGGGCGTTTTGTGGCTTACATCTTCACTCGTAAGCCTCAAAATGATCTTACTAGTGAACTAGTGGGCACATTTATGGCCTTACATGTTCACTAGTAAGCCTCAAAATGATCTTACCAGTGAACTAGTGGGGATTTTGTGGCTTATATGTCAACTAGTAAGCCTCAAAATGATCTTACTAGTGAACTAGTGGGCGTTTTGTGGCTTAAATGTTCACTAGTAAGCCTCAAAATGATCTTACCAGTGAACTAGTGGCCGTTTTGTGGCTTACATGTTCACGAGTAAGCGTCAAAATGATCTTACTAGTGAACTAGTGGGCGTTTTGCGGCTTACATGTCAACAAGTAAGCCTCAAAATGATCTTACTAATGAACTAGTGGGCGTTTTGTGGCTTACGTGTTCACTAGTAAGCGTCAAAATGACCTTACTAGTGAACTAGTGGGCGTTTTGTGGCTTACATGTTCACGAGTAAGCGTCAAAATGATCTTACTAGTGAACTAGTGGGCGTTTTGCGGCTTGCATGTCAACTAGTAAGCCTCAAAATGATCTTACGAGTGAACTAGTGGGCGTTTTGCGGCTTACATGTCAACAAGTAAGCCTCATAATGATCTTACCAATGAACTAGTGGGCATTTTGTGGCTTACATGTCAACTACTAAGCCTCAAAATGATCTTACTAGTGAACTAGTGGGCATTTTGTGGCTTACATGTCAACTACTAAGCCTCAAAATGATCTTACTAGTGAACTAGTGGGCACATTTATGGCCTTACATGTTCACTAGTAAGCCTCAAAATGATCTTACTAGTGAACTAGTGAGCGTTTTGTGGCTTACGTGTTCACTAGTAAGTGTCAAAATGACCTTACTAGTGAACTAGTGAGTGTTTTGTGGCTTACATGTTCACTAGTAGGCGTCAAAATGATCTTACTAGTGAACTAGTGGGCACATTTATGGCCTTACATGTTCACTAGTAAGCCTCAAAATGGTCTTACTAGTGAACTAGTGGGCGTTCTGTGGCTTACATGTTCACGGGTAAGCGTCAAAATGCTCTTACTAGTGAACTAGTGGCCGTTTTGTGGCTTACATGTTCACGAGTAAGCGTCAAAATGCTCTTACTAGTGAACTAGTGGGCGTTTTGTGGCTTACATGTTCACTAGTAAGCGTCAAAATGACCTTACTAGTGAATTAGTGAGCGTTTTGTGTTTTGTTTTTGTTTGCAACGGCCTTCACCCTGGGCGGGTTGAACCGGCTTCTTCCTTGGCGCGCACGACATCCCTGATCATGGCGGCCCAAGCGCGGCGATCCTGTGCCACGTCAACCGACAGCTTCAGCCAGTCCTGGTTCCACCGTCTCAGACCCACCACCAAGGGGCCGGAAAGATACGCGAGGTCTTCTTTCATCGTGGTGGCCCAGGTCTTGACTTGTCCACCACGCCGCTTGCGCCAGGCTGGCAAAGGAGCAGGAAGGAGAACATCCCTGATCAACTCGCCCTCCTGGTGGCGTGCCGCATGCCCGAACCAACGAAGTCGGCGTTGCAAGAGACACGCTGGTAAGGGGCTAAGGTGCAGGCAGCGACGAAGGTCAGCAGTGGGGACCCGGTCCGATCGGCGGCGGCGGAGAATACGGCGGACGCAATCGTTATCAAAGACTTCCAGCTTGCGCTGGTCAGCCACTCTCATAGGCCAGGTCCCACAGCCATAAAGCAGGATGGTCCGCACGATCGCCTGGTAGACACGCCCCTTTGTCACTGCCGAGATCTCGCGCCGACCCCACAGATGGTGTTGTAGGCGCACGAAAGCGGATCTGGCAGCCCCGATGCGATGCACGACTTCTGCTTCTCCTTGCCCCGACGGAACCACAGAGCAGCCGAGATATGTGAAGGAATCAACGTTTTCCAGGGTCATGCCCTCCAGTGACAGCGACCGTTGGTCAGCTGGGTTGGTGAGGGAGGACATGATCTTGGTCTTCGAGGCGTTGATGCGCATTCCAACGGTCAGGGCCGTTCGATGGATTTTCATCAGCGCGTTTTCAACTTCCTCGAACGTGTTTCCAAGTAGAGCGATGTCATCTGCGTATGCCAGGTCCGACACTGCGACATCTCGGCCGACCCTCACTCCCTCAAAGCCATGGAGAGCAGTGTTGAGGATGTGGTCGATGGCATAGTTGAATAAGGTTGGCGAGAGCGCGCAGCCTTGTCGGACACCCGACCGCACCTCAAAGGTTTCTGATTCGCTGCCGTAGGCCCGCACTCGGACTCGGGTTGACCGGTAGTACCCCTGGATGAGCCGAAGCAGTTTCACAGGGATCCCATCAGCCTTCATGATCATCCACAACACACCCCGGTCAACTGAATCAAATGCTGCGGCAAAGTCAATGAAGCACACGACTGTTGATTGTTGGTAGGCCCATCGTTGCTCCAAGGTGCGACGCAGGCTAAAAATCTGGTCTACGCATCCCCTTCCGGGGCGAAAGCCACCCTGAGTTGGGCGAGTCCGGTGGTCACGGGCCATCTGGAAGCGTTTCAGCAGAAGGACGACGAATGCTTTTGCAGCCACATCGAGAAGGCTAATGCCTCTGTAGTTGGCGCACAGCTTCTTGTCTCCCTTCTTGAAAAGGGGTATTAACACCGCTTCGCTCCAGTCATCCGGGATGGTCTCGGACGTCCATACGGCGTTGTATACGCGATGAAGCCACGCTGCGAAGACGTCAATGTTGCTTTTGTAAACTTCCGCCGGGATGCCGTCTTCACCTGGGGCTTTATTATTCCTGAGCTGAAGCAGGACGCCTCGAATTTCGTCTAACGTAGGTGCGTCCGAGCTGCAGTCGTACTCCTCATCAATTGCAGGAAGCACAGGCGCCAACACTGGTGGTGGGTGATTGAGTAGGACTTCGAAGTGTTCGCGCCAACGTTGCAGCCGTTCCTCTAGGGAGGTTATCACAGAACCGTTCACTGTGCAGATTGTTTCGCTGACTCCAGCGGATTTCCTGCTCGCCTTCTTTACCAGCTGATAAAGCTTGCGGGTATCACCCGCAGCGGCGGCCCTCTCAGTTTCTTCGGCAAAGTCGCACCAATAGGCATTTCGATCTGCCCGAATCGCCCGAGTGGTAAGTCGCCGTAGTTCGCGGAAGTTGGCTGCTCCTGTTACTCGCGCAAGCCTGGATCGTTCTGCAAGGGCCAGAGTGTTTGCAGTGATCCAGTCACGGTTCTGGCGTTTGGTGGAGATGAGGTGTGAGCGTGCAGCTGCAATGATGGTAGATTTGAGTTCCCGCCACTCCTGCTCTGGCTCATTGGAAGCCGGTTGTAGTTGAGCGAAGCGGTTTTGGACCTCCACTTGAAAATTCTTCCCTCCATCCAGCTTCAATTTCGCGACATCAATCCGCATGGTGCGTTTTGAAGGGCAATTAACTTTAAGTCTGATGCGAAGGGTAGCACGCACAAGCACGTGGTCGGAGCCGCTCTTGCCTCCCGTGACTGCTCCACGGTACGCCCGTGCGTCGAGGACTGAACTCGCCCAACGTGACCGAACCAGTATGTAGTCAATCTGGTTAGTCGTCCGCCCATTGTTCGAGTACCAGGTGACTAGCTGATGTTGGGGGTGTTGGAAGCGTGTATTCATCATGACTAGGCGATTTGAGGCGGCGAAGTTAACGAGCCATTCGCCATTGTCGCAGCGTCTTCCCAGAGCAAAACGCCCCAGCACTCGTTGCGTGGTGTCAGTCGCCGGTCCGGTGCGCGCATTCCAGTCTCCTGCGATCACCAAGATGTCATTGGAGGGGATGCCATCGACTGTCGTCTGGAGCTTATGATAGAACTGCTCCTTGTCCACGTCATCAGCGTTCAGTGTGGGCGCGTATACCGCCACGACAGAGATGTTGGCAATGGCACCCCTCAAGCGCACCCTGGCAAGGCGGGGGGAGATGGGTTCCCACCCCAGCAGTGCAGCCTGTGCCTCGGGAGCAAGGGCGATTGCAACGCCGTGCCGGCCGCTGTTGTCCGTCACTCCACTATGGTAGAGGTTGTAGACCACATTTACACCAGGGACCTTCAGCTCTCGCTGCCCGGCATCAGGGAGGCGTACTTCAGAGAGGCATGCCACACTGACGCCATAGTTGTGAAGTGACCTCATGGTGAGGGCTTGGGTCCCTTCGTCGCGGAGAGTCCGGACGTTCCAGCAAGCAATTTTGAGGCGCTCACGGCGTCGGAGGAGGTGATGGTGGAGGGGATAGTGGTGCCCGACTTGCACATTTATCACCCGCCCTGTCGAGCTGAGAGCAGGCGCGTCGGTTCCCGCGGACGCCGTAGCTCGAGTCGTAATTGCAGTCAGTCGTGAAGTCATGAAGAAGATTCGTGGGAATTTATTGAGAAGCCGGGTCCCCAGCCCTGCTTCTACCAGAGCCTTCTGTTGGCCGGGTAGATTACCCGTTCACCCCCCCACCACGATGAGGTCGAAGGTTGGAATTTAAGGGGGGGGGGGAACTAGTGACAATTTGTGGCTTACATGTTCACGAGTAAGCGTCAAAATGACCTTACTAGTGAACTAGTGAGCGTTTTGTGGCTTACATGTTCACTAGTAAGCGTCAAAATGATCTTACTAGTGAACTAGTGGGCGTTTTGTGGCTTACATGTTCACTAGTAAGCCTCAAAATGATTATACTAGTGAACTAGTGGGCGTTTTGTGGCTTACATGTCAAAGAGTAAGCCTCAAAATGATCTTACTAGTGAACTAGTGGGCACATTTATGGCCTTACATGTTCACTAGTAAGCCTCAAAATGATCTTACCAGTGAACTAGTGGGCGTTTTGCGGCTTACATGTCAACTAGTAAGCCTCAAAATAATCTTACTAGTGAACTAGTGGGGATTTTGTGGCTCACATGTCAACTAGTAAGCCCCAAAATGATCTTACGAGTGAACTAGTGGGCACATTTATGGCCTTACATGTTCACTTGTAAGCCTCAAAATGATCTTACTAGTATAGTAGTGGGCGTTTTGTGGCTTACATGTTCACGAGTAAGCGTCAAAATGATCTTACTAGTGAACTAGTGGGTGTTTTGCGGCTTGCATGTCAAGTAGTAAGCCTCAAAATGATCTTACGAGTGAACTAGTGGGAGTTTTGCAGCTTACATGTCAACAAGTAAGCCTCAAAATGATCTTACTAGTGAACTAGTGGGCACATTTATGGCCTTACATGTTCACTAGTAAGCCTCAAAATGATCTTACCAGTGAACTAGTGGGCGTTTTGCGGCTTACATGTCAACTAGTAAGCCTCAAAATGATCTTACTAGTGAACTAGTGGGGATTTTGTGGCTTACATGTCAACTAGTAAGCCCCAAAATGATCTTACAAGTGAACTAGTGGGCACATTTATGGCCTTACATGTTCACTTGTAAGCCTCAAAATGATCTTACTAGTGAACTAGTGGGCGTTTTGTGGCTTACATCTTCACTCGTAAGCCTCAAAATGATCTTACTAGTGAACTAGTGGGCACATTTATGGCCTTACATGTTCACTAGTAAGCCTCAAAATGATCTTACCAGTGAACTAGTGGGGATTTTGTGGCTTATATGTCAACTAGTAAGCCTCAAAATGATCTTACTAGTGAACTAGTGGGCGTTTTGTGGCTTAAATGTTCACTAGTAAGCCTAAAAATGATCTTACCAGTGAACTAGTGGGCGTTTTGCGGCTTACATGTCAACTAGTAAGCCTCAAAATGATCTTACTAGTGAACTAGTGGGGATTTTGTGGCTTACATGTCAACTAGTAAGTCCCAAAATGATCATACGAGTGAACTAGTGGGCACATTTATGGCCTTACATGTTCACTTGTAAGCCTCAAAATGATCTTACTAGTATAGTAGTGGGCGTTTTGTGGCTTACATGTTCACGAGTAAGCGTCAAAATGATCTTACTAGTGAACTAGTGGGCGTTTTGCGGCTTACATGTCAACAAGTAAGCCTCAAAATCATCTTACTAATGAACTAGTGGGCGTTTTGTGGCTTACGTGTTCACTAGTAAGCGTCAAAATGACCTTACTAGTGAACTAGTGGGCGTTTTGTGGCTTACATGTTCACGAGTAAGCGTCAAAATGATCTTACTAGTGAACTAGTGGGCGTTTTGCGGCTTACATGTCAACAAGTAAGCCTCATAATGATCTTACTAATGAACTAGTGAGCGTTTTGTGGCTTACATGTTCACTAGTAAGTGTCAAAATGACCTTACTAGTGAACTAGTGAGTGTTTTGTGGCTTACATGTTCACTAGTAGGCGTCAAAATGATCTTACTAGTGAACTAGTGGGCACATTTATGGCCTTACATGTTCACTAGTAAGCCTCAAAATGATCTTACTAGTGAACTAGTGGGCGTTCTGTGGCTTACATGTTCACGGGTAAGCGTCAAAATGATCTTACTAGTGAACTAGTGGCCGTTTTGTGGCTTACATGTTCACGAGTAAGCGTCAAAATGATCTTACTAGTGAACTAGTGGCCGTTTTGCGGCTTACATGTCAACAAGTAAGCCTCAAAATGATCTTACTAATGAACTAGTGGGCGTTTTGTGGCTTACATGTTCACTAGTAAGCGTCAAAATGACCTTACTAGTCAATTAGTGAGCGTTTTGTGGCTTACATGTCAACGAGTAAGCCTCAAAATGATCTTACTAGTGAACTAGTGGGCACATTTATGGCCTTACATGTTCACTAGTAAGCGTCAAAATGATCTTACTAGTGAACTAGTGGCCGTTTTGCGGCTTGCATGTCAACTAGTAAGCCTCAAAATGATCTTACGAGTGAACTAGTGGGTGTTTTGCGGCTTACATGTCAACAAGTAAGCCCCAAAATGATCTTACTAGTGAACTAGTGGCCGTTTTGTGGCTTACATGTTAACTAGTAAGCGTCAAAATGACCTTACTAGTGAACTAGTGACAATTTGTGGCTTACATGTTCACGAGTAAGCGTCAAAATGACCTTACTAGTGAACTAGTGAGCATTTTGCGGCTTACATGTCAACTAGCAAGCCTCAAAATTATCTTACGAGTGAGCTAAGGGGCGTTATGCGGCTTATATGTCAACTAGTAAGCCTCAAAATGATCTTACTAGTGAACTAGCAGGCACATTTATGGCCTTACATGTTCACTAGTAAGCGTCAAAATGACCTTACTAGTGAACTAGTGGGCGTTTTGTGGCTTACATGTCAACTCGTAAGCCTCAAAATGATCTTACGAGTGAGCTATTGGGCGTTTTGCGGCTTACATGTCAACTACTAAGCCTCACAATGATCTTACTAGTGAACTAGTGGGCATTTTGTGGCTTACATGTCAACTACTAAGCCTCAAAATGATCTTACTAGTGAACTAGTGGGCGTTTTGCGGCTTACATGTCAACAAGTAAGCCTCATAATGATCTTACTAATGAACTAGTGAGCGTTTTGTGGCTTACATGTTCACTAGTAAGTGTCAAAATGACCTTACTAGTGAACTAGTGAGTGTTTTGTGGCTTACATGTTCACTAGTAGGCGTCAAAATGATCTTACTAGTGAACTAGTGGGCACATTTATGGCCTTACATGTTCACTAGTAAGCCTCAAAATGATCTTACTAGTGAACTAGTGGGCGTTCTGTGGCTTACATGTTCACGGGTAAGCGTCAAAATGATCTTACTAGTGAACTAGTGGCCGTTTTGTGGCTTACATGTTCACGAGTAAGCGTCAAAATGATCTTACTAGTGAACTAGTGGCCGTTTTGCGGCTTACATGTCAGCAAGTAAGCCTCAAAATGATCTTACTAATGAACTAGTGGGCGTTTTGTGGCTTACATGTTCACTAGTAAGCGTCAAAATGACCTTACTAGTCAATTAGTGAGCGTTTTGTGGCTTACATGTCAACGAGTAAGCCTCAAAATGATCTTACTAGTGAACTAGTGGGCACATTTATGGCCTTACATGTTCACTAGTAAGCGTCAAAATGATCTTACTAGTGAACTAGTGGCCGTTTTGCGGCTTGCATGTCAACTAGTAAGCCTCAAAATGATCTTACGAGTGAACTAGTGGGTGTTTTGCGGCTTACATGTCAACAAGTAAGCCTCAAAATGATCTTACTAGTGAACTAGTGGCCGTTTTGTGGCTTACATGTTAACTAGTAAGCGTCAAAATGACCTTACTAGTGAACTAGTGACAATTTGTGGCTTACATGTTCATGAGTAAGCGTCAAAATGACCTTACTAGTGAACTAGTGAGCATTTTGCGGCTTACATGTCAACTAGCAAGCCTCAAAATGATCTTACGAGTGAGCTAAGGGGCGTTATGCGGCTTATATGTCAACTAGTAAGCCTCAAAATGATCTTACTAGTGAACTAGCAGGCACATTTATGGCCTTACATGTTCACTAGTATGCGTCAAAATGATCTTACTAGTGAACTAGTAGGAGTTTTGCGGCTTACATGTCAACTAGTAAGCCTCAAAATGATCTTACTAGTGAACTAGTGTGCGTTTTGCGGCTTACATGTTCACTAGTAAGCGTCAAAATGATCTTACGAGTGAGCTAGTGGGAGTTTTGCGGCTTGCATGTCAACTAGTAAGCCTCAAAATGATCTTACGAGTGAACTAGTGGGCGTTTGGCGGCTTACATGTCAACAAGTAAGCCTCAAAATGATCTTACTAATGAACTAGTGGGCGTTTTGCGGCTTACATGTCAACTACTAAGCCTCAAAATGTTCTTACTAGTGAACTAGTGGGCACATTTTGGCCTTACATGTTCACTAGTAAGCCTCAAAATGATCTTACTAGTGAACTAGTGAGCGTTTTGTGGCTTACATGTTCACTAGTAAGTGTCAAAATGACCTTACTAGTGAACTAGTGGGCACATTTATGGCCTTACATGTTCACGAGTAAGCGTCAAAATGCTCTTACTAGTGAACTAGTGGGCGTTTTGTGGCTTACATGTTCACTAGTAAGCGTCAAAATTACCTTACTAGTGAACCAGTGAGCGTTTTGTGGCTTACATGTTCACTAGTAAGCGTCAAAATGATCTTACTAGGGAACGAGTGGGCGTTTTGTGGCTTACATGTTCACTAGTAAGCCTCAAAATGATCTTACTAGTGAACTAGTGGGCGTTTTGTGGCTTACATGTCAAATAGTAAGCCTCAATATGATCTTACTAGTGAACTAGTGGGCACATTTATGGCCTTACGTGTTCACTAGTAAGCGTCAAAATGATCTTATTAGTAAACTAGTGGCCGTTTTGTGGCTTACATGTTCACGAGTAAGCGTCAAAATGATCTTACTAGTGAACTAGTGGCCGTTTTGCGGCTTACATGTCAACAAGTAAGCCTCAAAATGATCTTACTAATGAACTAGTGGGCGTTTTGTGGCTTACATGTTCACTAGTAAGCGTCAAAATGACCTTACTAGTCAATTAGTGAGCGTTTTGTGGCTTACATGTCAACGAGTAAGCCTCAAAATGATCTTACTAGTGAACTAGTGGGCACATTTATGGCCTTACATGTTCACTAGTAAGCGTCAAAATGATCTTACTAGTGAACTAGTGGCCGTTTTGCGGCTTGCATGTCAACTAGTAAGCCTCAAAATGATCTTACGAGTGAACTAGTGGGTGTTTTGCGGCTTACATGTCAACAAGTAAGCCTCAAAATGATCTTACTAGTGAACTAGTGGCCGTTTTGTGGCTTACATGTTAACTAGTAAGCGTCAAAATGACCTTACTAGTGAACTAGTGACAATTTGTGGCTTACATGTTCACGAGTAAGCGTCAAAATGACCTTACTAGTGAACTAGTGAGCATTTTGCGGCTTACATGTCAACTAGCAAGCCTCAAAATGATCTTACGAGTGAGCTAAGGGGCGTTATGCGGCTTATATGTCAACTAGTAAGCCTCAAAATGATCTTACTAGTGAACTAGCAGGCACATTTATGGCCTTACATGTTCACTAGTAAGCGTCAAAATGACCTTACTAGTGAACTAGTGGGCGTTTTGTGGCTTACATGTCAACTCGTAAGCCTCAAAATGATCTTACGAGTGAGCTATTGGGCGTTTTGCGGCTTACATGTCAACTACTAAGCCTCACAATGATCTTACTAGTGAACTAGTGGGCATTTTGTGGCTTACATGTCAACTACTAAGCCTCAAAATGATCTTACTAGTGAACTAGTGGGCGTTTTGCGGCTTACATGTCAACAAGTAAGCCTCATAATGATCTTACTAATGAACTAGTGAGCGTTTTGTGGCTTACATGTTCACTAGTAAGTGTCAAAATGACCTTACTAGTGAACTAGTGAGTGTTTTGTGGCTTATATGTTCACTAGTAGGCGTCAAAATGATCTTACTAGTGAACTAGTGGGCACATTTATGGCCTTACATGTTCACTAGTAAGCCTCAAAATGATCTTACTAGTGAACTAGTGGGCGTTCTGTGGCTTACATGTTCACGGGTAAGCGTCAAAATGATCTTACTAGTGAACTAGTGGCCGTTTTGTGGCTTACATGTTCACGAGTAAGCGTCAAAATGATCTTACTAGTGAACTAGTGGCCGTTTTGCGGCTTACATGTCAACAAGTAAGCCTCAAAATGATCTTACTAATGAACTAGTGGGCGTTTTGTGGCTTACATGTTCACTAGTAAGCGTCAAAATGACCTTACTAGTCAATTAGTGAGCGTTTTGTGGCTTACATGTCAACGAGTAAGCCTCAAAATGATCTTACTAGTGAACTAGTGGGCACATTTATGGCCTTACATGTTCACTAGTAAGCGTCAAAATGATCTTACTAGTGAACTAGTGGCCGTTTTGCGGCTTGCATGTCAACTAGGAAGCCTCAAAATGATCTTACGAGTGAACTAGTGGGTGTTTGGCGGCTTACATGTCAACAAGTAAGCCTCAAAATGATCTTACTAGTGAACTAGTGGCCGTTTTGTGGCTTACATGTTAACTAGTAAGCGTCAAAATGACCTTACTAGTGAACTAGTGACAATTTGTGGCTTACATGTTCACGAGTAAGCGTCAAAATGACCTTACTAGTGAACTAGTGAGCATTTTGCGGCTTACATGTCAACTAGCAAGCCTCAAAATGATCTTACGAGTGAGCTAAGGGGCGTTATGCGGCTTATATGTCAACTAGTAAGCCTCAAAATGATCTTACTAGTGAACTAGCAGGCACATTTATGGCCTTACATGTTCACTAGTATGCGTCAAAATGATCTTACTAGTGAACTAGTAGGAGTTTTGCGGCTTACATGTCAACTAGTAAGCCTCAAAATGATCTTACTAGTGAACTAGTGTGCGTTTTGCGGCTTACATGTTCACTAGTAAGCGTCAAAATGATCTTACGAGTGAGCTAGTGGGAGTTTTGCGGCTTGCATGTCAACTAGTAAGCCTCAAAATGATCTTACGAGTGAACTAGTGGGCGTTTGGCGGCTTACATGTCAACAAGTAAGCCTCAAAATGATCTTACTAATGAACTAGTGGGCGTTTTGCGGCTTACATGTCAACTACTAAGCCTCAAAATGATCTTACTAGTGAACTAGTGGGCACATTTTGGCCTTACATGTTCACTAGTAAGCCTCAAAATGATCTTACTAGTGAACTAGTGAGCGTTTTGTGGCTTACATGTTCACTAGTAAGTGTCAAAATGACCTTACTAGTGAACTAGTGGGCACATTTATGGCCTTACATGTTCACGAGTAAGCGTCAAAATGCTCTTACTAGTGAACTAGTGGGCGTTTTGTGGCTTACATGTTCACTAGTAAGCGTCAAAATTACCTTACTAGTGAACCAGTGAGCGTTTTGTGGCTTACATGTTCACTAGTAAGCGTCAAAATGATCTTACTAGGGAACGAGTGGGCGTTTTGTGGCTTACATGTTCACTAGTAAGCCTCAAAATGGTCTTACTAGTGAACTAGTGGGAGTTTTGCGGCTTGCATGTCAACTAGTAAGCCTCAATATGATCTTACTAGTGAACTAGTGGGCATATTTATGGCCTTACGTGTTCACTAGTAAGCGTCAAAATGATCTTATTAGTAAACTAGTGGGGGTTTTGCGGCTTACATATCAACTAGTAAGCCTCAAAATGATCTTACCAGTGAACTAGTGGGCACATTTATGGCCTTACATGTTCACCAGTAAGCCTCAAAATGATCTTACTAATGAACTAGTGGGCGTTTTGTGGCTTACATGTTCACTAGTAAGCGTCAAAATGACCTTACTAGTGAATTAGTGAGCGTTTTGTGGCTTACATGTCAACGAGTAAGCCTCAAAATGATCTTACTAGTGAAGTAGTGGGCAAATTTATGGCCTTACATGTTCACTAGTAAGCGTCAAAATGATCTTACTAGTGAACTAGTGGGCGTTTTGCGGCTTACATGTCAACAAGTAAGCCTCAAAATTATCTTACTAGTGAACTAGTGGGCACATTTATAGCCTTACACGTCAACTAGTAAGCGTGAAAATGACCTTACTAGTGAACTAGTGAGCATTTTGCGGCTTACATGTCAACTAGCAAGCCTCAAAATGATCTTACGAGTGAGCTAAGGGGCGTTATGCGGCTTATATGTCAACTAGTAAGCCTCAAAATGATCTTACTAGTGAACTAGCAGGCACATTTATGGCCTTACATGTTCACTAGTAAGCGTCAAAATGACCTTACTAGTGAACTAGTGGGCGTTTTGTGGCTTACATGTCAACTCGTAAGCCTCAAAATGATCTTACGAGTGAGCTATTGGGCGTTTTGCGGCTTACATGTCAACTACTAAGCCTCACAATGATCTTACTAGTGAACTAGTGGGCATTTTGTGGCTTACATGTCAACTACTAAGCCTCAAAATGATCTTACTAGTGAAATAGTGGGCGTTTTGCGGCTTACATGTCAACAAGTAAGCCTCATAATGATCTTACTAATGAACTAGTGAGCGTTTTGTGGCTTACATGTTCACTAGTAAGTGTCAAAATGACCTTACTAGTGAACTAGTGAGTGTTTTGTGGCTTACATGTTCACTAGTAGGCGTCAAAATGATCTTACTAGTGAACTAGTGGGCACATTTATGGCCTTACATGTTCACTAGTAAGCCTCAAAATGATCTTACTAGTGAACTAGTGGGCGTTCTGTGGCTTACATGTTCACGGGTAAGCGTCAAAATGATCTTACTAGTGAACTAGTGGCCGTTTTGTGGCTTACATGTTCACGAGTAAGCGTCAAAATGATCTTACTAGTGAACTAGTGGGCGTTTTGCGGCTTACATGTCAACAAGTAAGCCTCAAAATGATCTTACTAATGAACTAGTGGGCGTTTTGTGGCTTACATGTTCACTAGTAAGCGTCAAAATGACCTTACTAGTCAATTAGTGAGCGTTTTGTGGCTTACATGTCAACGAGTAAGCCTCAAAATGATCTTACTAGTGAACTAGTGGGCACATTTATGGCCTTACATGTTCACTAGTAAGCGTCAAAATGATCTTACTAGTGAACTAGTGGCCGTTTTGCGGCTTGCATGTCAACTAGTAAGCCTCAAAATGATCTTACGAGTGAACTAGTGGGTGTTTGGCGGCTTACATGTCAACAAGTAAGCCTCAAAATGATCTTACTAGTGAACTAGTGGCCGTTTTGTGGCTTACATGTTAACTAGTAAGCGTCAAAATGACCTTACTAGTGAACTAGTGACAATTTGTGGCTTACATGTTCACGAGTAAGCGTCAAAATGACCTTACTAGTGAACTAGTGAGCATTTTGCGGCTTACATGTCAACTAGTAAGCCTCAAAATGATCATAATAGTGAACTAGTGGGTTCTTTTGTGGCTTACATGTTCACTAGTAAGCGTCACAATGACCTTACTTGTGAACTAGTGAGCGTTTTGTGGCTTACATGTTCACTAGTAAGCCTCAAAATGATCTTACTCGTGAACTAGTGGGCGTTTTGTGGCTTACATGTCAAATAGCAAGCCTCAAAATGATCTTACTAGTGAACTAGTGGGCACATTTATGGCATTACATGTTCACTAGTAAGCCTCAAAATGATCTTACAGGTGAACTAGTGGGCGTTTTGCGGCTTACATGTCAACTAGTAAGCCTCAAAATGATCTTACTAGTGAAGTAGTGGAATTTTGTGGCTTACATGTCAACTAGTAAGCCTCAAAATGATCTTACTAGTGAACTAGTGGGCACATTTATGGCCTTACATGTTCACTAGTAAGCCTCAAAATGATCTTACTAGTGAACTAGTGGGTGTTTTGTGGCTTACATGTTCACGAGTAAGCGTCAAAATGATCTTACTAGTGAACTAGTGGGCGTTTTGCGGCTTGCATGTCAACTAGTAAGCCTCAAAATGATCTTACGAGTGAACTAGTGGGCGTTTTGCGACTTACATGTCAACAAGTAAGCCTCAAAATGATCTTACTAATGAACTAGTGGGCGTTTTGCGGCTTACATGGTAACTAGTAAGCCTCACAATGATCTTACTAGTGAACTAGTGGGCATTTTGTGGCTTACATGTCAACTACTAAGCCTCAAAATGATCTTACTAGTGAACTAGTGGGCACATTTATGGCCTTACATGTTCACTAGTAAGCCTCAAAATGATCTTACTAGTGAACTAGTGGACGTTTTGTGGCTTACATGTTCACTAGTAAGCCTCAAAATGATCTTACTAGTGAACTAGTGGGCCTTTTGTGGCTTACATGTTAACTAGTAAGCGTCAAAATGACCTTACTAGTGAACTAGTGACAATTTGTGGCTTACATGTTCACGAGTAAGCGTCAAAATGACCTTACTAGTGAACTAGTGAGCGTTTTGTGGCTTACATGTTCACTAGTAAGCGTCAAAATGATCTTACTAGTGAACTAGTGGGCGTTTTGTTGCTTACATGTTCACTAGTAAGCCTCAAAATGATTATACTAGTGAACTAGTGGGCATTTTGTGGCTTACATGTCAACTAGTAAGCCTCAAAATGATCTTACTAGTGAACTAGTGGGCACATTTATGGCCTTACATGTTCACTAGTAAGCCTCAAAATGATCTTACTAGTGAACTAGTGGGCGTTTTGTGGCTTACATGTTCACGAGTAAGCGTCAAAATGATCTTACTAGTGAACTAGTGGGCGTTTTGCGGCTTGCATGTCAACTAGTAAGCCTCAAAATGATCTTACGAGTGAACTAGTGGGCGTTTTGCGACTTACATGTCAACAAGTAAGCCTCAAAATGATCTTACTAATGAACTAGTGGGCGTTTTGCGGCTTACATGTCAACTAGTAAGCCTCACAATGATCTTACTAGTGAACTAGTGGGCATTTTGTGGCTTACATGTCAACTACTAAGCCTCAAAATGATCTTACTAGTGAACTAGTGGGCACATTTATGGCCTTACATGTTCACTAGTAAGCCTCAAAATGATCTTACTAGTGAACTAGTGGACGTTTTGTGGCTTACATGTTCACTAGTAAGCCTCAAAATGATCTTACTCGTGAACTAGTGGGCCTTTTGTGGCTTACATGTTAACTAGTAAGCGTCAAAATGACCTTACTAGTGAACTAGTGACAATTTGTGGCTTACATGTTCACGAGTAAGCGTCAAAATGACCTTACTAGTGAACTAGTGAGCGTTTTGTGGCTTACATGTTCACTAGTAAGCGTCAAAATGATCTTACTAGTGAACTAGTGGGCGTTTTGTTGCTTACATGTTCACTAGTAAGCCTCAAAATGATTATACTAGTGAACTAGTGGGCGTTTTGTGGCTTACATGTCAAATAGTAAGCCTCAATATGATCTTACTAGTGAACTAGTGGGCACATTTATGGCCTTACATGTTCACTAGTAAGCCTCAAAATGATCTTACTAGTGAACTAGTGGGTGTTTTGTGGCTTACATGTTCACGAGTAAGCGTCAAAATGATCTTACTAGTGAACTAGTGGGCGTTTTGCGGCTTGCATGTCAACTAGTAAGCCTCAAAATGATCTTACGAGTGAACTAGTGGGCGTTTTGCGACTTACATGTCAACAAGTAAGCCTCAAAATGATCTTACTAATGAACTAGTGGGCGTTTTGCGGCTTACATGGTAACTAGTAAGCCTCACAATGATCTTACTAGTGAACTAGTGGGCATTTTGTGGCTTACATGTCAACTACTAAGCCTCAAAATGATCTTACTAGTGAACTAGTGGGCACATTTATGGCCTTACATGTTCACTAGTAAGCCTCAAAATGATCTTACTAGTGAACTAGTGGACGTTTTGTGGCTTACATGTTCACTAGTAAGCCTCAAAATGATCTTACTAGTGAACTAGTGGGCCTTTTGTGGCTTACATGTTAACTAGTAAGCGTCAAAATGACCTTACTAGTGAACTAGTGACAATTTGTGGCTTACATGTTCACGAGTAAGCGTCAAAATGACCTTACTAGTGAACTAGTGAGCGTTTTGTGGCTTACATGTTCACTAGTAAGCGTCAAAATGATCTTACTAGTGAACTAGTGGGCGTTTTGTTGCTTACATGTTCACTAGTAAGCCTCAAAATGATTATACTAGTGAACTAGTGGGCATTTTGTGGCTTACATGTCAACTAGTAAGCCTCAAAATGATCTTACTAGTGAACTAGTGGGCACATTTATGGCCTTACATGTTCACTAGTAAGCCTCAAAATGATCTTACTAGTGAACTAGTGGGCGTTTTGTGGCTTACATGTTCACGAGTAAGCGTCAAAATGATCTTACTAGTGAACTAGTGGGCGTTTTGCGGCTTGCATGTCAACTAGTAAGCCTCAAAATGATCTTACGAGTGAACTAGTGGGCGTTTTGCGACTTACATGTCAACAAGTAAGCCTCAAAATGATCTTACTAATGAACTAGTGGGCGTTTTGCGGCTTACATGTCAACTAGTAAGCCTCACAATGATCTTACTAGTGAACTAGTGGGCATTTTGTGGCTTACATGTCAACTACTAAGCCTCAAAATGATCTTACTAGTGAACTAGTGGGCACATTTATGGCCTTACATGTTCACTAGTAAGCCTCAAAATGATCTTACTAGTGAACTAGTGGACGTTTTGTGGCTTACATGTTCACTAGTAAGCCTCAAAATGATCTTACTCGTGAACTAGTGGGCCTTTTGTGGCTTACATGTTAACTAGTAAGCGTCAAAATGACCTTACTAGTGAACTAGTGACAATTTGTGGCTTACATGTTCACGAGTAAGCGTCAAAATGACCTTACTAGTGAACTAGTGAGCGTTTTGTGGCTTACATGTTCACTAGTAAGCGTCAAAATGATCTTACTAGTGAACTAGTGGGCGTTTTGTTGCTTACATGTTCACTAGTAAGCCTCAAAATGATTATACTAGTGAACTAGTGGGCGTTTTGTGGCTTACATGTCAAATAGTAAGCCTCAATATGATCTTACTAGTGAACTAGTGGGCACATTTATGGCCTTACGTGTTCACTAGTAAGCGTCAAAATGATCTTACTAGTAAACTAGTGGGCGTTTTGTGGCTTACATCTTCACTTGTAAGCCTCAAAATGATCTTACTAGTGAACTCGTGGGCGTTTTGTGGCTTACATGTCAACTAGTTAGCCTCAAAATGATCTTACTAGTGAACTTGTGGGCACATTTATGGCCTTACATGTTCACTAGTAAGCCTCAAAATGATCTTACCAGTGAACTAGTGGGCGTTTTGCGGCTTACATGTCAACTAGTAAGCCTCAAAATGATCTTACTAGTGAACTAGTGGGGATTTTGTGGCTTACATGTCAACTAGTAAGCCCCAAAATGATCTTACGAGTGAACTAGTGGCACATTTATGGCCTTACATGTTCACTTGTAAGCCTCAAAATGATCTTACTAGTATAGTAGTGGGCGTTTTGTGGCTTACATGTTCACTAGTAAGCATCAAAATGACCTTACTAGTATAGTAGTGGGCGTTTTGTGGCTTACGTGTTCACTAGTAAGCGTCAAAATGACCTTACTAGTGAACTAGTGGGCGTTTTGTGGCTTACATGTTCACGAGTAAGCGTCAAAATGATCTTACTAGTGAACTAGTGGGTGTTTTGCGTCTTGCATGTCAACTAGTAAGCCTCAAAATGATCTTACGAGTGAACTAGTGGGAGTTTTGCGGCTTACATGTCAACAAGGAAGCCTCAAAATGATCTTACTAGTGAACTAGTGGGCACATTAATGGCCTTACATGTTCACTAGTAAGCCTCAAAATGATCTTACCAGTGAACTAGTGGGCGTTTTGCGGCTTACATGTCAACTAGTAAGCCTCAAAATGATCTTACGAGTGAACTAGTGGGCACATTTATGGCCTTACATGTTAACTTGTAAGCCTCAAAATGATCTTACTAGTATAGTAGTGGGCATTTTGTGGCTTACATGTTCACGAGTAAGCGTCAAAATGATCTTATGTTTTGCGGCTTGCATGTCAACTAGTAAGCCTCAAAATGATCTTACGAGTGAACTAGTGGGAGTTTTGCGGCTTACATGTCAACAAGTAAGCCTCAAAATGATCTTACTAATGAACTAGTGGGCGTTTTGTGGCTTACATGTTAACTAGTAAGCATCAAAATGACCTTACTAGTGAATTAGTGAGCGTTTTGTGGCTTACATGTTCACTAGTAAGCATCACAATGACCTTACTAGTAAACTAGTGGGCGTTTTGTGGCTTACATCTTCACTCGTAAGCCTATAAATGATCTTACTAGTGAACTAGTGGGCGTTTGTGGCTTACATGTCAACTAGTAAGCCTCAAAATGATCTTACTAGTGAACTAGTGGGCACATTTATGGCCTTACATGTTCACTAGTAAGCGTCAAAATGATCTTACTAGTGAACTAGTGGGCGTTTTGCGGCTTGCATGTCAACTAGTAAGCCTCAAAATGATCTTACGAGTGAACAAGTGGGTGTTTTGCGGCTTACATGTCAACAAGTAAGCCTCAAAATGATCTTACTAGTGAACTAGTGGCCGTTTTGTGGCTTACATGTTAACTAGTAAGCGTCAAAATGACCTTACTAGTGAACTAGTGACAATTTGTGGCTTACATGTTCACGAGTAAGCGTCAAAATGATCTTACTAGTGAACTATTAGGTTTTTGCGGCTTACATGTCAACTAGTAAGCCTCAAAATGATCTTACGAGTGAGCTAAGGGGCGTTATGCGGCTTATATGTCAACTAGTAAGCGTCAAAATGATCTTACTAGTGAACTAGCAGGCACATTTATGGCCTTACATGTTCACTAGTAAGCGTCAAAATGATCTCACTAGTGAACTAGTAGGCGTTTTGCGGCTTACATGTTCACTAGTAAGCCTCAAAATGATCTTACGAGTGAACTAGTGGGCGTTTGGCGGCTTACATGTCAACAAGTAAGCCTCAAAATGATCTTACTAATGAACTAGTGGGCGTTTTGCGGTTTACATGTCAACTAGTAAGCCTCACAATGATCTTACTAGTGAACTAGTGGGCACATTTATGGCCTTACATGTTCACTAGTAAGCCTCAAAATGATCTTACCAGTGAACTAGTGGGGGTTTTGCGGCTTATATGTAAACTAGTAAGCCTCAAAATGATCTTACTAGTGAACTAGTGGGGATTTTGTGGCTTACATGTCAACTAATAAGCCTCAAAATGATCTTACCAGTGAACTCTTGGGCGTTTTCTGGCTTACATGTTCACGAGTAAGCGTCAAAATGATCTTACTAGTGAACTAGTGGCCGTTTTGCGGCTTACATGTCAACAAGTAAGCCTCAAAATGATCTTACTAATGAACTAGTGGGCGTTTTGTGGCTTACATGTTCACTAGTAAGCGTCAAAATGATCTTACTAGTGAACTAGTGGGTGTTTTGCGGCTTGCATGTCAACTAGTAAGCCTCAAAATGATCTTACGAGTGAACTAGTGGGTGTTTTGCGGCTTACATGTCAACAAGTAAGCCTCAAAATTATCTTACTAGTGAACTAGTGGGCGTTTTGTGGCTTACATGTTAACTAGTAAGCGTCAAAATGATCTTACTAGTGAACAAGTGGGCGTTTTGTGGCTTACATCTTCACTAGTAAGCCTCAAAATGATCTTACTAGAGAACTAGTGGGTATTTTGTGGCTTACATGTCAACTAGTAAGCCTCAAAATGATCTTACTAGTGAACTAGTGGGCGTTTTGTGGCTTACATGTTCACGAGTAAGCGTCAAAATGATCTTACTAGTGAACTAGTGGGCGTTTTGCGGCTTGCATGTCAACTAGTAAGCCTCAAAATGATTTTACGAGTGAACTAGTGGGCGTTTGGCGGCTTACATGTCAACTAGTAAGCCTCACAATGATCTTACTAGTGAACTAGTGGGCACATTTATGGCCTTACATGTTCACTAGTAAGCCTCAAAATGATCTTACCAGTGAACTAGTGGGCGTTTTGCGGCTTACATGTCAACTAGTAAGCCTCAAAATGATCTTACTAGTGAACTAGTGTGGATTTTGTGGCTTACATGTCAACTAGTAAGCCCCAAAATGATCTTACGAGTGAACTAGTGGGCACATTTATGGCCTTACATGTTCTCTTGTAAGCCTCAAAATGATCTTACTAGTATAGTAGTGGGCGTTTTGTGGCTTACATGTTCACGAGTAAGCGTCAAAATGATCTTACTAGTGAACTAGTGGGCACATTTATGGCCTTACATGTTCACTAGTAAGCGTCAAAATGATCTTACTAGTGAACGTTTTGCGGCTTGCATGTCAACTAGTAAGCCTCAAAATGATCTTACGAGTGAACTAGTGGGCGTTTTGCGGCTTACATGTCAACTAGTAAGCGTCAAAATGATCTTACTAGTGAACTAGTGAGTGTTTTGTGGCTTACATGTTCACTAGTAGGCGTCAAAATGATCTTACTAGTGAACTAGTGGGCACATTTATGGGTTTACATGTTCACTAGTAAGCCTCAAAATGATCTTACTTGTGAACTAGTGGGCGTTCTGTGGCTTACATGTTCACGGGTAAGCGTCAGAATGATCTTACTAGTGAACGAGTGGCCGTTTTGTGGCTTACATGTTCAATAGTAAGCCTCAAAATGATCTTACTAGTGAACTAGTGGGCGTTTTGTGGCTTACATGTTCACGAGTAAGCGTCAAAATGACCTTACTAGTGAACTAGTGAGCGTTTTGTGGCTTACATGTTCACTAGTAAGCCTCAAAATGATCTTACGAGTGAGCTAAGGGGCGTTTTGTGGCTTACATGTCAACTAGTAAGCCTCAAAATGATCTTACTAGTGAACTAGTGGGTTCTTTTGTGGATGACATGTTCACTAGTAAGCGTCACAATGACCTTACTTGTGAACTAGTGAGCGTTTTGTGGCTTACATGTTCACTAGTAAGCGTCAAAATGATCTTACTAGTGAACTAGTGGGCGTTTTGTGGCTTACATCTTCACTCGTTAGCCTCAAAATGATCTTACTAGTGAACTAGTGGGCGTTTTGTGGCTTACATGTTCACGAGTAAGCGTCAAAATGATCTTACTAGTGAACTAGTGGCCGTTTTGCGGCTTACATGTCAACAAGTAAGCCTCAAAATGATCTTACTAATGAACTAGTGGGCGTTTTGTGGCTTACATGTTCACTAGTAAGCGTCAAAATGATCTTACTAGTGAACTAGTGGGCGTTTTGCGGCTTGCATGTCAACTAGTAAGCCTCAAAATGATCTTACGAGTGAACTAGTGGGTGTTTTGCGGCTTACATGTCAACAAGTAAGCCTCAAAATTATCTTACTAGTGAACTAGTGGGCGTTTTGTGGCTTACATGTTAACTAGTAAGCGTCAAAATGATCTTACTAGTGAACAAGTGGGCGTTTTGTGGCTTACATCTTCACTAGTAAGCCTCAAAATGATCTTACTAGAGAACTAGTGGGTATTTTGTGGCTTACATGTCAACTAGTAAGCCTCAAAATGATCTTACTAGTGAACTAGTGGGCGTTTTGTGGCTTACATGTTCACGAGTAAGCGTCAAAATGATCTTACTAGTGAACTAGTGGGCGTTTTGCGGCTTGCATGTCAACTAGTAAGCCTCAAAATGATTTTACGAGTGAACTAGTGGGCGTTTGGCGGCTTACATGTCAACAAGTAAGCCTCAAAATGATCTTACTAATGAACTAGTGGGCGTTTTGCGGCTTACATGTCAACTAGTAAGCCTCACAATGATCTTACTAGTGAACTAGTGGGCACATTTATGGCCTTACATGTTCACTAGTAAGCCTCAAAATGATCTTACCAGTGAACTAGTGGGCGTTTTGCGGCTTACATGTCAACTAGTAAGCCTCAAAATGATCTTACTAGTGAACTAGTGTGGATTTTGTGGCTTACATGTCAACTAGTAAGCCCCAAAATGATCTTACGAGTGAACTAGTGGGCACATTTATGGCCTTACATGTTCACTTGTAAGCCTCAAAATGATCTTACTAGTATAGTAGTGGGCGTTTTGTGGCTTACATGTTCACGAGTAAGCGTCAAAATGATCTTACTAGTGAACTAGTGGGCACATTTATGGCCTTACATGTTCACTAGTAAGCGTCAAAATGATCTTACTAGTGAACGTTTTGCGGCTTGCATGTCAACTAGTAAGCCTCAAAATGATCTTACGAGTGAACTAGTGGGCGTTTTGCGGCTTACATGTCAACTAGTAAGCGTCAAAATGATCTTACTAGTGAACTAGTGAGTGTTTTGTGGCTTACATGTTCACTAGTAGGCGTCAAAATGATCTTACTAGTGAACTAGTGGGCACATTTATGGGTTTACATGTTCACTAGTAAGCCTCAAAATGATGTTACTTGTGAACTAGTGGGCGTTCTGTGGCTTACATGTTCACGGGTAAGCGTCAGAATGATCTTACTAGTGAACGAGTGGCCGTTTTGTGGCTTACATGTTCAATAGTAAGCCTCAAAATGATCTTACTAGTGAACTAGTGGGCGTTTTGTGGCTTACATGTTCACGAGTAAGCGTCAAAATGACCTTACTAGTGAACTAGTGAGCGTTTTGTGGCTTACATGTTCACTAGTAAGCCTCAAAATGATCTTACGAGTGAGCTAAGGGGCGTTTTGTGGCTTACATGTCAACTAGTAAGCCTCAAAATGATCTTACTAGTGAACTAGTGGGTTCTTTTGTGGATGACATGTTCACTAGTAAGCGTCACAATGACCTTACTTGTGAACTAGTGAGCGTTTTGTGGCTTACATGTTCACTAGTAAGCGTCAAAATGATCTTACTAGTGAACTAGTGGGCGTTTTGTGGCTTACATCTTCACTCGTTAGCCTCAAAATGATCTTACTAGTGAACTAGTGGGCGTTTTGTGGCTTACATGTTCACGAGTAAGCGTCAAAATGATCTTACTAGTGAACTAGTGGGCGTTTTGCGGCTTGCATGTCAACTAGTAAGCCTCAAAATGATCTTACGAGTGAACTAGTGGGCGTTTTGCGGCTTACATGTCAACAAGTAAGCCTCAAAATGATCTTACGAGTGAACTAGTGGGTGTTTTGCGGCTTACATGTCAACAAGTAAGCCTCAAAATGATCTTACGAGTGAACTAGTGGGGGTTTTGTGGCTTACATGTTCACTAGTAAGCGTCAAAATGATCTTACTAGTGAACTAGTGGGCGTTTTGCGGCTTGCATGTCAACTAGTAAGCCTCAAAATGATCTTACGAGTGAACTAGTGGATGTTTTGCGGCTTACATGTCAACAAGTAAGCCTCAAAATTATCTTACTAGTGAACTATTGGGCGTTTTGTGGCTTACATGTTAACTAGTAAGCGTCAAAATGATCTTACTAGTGAACAAGTGGGCGTTTTGTGGCTTACATCTTCACTAGTAAGCCTCAAAATGATCTTACTAGAGAACTAGTGGGTATTTTGTGGCTTACATGTCAACTAGTAAGCCTCAAAATGATCTTACTAGTGAACTAGTGGGCGTTTTGTGGCTTACATGTTCATGAGTAAGCGTCAAAATGATCTTACTAGTGAACTAGTGGGCGTTTTGCGGCTTGCATGTCAACTAGTAAGCCTCAAAATGATCTTACGAGTGAACTAGTGGGCGTTTGGCGGCTTACATGTCAACAAGTAAGCCTCAAAATGATCTTACTAATGAACTAGTGGGCGTTTTGCGGCTTACATGTCAACTAGTAAGCCTCACAATGATCTTACTAGTGAACTAGTGGGCATTTTGTGGCTTACAGGTCAACTACTAAGCCTCAAAATGATCTTACTGGTGAACTAGTGGGCACATTTATGGCCTTACATGTTCACTAGTAAGCCTCAAAATGATCTTACCAGTGAACTAGTGGGCGTTTTGCGGCTTACATGTCAACTAGTAAGCCTCAAAATGATCTTACTAGTGAACTAGTGGGGATTTTGTGGCTTACATGTCAACTAGTAAGCCCCAAAATGATCTTACGAGTGAACTAATGGGCACATTTATGGCCTTACATGTCAACAAGTAAGCCTCAAAATGATCTTACTAATGAACTAGTGGGCGTTTTGTGGCTTACATGTTCACTAGTAAGCGTCAAAATGATCTTACTAGTGAACTAGTGGGCGTTTTGCGGCTTGCATGTCAACTAGTAAGCCTCAAAATGATCTTACGAGTGAACTAGTGGGTGTTTTGCGGCTTACATGTCAACAAGTAAGCCTCAAAATTATCTTACTAGTGAACTAGTGGGCGTTTTGTGGCTTACATGTTAACTAGTAAGCGTCAAAATGATCTAACTAGTGAACAAGTGGGCGTTTTGTGGCTTACATCTTCACTAGTAAGCCTCAAAATGATCTTACTAGAGAACTAGTGGGTATTTTGTGGCTTACATGTCAACTAGTAAGCCTCAAAATGATCTTACTAGTGAACTAGTGGGCGTTTTGTGGCTTACATGTTCACGAGTAAGCGTCAAAATGATCTTACTAGTGAACTAGTGGGCGTTTTGCGGCTTGCATGTCAACTAGTAAGCCTCAAAATGATTTTACGAGTGAACTAGTGGGCGTTTGGCGGCTTACATGTCAACAAGTAAGCCTCAAAATGATCTTACTAATGAACTAGTGGGCGTTTTGCGGCTTACATGTCAACTAGTAAGCCTCACAATGATCTTACTAGTGAACTAGTGGGCACATTTATGGCCTTACATGTTCACTAGTAAGCCTCAAAATGATCTTACCAGTGAACTAGTGGGCGTTTTGCGGCTTACATGTCAACTAGTAAGCCTCAAAATGATCTTACTAGTGAACTTGTGGGGATTTTGTGGCTTACATGTCAACTAGTAAGCCCCAAAATGATCTTACGAGTGAACTAGTGGGCACATTTATGGCCTTACATGTTCACTTGTAAGCCTCAAAATGATCTTACTAGTATAGTAGTGGGCGTTTTGTGGCTTACATGTTCACGAGTAAGCGTCAAAATGATCTTACTAGTGAACTAGTGGGCACATTTATGGCCTTACATGTTCACTAGTAAGCGTCAAAATGATCTTACTAATGAACGTTTTGCGGCTTGCATGTCAACTAGTAAGCCTGAAAATGATCTTACGAGTGAACTAGTGGGCGTTTTGCGGCTTACATGTCAACTAGTAAGCGTCAAAATGATCTTACTAGTGAACTAGTGAGTGTTTTGTGGCTTACATGTTCACTAGTAGGCGTCAAAATGATCTTACTAGTGAACTAGTGGGCACATTTATGGGTTTACATGTTCACTAGTAAGCCTCAAAATGATCTTACTTGTGAACTAGTGGGCGTTCTGTGGCTTACATGTTCACGGGTAAGCGTCAGAATGATCTTACTAGTGAACTAGTGGCCGTTTTGTGGCTTACATGTTCAATAGTAAGCCTCAAAATGATCTTACTAGTGAACTAGTGGGCGTTTTGTGGCTTACATGTTCACGAGTAAGCGTCAAAATGACCTTACTAGTGAACTAGTGAGCGTTTTGCGGCTTACATGTCAACTAGTAAGCCTCACAATGATCTTACTAGTGAACTAGTGGGCACATTTATGGCCTTACATGTTCACTAGTAAGCCTCAAAATGATCTTACCAGTGAACTAGTGGGCGTTTTGCGGCTTACATGTCAACTAGTAAGCCTCAAAATGATCTTACTAGTGAACTAGTGGGGATTTTGTGGCTTACATGTCAACTAGTAAGCCCCAAAATGATCTTACGAGTGAACTAGTGGGCACATTTATGGCCTTACATGTTCACTTGTAAGCCTCAAAATGATCTTACTAGTATAGTAGTGGGCGTTTTGTGGCTTACATGTTCACGAGTAAGCGTCAAAATGATCTTACTAGTGAACTAGTGGGCACATTTATGGCCTTACATGTTCACTAGTAAGCGTCAAAATGATCTTACTAGTGAACGTTTTGCGGCTTGCATGTCAACTAGTAAGCCTCAAAATGATCTTACGAGTGAACTAGTGGGCGTTTTGCGGCTTACATGTCAACTAGTAAGCGTCAAAATGATCTTACTAGTGAACTAGTGAGTGTTTTGTGGCTTACATGTTCACTAGTAGGCGTCAAAATGATCTTACTAGTGAACTAGTGGGCACATTTATGGGTTTACATGTTCACTAGTAAGCCTCAAAATGATCTTACTTGTGAACTAGTGGGCGTTCTGTGGCTTACATGTTCACGGGTAAGCGTCAGAATGATCTTACTAGTGAACTAGTGGCCGTTTTGTGGCTTACATGTTCAATAGTAAGCCTCAAAATGATCTTACTAGTGAACTAGTGGGCGTTTTGTGGCTTACATGTTCACGAGTAAGCGTCAAAATGACCTTACTAGTGAACTAGTGAGCGTTTTGTGGCTTACATGTTCACTAGTAAGCCTCAAAATGATCTTACGAGTGAGCTAAGGGGCGTTTTGTGGCTTACATGTCAACTAGTAAGCCTCAAAATGATCTTACTAGTGAACTAGTGGGTTCATTTGTGGATGACATGTTCACTAGTAAGCGTCACAATGACCTTACTTGTGAACTAGTGAGCGTTTTGTGGCTTACATGTTCACTAGTAAGCGTCAAAATGATCTTACTAGTGAACTAGTGGGCGTTTTGTGGCTTACATCTTCACTCGTTAGCCTCAAAATGATCTTACTAGTGAACTAGTGGGCGTTTTGTGGCTTACATGTTCACGAGTAAGCGTCAAAATGATCTTACTAGTGAACTAGTGGGCGTTTTGCGGCTTGCATGTCAACTAGTAAGCCTCAAAATGATCTTACGAGTGAACTAGTGGGCGTTTTGCGGCTTACATGTCAACAAGTAAGCCTCAAAATGATCTTACGAGTGAACTAGTGGGTGTTTTGCGGCTTACATGTCAACAAGTAAGCCTCAAAATGATCTTACGAGTGAACTAGTGGGGGTTTTATGGCTTACATGTTCACTAGTAAGCGTCAAAATGATCTTACTAGTGAACTAGTGGGCGTTTTGCGGCTTGCATGTCAACTAGTAAGCCTCAAAATGATCTTACGAGTGAACTAGTGGATGTTTTGCGGCTTACATGTCAACAAGTAAGCCTCAAAATTATCTTACTAGTGAACTAGTGGGCGTTTTGTGGCTTACATGTTAACTAGTAAGCGTCAAAATGATCTTACTAGTGAACAAGTGGGCGTTTTGTGGCTTACATCTTCACTAGTAAGCCTCAAAATGATCTTACTAGAGAACTAGTGGGTATTTTGTGGCTTACATGTCAACTAGTAAGCCTCAAAATGATCTTACTAGTGAACTAGTGGGCGTTTTGTGGCTTACATGTTCACGAGTAAGCGTCAAAATGATCTTACTAGTGAACTAGTGGGCGTTTTGCGGCTTGCATGTCAACTAGTAAGCCTCAAAATGATCTTACGAGTGAACTATTGGGCACATTTATGGGTTTACATGTTCACTAGTAAGCCTCAAAATGATCTTACTTGTGAACTAGTGGGCGTTCTGTGGCTTACATGTTCACGGGTAAGCGTCAGAATGATCTTACTAGTGAACTAGTGGCCGTTTTGTGGCTTACATGTTCAATAGTAAGCCTCAAAATGATCTTACTAGTGAACTAGTGGGCGTTTTGTGGATTACATGTTCACGAGTAAGCGTCAAAATGACCTTACTAGTGAACTAGTGAGCGTTTTGCGGCTTACATGTCAACTAGTAAGCCTCACAATGATCTTACTAGTGAACTAGTGGGCACATTTATGGCCTTACATGTTCACTAGTAAGCCTCAAAATGATCTTACCAGTGAACTAGTGGGCGTTTTGCGGCTTACATGTCAACTAGTAAGCCTCAAAATGATCTTACTAGTGAACTAGTGGGGATTTTGTGGCTTACATGTCAACTAGTAAGCCCCAAAATGATCTTACGAGTGAACTAGTGGGCACATTTATGGCCTTACATGTTCACTTGTAAGCCTCAAAATGATCTTACTAGTATAGTAGTGGGCGTTTTGTGGCTTACATGTTCACGAGTAAGCGTCAAAATGATCTTACTAGTGAACTAGTGGGCACATTTATGGCCTTACATGTTCACTAGTAAGCGTCAAAATGATCTTACTAGTGAACGTTTTGCGGCTTGCATGTCAACTAGTAAGCCTCAAAATGATCTTACGAGTGAACTAGTGGGCGTTTTGCGGCTTACATGTCAACTAGTAAGCGTCAAAATGATCTTACTAGTGAACTAGTGAGTGTTTTGTGGCTTACATGTTCACTAGTAGGCGTCAAAATGATCTTACTAGTGAACTAGTGGGCACATTTATGGGTTTACATGTTCACTAGTAAGCCTCAAAATGATCTTACTTGTGAACTAGTGGGCGTTCTGTGGCTTACATGTTCACGGGTAAGCGTCAGAATGATCTTACTAGTGAACTAGTGGCCGTTTTGTGGCTTACATGTTCAATAGTAAGCCTCAAAATGATCTTACTAGTGAACTAGTGGGCGTTTTGTGGCTTACATGTTCACGAGTAAGCGTCAAAATGACCTTACTAGTGAACTAGTGAGCGTTTTGTGGCTTACATGTTCACTAGTAAGCCTCAAAATGATCTTACGAGTGAGCTAAGGGGCGTTTTGTGGCTTACATGTCAACTAGTAAGCCTCAAAATGATCTTACTAGTGAACTAGTGGGTTCATTTGTGGATGACATGTTCACTAGTAAGCGTCACAATGACCTTACTTGTGAACTAGTGAGCGTTTTGTGGCTTACATGTTCACTAGTAAGCGTCAAAATGATCTTACTAGTGAACTAGTGGGCGTTTTGTGGCTTACATCTTCACTCGTTAGCCTCAAAATGATCTTACTAGTGAACTAGTGGGCGTTTTGTGGCTTACATGTTCACGAGTAAGCGTCAAAATGATCTTACTAGTGAACTAGTGGGCGTTTTGCGGCTTGCATGTCAACTAGTAAGCCTCAAAATGATCTTACGAGTGAACTAGTGGGCGTTTTGCGGCTTACATGTCAACAAGTAAGCCTCAAAATGATCTTACGAGTGAACTAGTGGGTGTTTTGCGGCTTACATGTCAACAAGTAAGCCTCAAAATTATCTTACTAGTGAACTAGTGGGCGTTTTGTGGCTTACATGTTAACTAGTAAGCGTCAAAATGATCTTACTAGTGAACAAGTGGGCGTTTTGTGGCTTACATCTTCACTAGTAAGCCTCAAAATGATCTTACTAGAGAACTAGTGGGTATTTTGTGGCTTACATGTCAACTATTAAGCCTCAAAATGATCTTACTAGTGAACTAGTGGGCGTTTTGTGGCTTACATGTTCACGAGTAAGCGTCAAAATGATCTTACTAGTGAACTAGTGGGCGTTTTGCGGCTTGCATGTCAACTAGTAAGCCTCAAAATGATCTTACGAGTGAACTAGTGGGCGTTTGGCGGCTTACATGTCAACAAGTAAGCCTCAAAATGATCTTACTAATGAACTAGTGGGCGTTTTGCGGCTTACATGTCAACTAGTAAGCCTCACAATGATCTTACTAGTGAACTAGTGGGCATTTTGTGGCTTACAGGTCAACTACTAAGCCTCAAAATGATCTTACTAGTGAACTAGTGGGCACATTTATGGCCTTACATGTTCACTAGTAAGCCTCAAAATGATCTTACCAGTGAACTAGTGGGCGTTTTGCGGCTTACATGTCAACTAGTAAGCCTCAAAATGATCTTACTAGTGAACTAGTGGGGATTTTGTGGCTTACATGTCAACTAGTAAGCCCCAAAATGATCTTACGAGTGAACTAGTGGGCACATTTATGGCCTTACATGTTCACTTGTAAGCCTCAAAATGATCTTACTAGTATAGTAGTGGGCGTTTTGTGGCTTACATGTTCACGAGTAAGCGTCAAAATGATCTTACTAGTGAACTAGTGGGCACATTTATGGCCTTACATGTTCACTAGTAAGCGTCAAAATGATCTTACTAGTGAACGTTTTGCGGCTTGCATGTCAACTAGTAAGCCTCAAAATGATCTTACGAGTGAACTAGTGGGCGTTTTGCGGCTTACATGTCAACAAGTAAGCCTCACAATTATCTTACTAGTGAACTAGTGGGCGTTTTGTGGCTTACATATTCACTTGTAAGCCTCCAAATGATCTTACTAGTGAACTAGTGGGCGTTTTGTGGCTTACATGTCAACTAGTTAGCCTCAAAATGATCTTACTAGTGAACTAGTGGGCACATTTATGGCCTTACATGTCAACTAGTAAGCGTGAAAATGATCTTACTCGTGAACTAGTGGGCGTTTTGCGGCTTGCATGTCAACTAGTAAGCCTCAAAATGATCTTACGAGTGAACTAGTGGGCGTTTGGCGGCTTACATGTCAACAAGTAAGCCTCAAAATGATCTTACTAATGAACTAGTGGGCGTTTTGCGGCTTACATGTCAACTAGTAAGCCTCACAATGATCTTACTAGTGAACTAGTGGGCATTTTGTGGCTTACAGGTCAACTACTAAGCCTCAAAATGATCTTACTAGTGAACTAGTGGGCACATTTATGGCCTTACATGTTCACTAGTAAGCCTCAAAATGATCTTACCAGTGAACTAGTGGGCGTTTTGCGGCTTACATGTCAACTAGTAAGCCTCAAAATGATCTTACTAGTGAACTAGTGGGGATTTTGTGGCTTACATGTCAACTAGTAAGCACCAAAATGATCTTACGAGTGAACTAGTGGGCACATTTATGGCCTTACATGTCAACAAGTAAGCCTCAAAATGATCTTACTAATGAACTAGTGGGCGTTTTGTGGCTTACATGTTCACTAGTAAGCGTCAAAATGATCTTACTAGTGAACTAGTGGGCGTTTTGCGGCTTGCATGTCAACTAGTAAGCCTCAAAATGATCTTACGAGTGAACTAGTGGGTGTTTTGCGGCTTACATGTCAACAAGTAAGCCTCAAAATTATCTTACTAGTGAACTAGTGGGCGTTTTGTGGCTTACATGTTAACTAGTAAGCGTCAAAATGATCTTACTAGTGAACAAGTGGGCGTTTTGTGGCTTACATCTTCACTAGTAAGCCTCAAAATGATCTTACTAGAGAACTAGTGGGTATTTTGTGGCTTACATGTCAACTAGTAAGCCTCAAAATGATCTTACTAGTGAACTAGTGGGCGTTTTGTGGCTTACATGTTCACGAATAAGCGTCAAAATGATCTTACTAGTGAACTAGTGGGCGTTTTGCGGCTTGCATGTCAACTAGTAAGCCTCAAAATGATTTTACGAGTGAACTAGTGGGCGTTTGGCGGCTTACATGTCAACAAGTAAGCCTCAAAATGATCTTACTAATGAACTAGTGGGCGTTTTGCGGCTTACATGTCAACTAGTAAGCCTCACAATGATCTTACTAGTGAACTAGTGGGCACATTTATGGCCTTACATGTTCACTAGTAAGCCTCAAAATGATCTTACCAGTGAACTAGTGGGCGTTTTGCGGCTTACATGTCAACTAGTAAGCCTCAAAATGATCTTACTAGTGAACTTGTGGGGATTTTGTGGCTTACATGTCAACTAGTAAGCCCCAAAATGATCTTACGAGTGAACTAGTGGGCACATTTATCGCCTTACATGTTCACTTGTAAGCCTCAAAATGATCTTACTAGTATAGTAGTGGGCGTTTTGTGGCTTACATGTTCACGAGTAAGCGTCAAAATGATCTTACTAGTGAACTGGTGGGCACATTTATGGCCTTACATGTTCACTAGTAAGCGTCAAAATGATCTTACTAGTGAACGTTTTGCGGCTTGCATGTCAACTAGTAAGCCTGAAAATGATCTTACGAGTGAACTAGTGGGCGTTTTGCGGCTTACATGTCAACTAGTAAGCGTCAAAATGATCTTACTAGTGAACTAGTGAGTGTTTTGTGGCTTACATGTTCACTAGTAGGCGTCAAAATGATCTTACTAGTGAACTAGTGGGCACATTTATGGGTTTACATGTTCACTAGTAAGCCTCAAAATGATCTTACTTGTGAACTAGTGGGCGTTCTGTGGCTTACATGTTCACGGGTAAGCGTCAGAATGATCTTACTAGTGAACTAGTGGCCGTTTTGTGGCTTACATGTTCACGAGTAAGCGTCAAAATGACCTTACTAGTGAACTAGTGAGCGTTTTGCGGCTTACATGTCAACTAGTAAGCCTCACAATGATCTTACTAGTGAACTAGTGGGCACATTTATGGCCTTACATGTTCACTAGTAAGCCTCAAAATGATCTTACCAGTGAACTAGTGGGCGTTTTGCGGCTTACATGTCAACTAGTAAGCCTCAAAATGATCTTACTAGTGAACTTGTGGGGATTTTGTGGCTTACATGTCAACTAGTAAGCCCCAAAATGATCTTACGAGTGAACTAGTGGGCACATTTATCGCCTTACATGTTCACTTGTAAGCCTCAAAATGATCTTACTAGTATAGTAGTGGGCGTTTTGTGGCTTACATGTTCACGAGTAAGCGTCAAAATGATCTTACTAGTGAACTAGTGGGCACATTTATGGCCTTACATGTTCACTAGTAAGCGTCAAAATGATCTTACTAGTGAACGTTTTGCGGCTTGCATGTCAATTAGTAAGCCTGAAAATGATCTTACGAGTGAACTAGTGGGCGTTTTGCGGCTTACATGTCAACTAGTAAGCGTCAAAATGATCTTACTAGTGAACTAGTGAGTGTTTTGTGGCTTACATGTTCACTAGTAGGCGTCAAAATGATCTTACTAGTGAACTAGTGGGCACATTAATGGGTTTACATGTTCACTAGTAAGCCTCAAAATGATCTTACTTGTGAACTAGTGGGCGTTCTGTGGCTTACATGTTCACGGGTAAGCGTCAGAATGATCTTACTAGTGAACTAGTGGCCGTTTTGTGGCTTACATGTTCACGAGTAAGCGTCAAAATGACCTTACTAGTGAACTAGTGAGCGTTTTGCGGCTTACATGTCAACTAGTAAGCCTCACAATGATCTTACTAGTGAACTAGTGGGCACATTTATGGCCTTACATGTTCACTAGTAAGCCTCAAAATGATCTTACCAGTGAACTAGTGGGCGTTTTGCGGCTTACATGTCAACTAGTAAGCCTCAAAATGATCTTACTAGTGAACTAGTGGGGATTTTGTGGCTTACATGTCAACTAGTAAGCCCCAAAATGATCTTACGAGTGAACTAGTGGGCACATTTATGGCCTTACATGTTCACTTGTAAGCCTCAAAATGATCTTACTAGTATAGTAGTGGGCGTTTTGTGGCTTACATGTTCACGAGTAAGCGTCAAAATGATCTTACTAGTGAACTAGTGGGCACATTTATGGCCTTACATGTTCACTAGTAAGCGTCAAAATGATCTTACTAGTGAACGTTTTGCGGCTTGCATGTCAACTAGTAAGCCTCAAAATGATCTTACGAGTGAACTAGTGGGCGTTTTGCGGCTTACATGTCAACTAGTAAGCGTCAAAATGATCTTACTAGTGAACTAGTGAGTGTTTTGTGGCTTACATGTTCACTAGTAGGCGTCAAAATGATCTTACTAGTGAACTAGTGGGCACATTTATGGGTTTACATGTTCACTAGTAAGCCTCAAAATGATCTTACTTGTGAACTAGTGGGCGTTCTGTGGCTTACATGTTCACGGGTAAGCGTCAGAATGATCTTACTAGTGAACTAGTGGCCGTTTTGTGGCTTACATGTTCAATAGTAAGCCTCAAAATGATCTTACTAGTGAACTAGTGGGCGTTTTGTGGCTTACATGTTCACGAGTAAGCGTCAAAATGACCTTACTAGTGAACTAGTGAGCGTTTTGTGGCTTACATGTTCACTAGTAAGCCTCAAAATGATCTTACGAGTGAGCTAAGGGGCGTTTTGTGGCTTACATGTCAACTAGTAAGCCTCAAAATGATCTTACTAGTGAACTAGTGGGTTCATTTGTGGATGACATGTTCACTAGTAAGCGTCACAATGACCTTACTTGTGAACTAGTGAGCGTTTTGTGGCTTACATGTTAACTAGTAAGCGTCAAAATGATCTTACTAGTGAACTAGTGGGCGTTTTGTGGCTTACATCTTCACTCGTTAGCCTCAAAATGATCTTACTAGTGAACTAGTGGGCGTTTTGTGGCTTACATGTTCACGAGTAAGCGTCAAAATGATCTTACTAGTGAACTAGTGGGCGTTTTGCGGCTTGCATGTCAACTAGTAAGCCTCAAAATGATCTTACGAGTGAACTAGTGGGCGTTTTGCGGCTTACATGTCAACAAGTAAGCCTCAAAATGATCTTACGAGTGAACTAGTGGGTGTTTTGCGGCTTACATGTCAACAAGTAAGCCTCAAAATTATCTTACTAGTGAACTAGTGGGCGTTTTGTGGCTTACATGTTAACTAGTAAGCGTCAAAATGATCTTACTAGTGAACAAGTGGGCGTTTTGTGGCTTACATCTTCACTAGTAAGCCTCAAAATGATCTTACTAGAGAACTAGTGGGTATTTTGTGGCTTACATGTCAACTAGTAAGCCTCAAAATGATCTTACTAGTGAACTAGTGGGCGTTTTGTGGCTTACATGTTCACGAGTAAGCGTCAAAATGATCTTACTAGTGAACTAGTGGGCGTTTTGCGGCTTGCATGTCAACTAGTAAGCCTCAAAATGATCTTACGAGTGAACTAGTGGGCGTTTGGCGGCTTACATGTCAACAAGTAAGCCTCAAAATGATCTTACTAATGAACTAGTGGGCGTTTTGCGGCTTACATGTCAACTAGTAAGCCTCACAATGATCTTACTAGTGAACTAGTGGGCATTTTGTGGCTTACAGGTCAACTACTAAGCCTCAAAATGATCTTACTAGTGAACTAGTGGGCACATTTATGGCCTTACATGTTCACTAGTAAGCCTCAAAATGATCTTACCAGTGAACTAGTGGGCGTTTTGCGGCTTACATGTCAACTAGTAAGCCTCAAAATGATCTTACTAGTGAACTAGTGGGGATTTTGTGGCTTACATGTCAACTAGTAAGCCCCAAAATGATCTTACGAGTGAACTAGTGGGCACATTTATGGCCTTACATGTTCACTTGTAAGCCTCAAAATGATCTTACTAGTATAGTAGTGGGCGTTTTGTGGCTTACATGTTCACGAGTAAGCGTCAAAATGATCTTACTAGTGAACTAGTGGGCACATTTATGGCCTTACATGTTCACTAGTAAGCGTCAAAATGATCTTACTAGTGAACGTTTTGCGACTTGCATGTCAACTAGTAAGCCTCAAAATGATCTTACGAGTGAACTAGTGGGCGTTTTGCGGCTTACATGTCAACAAGTAAGCCTCACAATTATCTTACTAGTGAACTAGTGGGCGTTTTGTGGCTTACATATTCACTTGTAAGCCTCCAAATGATCTTACTAGTGAACTAGTGGGCGTTTTGTGGCTTACATGTCAACTAGTTAGCCTCAAAATGATCTTACTAGTGAACTAGTGGGCACATTTATGGCCTTACATGTCAACTAGTAAGCGTGAAAATGATCTTACTCGTGAACTAGTGGGCGTTTTGCGGCTTACATGTCAACTAGTAAGCCTCAAAATGATCTTAATAGTGAACTAGTGGGTTCTTTTGTGGCTTACATGTTCACTAGTAAGCGTCACAATGACCTTACTTGTGAACTAGTGAGCCTTTTGTGGCTTACATGTTCACTAGTAAGCCTCCAAATGATCTTACTAGTGAACTAGTGGGCGTTTTGCGGCTTACATGTCAACTAGTAAGCCTCAAAATGATCTTACGAGTGAACTAGTGGGCGTTTTGCGGCTTACATGTCAACAAGTAAGCCTCAAAATGATCTTACTAATGAACTAGTGGGCGTTTTGCGGCTTACATGTCAACTAGTAAGCCTCACAATGATCTTACTAGCGAACTAGTGGGCACATTTATGGCCTTACATGTTCACTAGTAACCGTTAAAATGATCTTACTAGTGAACTAGTGGGCGTTTTGCGGCTCGCATGTCAACTAGTAAGCCTCAAAATGATCTTACGAGTGAACTAGTGGGTGTTTTGTGGCTTACATGTTAACTAGTAAGCGTCAAAATGATCTTACTAGTGAACAAGTGGGCGTTTTGTGGCTTACATCTTCACTAGTAAGCCTCAAAATGATCTTACTAGAGAACTAGTGGGTATTTTGTGGCTTACATGTCAACTAGTAAGCCTCAAAATGATCTTACTAGTGAACTAGTGGGCGTTTTGTGGCTTACATGTTCACGAATAAGCGTCAAAATGATCTTACTAGTGAACTAGTGGGCGTTTTGCGGCTTGCATGTCAACTAGTAAGCCTCAAAATGATTTTACGAGTGAACTAGTGGGCGTTTGGCGGCTTACATGTCAACAAGTAAGCCTCAAAATGATCTTACTAATGAACTAGTGGGCGTTTTGCGGCTTACATGTCAACTAGTAAGCCTCACAATGATCTTACTAGTGAACTAGTGGGCACATTTATGGCCTTACATGTTCACTAGTAAGCCTCAAAATGATCTTACCAGTGAACTAGTGGGCGTTTTGCGGCTTACATGTCAACTAGTAAGCCTCAAAATGATCTTACTAGTGAACTTGTGGGGATTTTGTGGCTTACATGTCAACTAGTAAGCCCCAAAATGATCTTACGAGTGAACTAGTGGGCACATTTATCGCCTTACATGTTCACTTGTAAGCCTCAAAATGATCTTACTAGTATAGTAGTGGGCGTTTTGTGGCTTACATGTTCACGAGTAAGCGTCAAAATGATCTTACTAGTGAACTAGTGGGCACATTTATGGCCTTACATGTTCACTAGTAAGCCTCAAAATGATCTTACCAGTGAACTAGTGGGCGTTTTGCGGCTTACATGTCAACTAGTAAGCCTCAAAATGATCTTACTTGTGAACTAGTGGGCGTTCTGTGGCTTACATGTTCACGGGTAAGCGTCAGAATGATCTTACTAGTGAACTAGTGGCCGTTTTGTGGCTTACATGTTCACGAGTAAGCGTCAAAATGACCTTACTAGTGAACTAGTGAGCGTTTTGCGGCTTACATGTCAACTAGTAAGCCTCACAATGATCTTACTAGTGAACTAGTGGGCACATTTATGGCCTTACATGTTCACTAGTAAGCCTCAAAATGATCTTACCAGTGAACTAGTGGGCGTTTTGCGGCTTACATGTCAACTAGTAAGCCTCAAAATGATCTTACTAGTGAACTTGTGGGGATTTTGTGGCTTACATGTCAACTAGTAAGCCCCAAAATGATCTTACGAGTGAACTAGTGGGCACATTTATCGCCTTACATGTTCACTTGTAAGCCTCAAAATGATCTTACTAGTATAGTAGTGGGCGTTTTGTGGCTTACATGTTCACGAGTAAGCGTCAAAATGATCTTACTAGTGAACTAGTGGGCACATTTATGGCCTTACATGTTCACTAGTAAGCGTCAAAATGATCTTACTAGTGAACGTTTTGCGGCTTGCATGTCAACTAGTAAGCCTGAAAATGATCTTACGAGTGAACTAGTGGGCGTTTTGCGGCTTACATGTCAACTAGTAAGCGTCAAAATGATCTTACTAGTGAACTAGTGAGTGTTTTGTGGCTTACATGTTCACTAGTAGGCGTCAAAATGATCTTACTAGTGAACTAGTGGGCACATTTATGGGTTTACATGTTCACTAGTAAGCCTCAAAATGATCTTACTTGTGAACTAGTGGGCGTTCTGTGGCTTACATGTTCACGGGTAAGCGTCAGAATGATCTTACTAGTGAACTAGTGGCCGTTTTGTGGCTTACATGTTCACGAGTAAGCGTCAAAATGACCTTACTAGTGAACTAGTGAGCGTTTTGCGGCTTACATGTCAACTAGTAAGCCTCACAATGATCTTACTAGTGAACTAGTGGGCACATTTATGGCCTTACATGTTCACTAGTAAGCCTCAAAATGATCTTACCAGTGAACTAGTGGGCGTTTTGCGGCTTACATGTCAACTAGTAAGCCTCAAAATGATCTTACTAGTGAACTAGTGGGGATTTTGTGGCTTACATGTCAACTAGTAAGCCCCAAAATGATCTTACGAGTGAACTAGTGGGCACATTTATGGCCTTACATGTTCACTTGTAAGCCTCAAAATGATCTTACTAGTATAGTAGTGGGCGTTTTGTGGCTTACATGTTCACGAGTAAGCGTCAAAATGATCTTACTAGTGAACTAGTGGGCACATTTATGGCCTTACATGTTCACTAGTAAGCGTCAAAATGATCTTGCTAGTGAACGTTTTGCGGCTTGCGTGTCAACTAGTAAGCCTCAAAATGATCTTACGAGTGAACTAGTGGGCGTTTTGCGGCTTACATGTCAACTAGTAAGCGTCAAAATGATCTTACTAGTGAACTAGTGAGTGTTTTGTGGCTTACATGTTCACTAGTAGGCGTCAAAATGATCTTACTAGTGAACTAGTGGGCACATTTATGGGTTTACATGTTCACTAGTAAGCCTCAAAATGATCTTACTTGTGAACTAGTGGGCGTTCTGTGGCTTACATGTTCATGGGTAAGCGTCAGAATGATCTTACTAGTGAACTAGTGGCCGTTTTGTGGCTTACATGTTCAATAGTAAGCCTCAAAATGATCTTACTAGTGAACTAGTGGGCGTTTTGTGGCTTACATGTTCACGAGTAAGCGTCAAAATGACCTTACTAGTGAACTAGTGAGCGTTTTGTGGCTTACATGTTCACTAGTAAGCCTCAAAATGATCTTACGAGTGAGCTAAGGGGCGTTTTGTGGCTTACATGTCAACTAGTAAGCCTCAAAATGATCTTACTAGTGAACTAGTGGGTTCATTTGTGGATGACATGTTCACTAGTAAGCGTCACAATGACCTTACTTGTGAACTAGTGAGCGTTTTGTGGCTTACATGTTCACTAGTAAGCGTCAAAATGATCTTACTAGTGAACTAGTGGGCGTTTTGTGGCTTACATCTTCACTCGTTAGCCTCAAAATGATCTTACTAGTGAACTAGTGGGCGTTTTGTGGCTTACATGTTCACGAGTAAGCGTCAAAATGATCTTACTAGTGAACTAGTGGGCGTTTTGCGGCTTGCATGTCAACTAGTAAGCCTCAAAATGATCTTACGAGTGAACTAGTGGGCGTTTTGCGGCTTACATGTCAACAAGTAAGCCTCAAAATGATCTTACGAGTGAACTAGTGGGTGTTTTGCGGCTTACATGTCAACAAGTAAGCCTCAAAATTATCTTACTAGTGAACTAGTGGGCGTTTTGTGGCTTACATGTTAACTAGTAAGCGTCAAAATGATCTTACTAGTGAACAAGTGGGCGTTTTGTGGCTTACATCTTCACTAGTAAGCCTCAAAATGATCTTACTAGAGAACTAGTGGGTATTTTGTGGCTTACATGTCAACTAGTAAGCCTCAAAATGATCTCACTAGTGAACTAGTGGGCGTTTTGTGGCTTACATGTTCACGAGTAAGCGTCAAAATGATCTTACTAGTGAACTAGTGGGCGTTTTGCGGCTTGCATGTCAACTGGTAAGCCTCAAAATGATCTTACGAGTGAACTAGTGGGCGTTTGGCGGCTTACATGTCAACAAGTAAGCCTCAAAATGATCTTACTAATGAACTAGTGGGCGTTTTGCGGCTTACATGTCAACTAGTAAGCCTCACAATGATCTTACTAGTGAACTAGTGGGCATTTTGTGGCTTACAGGTCAACTACTAAGCCTCAAAATGATCTTACTAGTGAACTAGTGGGCACATTTATGGCCTTACATGTTCACTAGTAAGCCTCAAAATGATCTTACCAGTGAACTAGTGGGCGTTTTGCGGCTTACATGTCAACTAGTAAGCCTCAAAATGATCTTACTAGTGAACTAGTGGGGATTTTGTGGCTTACATGTCAACTAGTAAGCCCCAAAATGATCTTACGAGTGAAATAGTGGGCACATTTATGGCCTTACATGTTCACTTGTAAGCCTCAAAATGATCTTACTAGTATAGTAGTGGGCGTTTTGTGGCTTACATGTTCACGAGTAAGCGTCAAAATGATCTTACTAGTGAACTAGTGGGCACATTTATGGCCTTACATGTTCACTAGTAAGCGTCAAAATGATCTTACTAGTGAACGTTTTGCGGCTTGCATGTCAACTAGTAAGCCTCAAAATGATCTTACGAGTGAACTAGTGGGCGTTTTGCGGCTTACATGTCAACAAGTAAGCCTCACAATTATCTTACTAGTGAACTAGTGGGCGTTTTGTGGCTTACATATTCACTTGTAAGCCTCCAAATGATCTTACTAGTGAACTAGTGGGCGTTTTGTGGCTTACATGTCAACTAGTTAGCCTCAAAATGATCTTACTAGTGAACTAGTGGGCACATTTATGGCCTTACATGTCAACTAGTAAGCGTGAAAATGATCTTACTCGTGAACTAGTGGGCGTTTTGCGGCTTACATGTCAACTAGTAAGCCTCAAAATGATCTTAATAGTGAACTAGTGGGTTCTTTTGTGGCTTACATGTTCACTAGTAAGCGTCACAATGACCTTACTTGTGAACTAGTGAGCCTTTTGTGGCTTACATGTTCACTAGTAAGCCTCCAAATGATCTTACTAGTGAACTAGTGGGCGTTTTGCGGCTTACATGTCAACTAGTAAGCCTCAAAATGATCTTACGAGTGAAGTAGTGGGCGTTTTGCGGCTTACATGTCAACAAGTAAGCCTCAAAATGATCTTACTAATGAACTAGTGGGCGTTTTGCGGCTTACATGTCAACTAGTAAGCCTCACAATGATCTTACTAGCGAACTAGTGGGCACATTTATGGCCTTACATGTTCACTAGTAACCGTTAAAATGATCTTACTAGTGAACTAGTGGGCGTTTTGCGGCTCGCATGTCAACTAGTAAGCCTCAAAATGATCTTACGAGTGAACTAGTGGGTGTTTTGTGGCTTACATGTTAACTAGTAAGCGTCAAAATGATCTTACTAGTGAACAAGTGGGCGTTTTGTGGCTTACATCTTCACTAGTAAGCCTCAAAATGATCTTACTAGAGAACTAGTGGGTATTTTGTGGCTTACATGTCAACTAGTAAGCCTCAAAATGATCTTACTAGTGAACTAGTGGGCGTTTTGTGGCTTACATGTTCACGAATAAGCGTCAAAATGATCTTACTAGTGAACTAGTGGGCGTTTTGCGGCTTGCATGTCAACTAGTAAGCCTCAAAATGATTTTACGAGTGAACTAGTGGGCGTTTGGCGGCTTACATGTCAACAAGTAAGCCTCAAAATGATCTTACTAATGAACTAGTGGGCGTTTTGCGGCTTACATGTCAACTAGTAAGCCTCACAATGATCTTACTAGTGAACTAGTGGGCACATTTATGGCCTTACATGTTCACTAGTAAGCCTCAAAATGATCTTACCAGTGAACTAGTGGGCGTTTTGCGGCTTACATGTCAACTAGTAAGCCTCAAAATGATCTTACTAGTGAACTTGTGGGGATTTTGTGGCTTACATGTCAACTAGTAAGCCCCAAAATGATCTTACGAGTGAACTAGTGGGCACATTTATCGCCTTACATGTTCACTTGTAAGCCTCAAAATGATCTTACTAGTATAGTAGTGGGCGTTTTGTGGCTTACATGTTCACGAGTAAGCGTCAAAATGATCTTACTAGTGAACTAGTGGGCACATTTATGGCCTTACATGTTCACTAGTAAGCGTCAAAATGATCTTACTAGTGAACGTTTTGCGGCTTGCATGTCAACTAGTAAGCCTGAAAATGATCTTACGAGTGAACTAGTGGGCGTTTTGCGGCTTACATGTCAACTAGTAAGCGTCAAAATGATCTTACTAGTGAACTAGTGAGTGTTTTGTGGCTTACATGTTCACTAGTAGGCGTCAAAATGATCTTACTAGTGAACTAGTGGGCACATTTATGGGTTTACATGTTCACTAGTAAGCCTCAAAATGATCTTACTTGTGAACTAGTGGGCGTTCTGTGGCTTACATGTTCACGGGTAAGCGTCAGAATGATCTTACTAGTGAACTAGTGGCCGTTTTGTGGCTTACATGTTCACGAGTAAGCGTCAAAATGACCTTACTAGTGAACTAGTGAGCGTTTTGCGGCTTACATGTCAACTAGTAAGCCTCACAATGATCTTACTAGTGAACTAGTGGGCACATTTATGGCCTTACATGTTCACTAGTAAGCCTCAAAATGATCTTACCAGTGAACTAGTGGGCGTTTTGCGGCTTACATGTCAACTAGTAAGCCTCAAAATGATCTTACTAGTGAACTAGTGGGGATTTTGTGGCTTACATGTCAACTAGTAAGCCCCAAAATGATCTTACGAGTGAACTAGTGGGCACATTTATGGCCTTACATGTTCACTTGTAAGCCTCAAAATGATCTTACTAGTATAGTAGTGGGCGTTTTGTGGCTTACATGTTCACGAGTAAGCGTCAAAATGATCTTACTAGTGAACTAGTGGGCACATTTATGGCCTTACATGTTCACTAGTAAGCGTCAAAATGATCTTACTAGTGAACGTTTTGCGGCTTGCATGTCAACTAGTAAGCCTCAAAATGATCTTACGAGTGAACTAGTGGGCGTTTTGCGGCTTACATGTCAACTAGTAAGCGTCAAAATGATCTTACTAGTGAACTAGTGAGTGTTTTGTGGCTTACATGTTCACTAGTAGGCGTCAAAATGATCTTACTAGTGAACTAGTGGGCACATTTATGGGTTTACATGTTCACTAGTAAGCCTCAAAATGATCTTACTTGTGAACTAGTGGGCGTTCTGTGGCTTACATGTTCACGGGTAAGCGTCAGAATGATCTTACTAGTGAACTAGTGGCCGTTTTGTGGCTTACATGTTCAATAGTAAGCCTCAAAATGATCTTACTAGTGAACTAGTGGGCGTTTTGTGGCTTACATGTTCACGAGTAAGCGTCAAAATGACCTTACTAGTGAACTAGTGAGCGTTTTGTGGCTTACATGTTCACTAGTAAGCCTCAAAATGATCTTACGAGTGAGCTAAGGGGCGTTTTGTGGCTTACATGTCAACTAGTAAGCCTCAAAATGATCTTACTAGTGAACTAGTGGGTTCATTTGTGGATGACATGTTCACTAGTAAGCGTCACAATGACCTTACTTGTGAACTAGTGAGCGTTTTGTGGCTTACATGTTCACTAGTAAGCGTCAAAATGATCTTACTAGTGAACTAGTGGGCGTTTTGTGGCTTACATCTTCACTCGTTAGCCTCAAAATGATCTTACTAGTGAACTAGTGGGCGTTTTGTGGCTTACATGTTCACGAGTAAGCGTCAAAATGATCTTACTAGTGAACTAGTGGGCGTTTTGCGGCTTGCATGTCAACTAGTAAGCCTCAAAATGATCTTACGAGTGAACTAGTGGGCGTTTTGCGGCTTACATGTCAACAAGTAAGCCTCAAAATGATCTTACGAGTGAACTAGTGGGTGTTTTGCGGCTTACATGTCAACAAGTAAGCCTCAAAATTATCTTACTAGTGAACTAGTGGGCGTTTTGTGGCTTACATGTTAACTAGTAAGCGTCAAAATGATCTTACTAGTGAACAAGTGGGCGTTTTGTGGCTTACATCTTCACTAGTAAGCCTCAAAATGATCTTACTAGAGAACTAGTGGGTATTTTGTGGCTTACATGTCAACTAGTAAGCCTCAAAATGATCTTACTAGTGAACTAGTGGGCGTTTTGTGGCTTACATGTTCACGAGTAAGCGTCAAAATGATCTTACTAGTGAACTAGTGGGCGTTTTGCGGCTTGCATGTCAACTAGTAAGCCTCAAAATGATCTTACGAGTGAACTAGTGGGCGTTTGGCGGCTTACATGTCAACAAGTAAGCCTCAAAATGATCTTACTAATGAACTAGTGGGCGTTTTGCGGCTTACATGTCAACTAGTAAGCCTCACAATGATCTTACTAGTGAACTAGTGGGCATTTTGTGGCTTACAGGTCAACTACTAAGCCTCAAAATGATCTTACTAGTGAACTAGTGGGCACATTTATGGCCTTACATGTTCACTAGTAAGCCTCAAAATGATCTTACCAGTGAACTAGTGGGCGTTTTGCGGCTTACATGTCAACTAGTAAGCCTCAAAATGATCTTACTAGTGAACTAGTGGGGATTTTGTGGCTTACATGTCAACTAGTAAGCCCCAAAATGATCTTACGAGTGAACTAGTGGGCACATTTATGGCCTTACATGTTCACTTGTAAGCCTCAAAATGATCTTACTAGTATAGTAGTGGGCGTTTTGTGGCTTACATGTTCACGAGTAAGCGTCAAAATGATCTTACTAGTGAACTAGTGGGCACATTTATGGCCTTACATGTTCACTAGTAAGCGTCAAAATGATCTTACTAGTGAACGTTTTGCGGCTTGCATGTCAACTAGTAAGCCTCAAAATGATCTTACGAGTGAACTAGTGGGCGTTTTGCGGCTTACATGTCAACAAGTAAGCCTCAAAATTATCTTACTAGTGAACTAGTGGGCGTTTTGTGGCTTACATATTCACTTGTAAGCCTCCAAATGATCTTACTAGTGAACTAGTGGGCGTTTTGTGGCTTACATGTCAACTAGTTAGCCTCAAAATGATCTTACTAGTGAACTAGTGGGCACATTTATGGCCTTACATGTCAACTAGTAAGCGTGAAAATGATCTTACTCGTGAACTAGTGGGCGTTTTGCGGCTTACATGTCAACTAGTAAGCCTCAAAATGATCTTAATAGTGAACTAGTGGGTTCTTTTGTGGCTTACATGTTCACTAGTAAGCGTCACAATGACCTTACTTGTGAACTAGTGAGCCTTTTGTGGCTTACATGTTCACTAGTAAGCCTCCAAATGATCTTACTAGTGAACTAGTGGGCGTTTTGCGGCTTACATGTCAACTAGTAAGCCTCAAAATGATCTTACGAGTGAACTAGTGGGCGTTTTGCGGCTTACATGTCAACAAGTAAGCCTCAAAATGATCTTACTAATGAACTAGTGGGCGTTTTGCGGCTTACATGTCAACTAGTAAGCCTCACAATGATCTTACTAGCGAACTAGTGGGCACATTTATGGCCTTACATGTAAACTAGTAACCGTTAAAATGATCTTACTAGTGAACTAGTGGGCGTTTTGCGGCTCGCATGTCAACTAGTAAGCCTCAAAATGATCTTACGAGTGAACTAGTGGGTGTTTTGCGGCTTACATGTCAACAAGTAAGCCTCAAAATGATCTTACTAGTGAACTAGTGGGCGTTTTGTGGCTTACATGTCAACTAGCAAGCCTCAAAATGATCTTACGAGTGAGCTAAGGGGCGTTTTGCGGCTTATATGTCAACTAGTAAGCCTCAAAATGATCTTACTAGTGAACTAGTGGGCACATTTATGGCCTTACATGTTCACTAGTAAGCGTCAAAATGATCTTACTAGTGAACAAGTGGGCGTTTTGCGGCTTACATCTTCACTAGTAAGCCTCAAAATGATCTTACTAGAGAACTAGTGGGCATTTTGTGGCTTACATGTCAACTAGTAAGCCTCAAAATGATCTTACTAGTGAACTAATGGGCACATTTATGGCCTTACATGTTCACTAGTAAGCGTCAAAATGATCTTACTAGTGAACTAGTGGGCACGTTTATAGCCTTACATGTTCACTAGTAAGCGTGAAAATGATCTTCATCGTGAACTAGTGGGCGTTTTGCGGCTTACATGTAAACTAGTAAGCCTCAAAATGATCTTACGAGTGAGCTAGTGGGCGTTTTGCGGCCTACATGTCAACTAGTAAGCCTCAAAATGATCTTAATAGTGAACTAGTGGGTTCTTTTGTTGCTTACATGTTCACTAGTAAGTGTCACAATGACCTTACTTGTGAACTAGTGAGCGTTTTGTGGCTTACATGTTCACTAGTAAGCCTCAAAATGATCTTACTAGTGAACTAGTGGGCATTTTGTGGCTTACATGTCAACTAGTAAGCCTCAAAATGATCTTACTAGTGAACTAGTGGGTTCTTTTGTGGCTTACATGTTCACTAGTAAGCGTGAAAATGATCTTCATCGTGAACTAGTGGGCGTTTTGCGGCTTACATGTAAACTAGTAAGCCTCAAAATGATCTTACGAGTGAGCTAGTGGGCGTTTTGCGGCCTACATGTCAACTAGTAAGCCTCAAAATGATCTTAATAGTGAACTAGTGGGTTCTTTTGTTGCTTACATGTTCACTAGTAAGTGTCACAATGACCTTACTTGTGAACTAGTGAGCGTTTTGTGGCTTACATGTTCACTAGTAAGCCTCCAAATGATCTTACTAGTGAACTAGTGGGCGTTTTGCGGCTTACATGTCAACTAGTAAGCGTCAAAATGATCTTACGAGTGAACTAGTGGGCGTTTTGCGGCTTACATGTCAACAAGTAAGCCTCAAAATGATCTTACTAATGAACTAGTGGGCGTTTTGCGGCTTACATGTCAACTAGTAAGCCTCACAATGATCTTACTAGCGAACTAGTGGGCACATTTATGGCCTTACATGTAAACTAGTAACCGTTAAAATGATCTTACTAGTGAACTAGTGGGCGTTTTGCGGCTCGCATGTCAACTAGTAAGCCTCAAAATGATCTTACGAGTGAACTAGTGGGTGTTTTGCGGCTTACATGTCAACAAGTAAGCCTCAAAATGATCTTACTAGTGAACTAGTGGGCGTTTTGTGGCTTACATGTCAACTAGCAAGCCTCAAAATGATCTTACGAGTGAGCTAAGGGGCGTTTTGCGGCTTATATGTCAACTAGTAAGCCTCAAAATGATCTTACTAGTGAACTAGTGGGCACATTTATGGCCTTACATGTTCACTAGTAAGCGTCAAAATGATCTTACTAGTGAACAAGTGGGCGTTTTGCGGCTTACATCTTCACTAGTAAGCCTCAAAATGATCTTACTAGAGAACTAGTGGGCATTTTGTGGCTTACATGTCAACTAGTAAGCCTCAAAATGATCTTACTAGTGAACTAATGGGCACATTTATGGCCTTACATGTTCACTAGTAAGCGTCAAAATGATCTTACTAGTGAACTAGTGGGCACGTTTATAGCCTTACATGTTCACTAGTAAGCGTGAAAATGATCTTCATCGTGAACTAGTGGGCGTTTTGCGGCTTACATGTAAACTAGTAAGCCTCAAAATGATCTTACGAGTGAGCTAGTGGGCGTTTTGCGGCCTACATGTCAACTAGTAAGCCTCAAAATGATCTTAATAGTGAACTAGTGGGTTCTTTTGTTGCTTACATGTTCACTAGTAAGTGTCACAATGACCTTACTTGTGAACTAGTGAGCGTTTTGTGGCTTACATGTTCACTAGTAAGCCTCAAAATGATCTTACTAGTGAACTAGTGGGCATTTTGTGGCTTACATGTCAACTAGTAAGCCTCAAAATGATCTTACTAGTGAACTAGTGGGCACATTTATGGCCTTACATGTTCACTAGTAAGCCTAAAAATGATCTTACCAGTGAACTAGTGGGCGTTTTGCGGCTTACATGTCAACTAGTAAGCCTCAAAATGATCTTACTAGTGAACTAGTGGGCATTTTGTGGCTTACATGTCAACTAGTAAGCCTCAAAATGATCTTACTAGTGAACTAGTGGGCACATTTATGGCCTTAAATGTTCACTAGTAAGCCTCAAAATGATCTTACTAGTGAACTAGTGGGCGTTTTGTGGCTTACATGTTCACGAGTAAGCGTCAAAATGATCTTACTAGTGAACTAGTGGGCGTTTTGCGGCTTGCACGTCAACTAGTAAGCCTCAAAATGATCTTACGAGTGAACTAGTGGGCGTTTTGCGGCTTACATGTAAACAAGTAAGCCTCAAAATGATCTTACTAATGAACTAGTGGGCGTTTTGCGGCTTACATGTCAACTAGTAAGCCTCACAATGATCTTACTAGTGAACTAGTGGGCATTTTGTGGCTTACATGTCAAATACTAAGCCTCAAAATGATCTTACTAGTGAACTAGTGGGCACATTTATGGCCTTACATGTTCACGAGTAAGCCTCAAAATGATCTTACTAGTGAACTAGTGAGCGTTTTGTGGCTTACATGTTCACTAGTAAGCGTCAAAATGATCTTACTAGTGAACTAGTAGGCGTTTTGTGGCTTACATCTTCACTAGTAAGCCTCAAAATGACCTTACTAGTGAGCGTTTTGTGGCTTACATGTTCACGAGTAAGCCTCAAAATGATCTTACTAGTGAACTAGTGAGCGTTTTGTGGCTTACATGTTCACTAGTAAGCGTCAAAATGATCTTACTAGTGAACTAGTAGGCGTTTTGTGGCTTACATCTTCACTAGTAAGCCTCAAAATGACCTTACTAGTGGGCATTTTGTGGCTTACATGTCAAATACTAAGCCTCAAAATGATCTTACTAGTGAACTAGTGGGCACATTTATGGCCTTCAATGTTCACTAGTAAGCGTCAAAATGATCTTACTAGTGACATAGTGGGCACATTTATGGCCTTACATGTTCACTAGTAAGCATAAAAATGATCTTACTAGTGAACTAGTGGGCGTTTTGCGGCTTACATGTCAACTAGTAAGCCTCAAAATGATCTTACTAGTGAACTAGTGGGCACATTTATGACCTAACATGTTCACTAGTAAGCGTCAAAATGATCTTACTAGTGAACTAGTAGGTGTTTTGCGGCTTACATGTCAACTAGTAAGCCTCAAAATGATCTTACTAGTGAACTAGTGTGCGTTTTGCGGCTTACATGTTCACTAGTAAGCGTCAAAATGATCTTACGAGTGAGCTAGTGGGCGTTTTGCGGCTTACATGTCAACTAGTAAGCCTCAAAATGATCTTACTAGTGAACTAGTGAGCGTTTTGTGGCTTACATGTTCACTAGTAAGCCTCACAATGATCTTACTAGTGAACTAGTGGGCATTTTGTGGCTTACATGTCAACTAGTAAGCCTCAAAATGATCTTACTAGTGAACTAGTGGGAATTTTGTGGCTTACATGTCAACTACTAAGCCTCAAAATGATCTTACTAGTGAACTAGTGGGCACATTTATGGCCTTACATGTTCACTAGTAAGCCTCAAAATGATCTTAATAGAGAGCGTTTTGTGGCTTACATGTTCACTAGTAAGTGTCAAAATGACTTTACTAGTGAACTAGTGAGTGTTTTGTGGCTTACATGTTCACTAGTAAGCGTCAAAATGATCTTACTAGTGAACTAGTGGGCACATTTATGGCCTAACATGTTCACTAGTAAGCGTCAAAATGATCTTACTAGTGAACTAGTTGGCGTTTTGCGGCTTACATGTCAACTAGTAAGCCTCAAAATGATCTTACTAGTGAACTAGTGAGCGGTTTGTGGCTTACATGTTCACTAGTATGCCTCACAATGATCTTACTAGTGAACTAGTGGGCATTTTGTGGCTTACATGTCAACTACTAAGCCTCAAAATGATCTTACTAGTGAACTAGTGGGCACATTTATGGCCTTACATGTTCACGAGTAAGCCTCAAAATGATCTTACTAGTGAACTAGTGAGCGTTTTGTGGCTTACATGTTCACTAGTAAGTGTCAAAATGATCTTACTAGTGAACTAGTGGGCACATTTATGGCTTTACATGTTCACTAGTAAGCCTCAAAATGATCTTACTAGTGAACTAGTGGGCGTTCTGTGGCTTACATGTTCACCGGTAAGCGTCAGAATGATCTTACTAGTGAACTAGTGGCCGTTTTGTGGCTTACATGTTCAATAGTAAGCCTCAAAATGATCTTACTAGTGAACTAGTGGCCGTTTTGTGGCTTACATGTTCACGAGTAAGGGTCAAAATGACCTTATGTCAGGTTGGTCCAAATTGACACTCAAGAATAACCTAAAGGAGGAGACAGGGACTCGATTCTGGTACCAGGAGGGAACGAGGAGAAGCGTTCGGTTTCAGTTCTCCACACGTAACCCTAACGATCTCCCCCTTCACCTCCTCATTTATTTGGAAAAGCTACTACATAGGTGTGTCCAACCTAAAGGGTGGGGGCTGTTGAACACACACTGAACTTGTTTGACTATGTGTGTGTATGTGAGTGCAATTTACATACATGTGTGCAAATAGACAGAAACATCCCGTTGCAGCTGGTGTTGATGTCTCCATTCACGGTTCAGCCTTGCTCGCTGTTTAGTCTTAACAGTTATCTCTTCCCAGCCACGTCCTCGGAAAGGTGGTTGCGACCCTAACTTCTCACACAGTACAGCAAGCAAAAGTGAGCACATAATGAAGAACATATAATGATTATAGATGTGAGTAAATAATAAAGGATAAATCTTTATTGAAAGCATAAGCGTTCTTCATTGCAGGCAAAGCCAACTAATGATTGCAAGCATAAGCGTTCTTCTTTGCAAGCAAAATCAAACTATACTGACAGGCAGAAGCATTCTTCATTGCGAGCATAAAATGACGACACGAGAATCAACGGAATAATACGTGAATGTATGATTACTAAACAATAATAAATCCAACATTCCCCCCTGTTCATCCTACATTTGCACGTATCATCACACAGAACCTTCCCGACGGTCTTTATTCAGTGGAGTCAATGCCGCACACGCAAACATAGTTACACCCAGGGGCAGGGAGCAAAACGACTAAAAACCATCTATGACCCCCTGATGCCGAAGCGAAATCATGTCATCATCCGAAGAGGCATAATCAACCCCAGAATCACTGCCATCAAACAACAACAGAGGATACATCTCATTCACTTTAGACGTCGTGGGCGCCACAGCTGTAGTAATAAGCCGGATAAGCAGCACTCTGATACAGGGAATGCAACAGCATCCACACAACGTCAAGACAGCTGCAAAAAGAGCAAAAGAGATTAGTACATAAAACACCAAATCCTTGTACTCTCCGAAGGCCTCATGCCACCACTCCGCCCAGAAGGACGTATTCACGCCGGAATGGGCCCTTATTTGGCGAGTCAGGGTGCGGAGGCCTCCAATGGCCTTGGCGAGGGCGCCATCAGGCGCGGTGTTGTTAGGTATGAACGTACAACACTGGTCACCAAACATCGCACATACTCCATTGGTCTCTGCCAAGAGCATATCAACCGCGATGCAGTTCTGAAACGCCATCAGGGAGGTGGCCGCCAATTGCTCTTTTATAGCCAAAACGGCTTCCTCAGTAAAATTTCCGAGCTTCTGGACATTGTAGTGGGGGTAGTTGATCCTGTCAACATTCTTATTAGGGGTAACCCAAATGAAAATGGATTCCCAACCGGCAGCAATCTGGTTAACCAACTTATACTCATCTGGCACGCCACGAGGAACCCCAATTGCGTCTATATAGGTGGGATCGCCATCCCTCCAGGAGGCGTCACGCCGGAACCGGAGAAGGTTACTTCCTGTCATCGACGATAACGCAGCCCCCTGTATATCCTCCGCTGTTGATGGAAACACAGTTACTGGCAAAAGCAGTGATACCAATGCACAGACACCAGAAAATGAAAAACACTCGCCTGCGATAACCATAATTCGCCTTCAAAATCATTAGAAGTACACTACTTCATCACACCGTATCCGCAGTAACATAAAATAAAAATAAAATAACAAAAGAATGAAAAATAGCTCAACTTTCTGCAGAGAATAACTACATCACCGTCGGGTTGTTTTCCTTTTACCACCAAAGAAAAGATCGTAAACGCATAAAATCACCTAAGAAATGTATTTAAAATCCATATCTGAACCATTACGACCAAATCAATGCACCATTTGAACTAGAAATAAATCAATAAACGGTTATAAATTCAATTTCAGCCGAGCAACATCACCAGAGGAGCACAGTACACAAATCACTTCAATCTCCAAAACAAACCCAAATAAAAAAGTTGTGCTCTTTTCTACCACTCATGGTGTGTTCACTACTCCATTTTTATTTTCATAATGAGATCGACTAGATCGATTATAAATAAAATACTTTTGCCACAAAAACAAAAAAGTATACAACAATTTGTGCCGCAATGTGTTTCTTCATTTCCCTTCCCCAGATCATCCAGATCACAGGTGTCAAAGTCGAAACCCCATGTACTTATGTGGCCCGTGAAAGCAATTGACGCGCATCAACTGCCATAAACCCTGCTAAAATCTGTACCGAAATGCCCAAATTCTATATGAATAATGTCGAGATTTTGTGATAATTTTGTTACCTGTTAAAACACTCAACCAAACAATAATTGAACAAAATATGACTGGCTTCAGAATTGGCACAATTCATCCATATGTAGTTGTTAGCAAATAATTTCATCATTGTATTTCTGATATATCCACTCCATGTACATATCTTTGTATACAGCGATGGTTGATTCAAGTTGCTCTGTAAACACAGTTGAGTTGAGTTGTACAATTAATAAAATATAACCAATTAATCAAATTTCTCCGTCGTACCGGCCCATCGAAGGAAGGTGTAACCCCAAAGCGGCCTCAAAGATGAGTTTGACACCCCTGGTCTAGATCTATTCGCAAAATGTAGGTTATTATTAAAAAAAATACATCCCCATTCACATGTGCTAAAGGAGAGCACAAATACCATATAAAAAAGGAGAACAGTCGACCATGTGTTAGTGTGATCATATAACAGGAAATGACATACCACCACTGATATTCTAGCATGTCGACAGAAACACACCCTAAGTGAGTGCAAAGGTGTCTTGAAACTTCTTCCGCCGGTCGTTTGATGTTCCCAGTAACTAAAATACTGTGCCCATCGCGTCACCGGACTTCGCTCACCTTCCTCAGTGGTTGTTTCTGTCGAGATGACCTTTTCACAATGTCCATCAAACGGTGTGGTCATCAAAACTTCAAAGAAACACAATGTTTGTTTTTCATGTTTCGAATCAGAGCCATGTCTGCTGGAACCTGCTGTGAAAAAGGCACAATCGTCCTACGGCAATCTCAATTCATTTTTTTTCTAAACATTCTCACATATTGTCAACCGAATCAGCTTAATTTCCTAGTTCACAATTTTGTAGAAATTATCAATAATATATATAGTCTCCCAAACAATATTTCGAACAAAGAAGAAAACACCATTCTCGTAATATTAACATATAAGTCAATTCAATTTCAATTCAATTTCTTTAATTGAATTTTAACCATATACTTTCAGACTTGCTACCAATCCTGCAGATTGTGGATGGCAGGAGCAATAGTGTCTCAAATAAAATGTGAAACATGCATTCCATTTTATCAATTTTCGACCCATTTTGGAAAAGCCTCAACCAAACCCCCTCATGAATTCAACGAAAACCATCTACATTATCTGAAATGGAGATGTAGTTCAAAATGTACCGTATTCCAACATTGGTTAAAACCATAGGTTGTATCATGTTTCCGAACCAGAGACACCATTCCCCCTGCCAATGCGTGAGATAATCCATGACACAAAAAGGAAGTTTGGACATATGTCCGCGTGGGTCCCAATTTGTTGCCGCATATAAAACAGAAGTGAACTGAAACCAAAACGTTATCATGTTGCTGTTAGTCAGCAAGTCCCCCCTAAAAAAAAGAAATCGTTGCCGTGTGAGCCGCGTAACTATCACAACATGATACAAAAACGAACAACATTCGTCACACTGAATTAACAATACTTCACGTGTTATACAACAACCGCAAACCGCAAAATAACTATACAAATCAGTTTTAAGCCAATAAACTGATGAGTTGCCGTAATGTAACGGGGCACCAATTTTGAAAAGCGACGCATAAATAGGCTCCCGTATATGCTCAAACAGTTTGTGCACAAACTGAAAGTCGCACAAACCCACCTAAATATAGCCCGCAAAACGCGCTTGTTTATATCAAGATTCCTCCCTTCGCCCGTTAAACCGAGATGTACCCAATAAAACGACCCATCACTATATGAAGCAATACATTCAGTCATTCAATGTCCGATCCGCTTTTATCCTCACGAGGTTCGCGGGGGTGAGTGGAGTTTATTCCATCCAACTCCGGGCAGCAGGATGGGGACAACCCGAACCGGTCGCCAACCAATTACAGGGCACACAGACACAAGCACAACCACCCAAGCCCATGCTCACACCTAGGGACAATTTAGAGTTTCCAATCAGGCAGTCATGCAGGTCATCGCAATATTAATATGAAACAAACAACAAACAACACACACACAAAACGGGAGATAAGATGAGATGAGTTTGTTGTACTTCCTCCTACAACCTCTCAAATCACTATTACCTGTTCACATTCCAACAAACAAACAGACAAACAAACAAACAATCAAAAAACAAACAAACAAACACCCATCAGGAAGCCACAACAAAGTAGCACGGTTAAGCACTGTGCATTTTTCCAGCGTTAAAGGGGATCGACATAACAACATAGACACACAAAATAAATGCCAAACAGGCGACAAAAAAACGTCATGCTAGTGTGCAACAGCTCATCCCTTTATCTTTTTTTTTTCTAGCACTCTTCCAGCATGCAGAGTTCACACCATACACTGCTGCCAAAAGGCTTATCTATGCCACAACTGTCTTTGGTAAACACCACCTAGGGTGCGTGATACTCAAAAATGCCACTGTTGACCTTAAAACGTGCAGTCATACTAAGTTAACGAAGCCAATTGTAAATTATTCACACGTGACCCTGAAACGTGCTGATTAAAGCTGGAAGATTTTGCTCTTGTGACAAACGAAATTAGAAATCCAGCCTGTGTATGCACAAATGAGATGTGTCGTAAAATCTGACGGGTTTTTTTATGACTCAAACCAACAAGAATTTGTATGTTCGACGATAGCTTCAACTCTAGTCATTAAATTTCATAATGACGGAAGGCACAACACAATCCACGGATAGCAAAGTTGTAACAGAATTTTCCAAATTCATGAGACAAGACCATCATTCCTCCCACATCAGGAGCCGTGATGGCTCTTATCAGGTTTCAAGAGAAATGTGCATCTTATGAACGTAATCTAAAAAAAACATTGGAACATAATCGGAACATCCTGGCAATTAGCAGCATAACAGAAGCATTTATAAAACAAATAAGATAACTGAAACCCACAGACATTAACATTCACAAATCATCCAGATCAAGGCCTTCACTGTATACTTACACATTCTAACTCCTTCCAGAAAGTTAACAACGTCCCACACACGTCCACTGTTTACGACTTACAAACAACCATCTAAGCATCTCGTGACCTTCCGGCCCATTTCAACCTAAACACACGGTGACCTCCTCATTCGTAGCATCACTGTGTCAAACCTCACCTGCCTGTGCCTTTCTTTATTCTCAACATACTCAACTTCCATCATCACCTTACGTCTCACCATCAATATTTTCACTTGCCTGTCACCCACTATAAGTATCCAAAACTCTCTGTGTCACCACACCCATACTTAACCATTTTATTTCTTTACCTGATTTACACATACTTCATGTAGCGCCGGTTGAAATTATGAAGCTGAAGTGGTGTTAGGAATTATAATAAAAACAGTTTCAATTACAAGTACCGGTAATTATAATAGATGCCATACAAACCTTCTAGACTGCAAAAGCCAGAAAACAAAACAAACAAGACTCCATGAGTCGCGCCAAGAGTCACGCTTATCTACACACCCACACGCAAAGACTAATTCAACACATGTTCGCAGACACAAGCCTACAGACAAACCAAAATATTCACCTTACTACCGCTCACAACCAAGTTAAGCACATCCAAACTTTTAATTTTGTCATCCGCGAGAAGACTTCACTCCATCCAAATATCGATACAGTATACACCATCAATTTACTGTCAAACAAGCCGCCATCCAAACTTGTTGCTCCTCAGCTCCATTTAGATGATATGATTTTCGCAGATCCTCCATTTCCTGGACAAATTGTACCACGTCAATTTTATGTGATGTAATGCCGTCTACGGCTTTTTTTTACATCTTCTTGTGTCCATGTTCTATAAACAAGAATGACAGGCGACTCACCTTTTATGTCTGGATCTGCAACTTCAATCATGGGAAAAGCGTCTCGTACCTCACTCCCGGATGAGTCAACCTTCGTCGCAGCAGGGGAAAAAACACTACTCCAATTTTTTGAAAATTCCACTCTGTAAGAGGGTGGAGAGGATGGTGGAAAAGGAGGAGATGTCGGAAGAGTCGGATATAACGGTGGTGTATTTTTCTATCCACGTATCTAAATGTTTTATCTTCGAAGGACATTGTCTCTCTACGAATCTCCAGTCCTTACATGTTAACTTCTTTTTGGGATCACCTCTCTCCATGGTCTTACTATTATGAACCCCCATTTGCGAATTAGGGGGTGGAACTTTGAGAATTTGAGAATTTTTTGTTTAGAGTCAGCGATTTACCTAGGGTAACTAGGCTGACTATTCCCTTGAACAGGGTGGCAATTTCTCCGACTGAGGTAATTTCCAACCTTCTACCACCACGGTGGCGGGAAATTCTTGCCTCTGCTTCCTCAGACAGTTGCCACAACAAATGTCCTGTTCAGATGAGGTAGCGAACCTCCACTCACACAGTTACACAGTCATACATTTATGCGCATTTAATTTGGTTTTATCCTATTACCTTGACCAGAGGTAACGCACTATATAGACATTATAAATGTCCCCACTTTGGGACGAATAAAGGATATCTTATCTTATTTATACCCGGGGTTTAACACACATTATTTACACACGGAGTTTAAGCACGTGCAGGACACCGTCGCCCTCATCAGTTTAGAGACTTGCACGGTCTGTATGCCTGATAGGGACTAGTATGGCTCAGGGCTTTACGGCTTAAAAAGACCTCGTCTTTTTGCCGGCGCGCAAACACTCAATCACCGTTGAAAGAGTTCCTTCTCAACAAACCCCTCTCAGGCTCACACAGGGTCTCGAACCAGGCGTTCGAACCAAACTACAACACCTGCCCTGAGAGTGTTTCAATTGAAAACGGGTTTAAAGACCCCGACCTCCGTCTTTACAAACCCGGCGCGCAAACACTCCTCGAGTGTCGATGCGGAGTTTAAGTACGTACAGGACACCGCCGCCCTACTTACCAAGAGTAGTCCTCTCTCCTCTGGGATTCGCGTCAACCCTCAGCCCCCAGACGAGGAGCCGAAACCCAGTCCCAGAAAGGGTGTCTTTGCCATGGCCACGGTCTTCCTGGCCGTCGACTCAGCGTCTGGAGGCGTCAGGTATGTTGCGATCCCGGACGAGCCCCCAAAAATGTCAGGTTGGTCCAAATTGACACTCAAGAATAACCTAAAGGAGGAGACAGGAGACTCGATTCTCGTACCAGGAGGGAATGAGGAGAAGCGTTCGGTTTCAGTTCTCCACACGTAACCCTAACGATCTCCCCCTTCACCTCCTCATTTATTGGGAAAAGCTACTACATAGGTGTGTCCAACCTAAAGGGTGGGGGCTGTTGAACACACACTGAACTTGTTTGACTATGTGTGTGTATGTGAGTGCAATTTACGTACATGTGTGCAAATAGACATAAACATCCCGTTGCAGCTGGTGTTGATGTCTCCATTCACGGTTCAGCCTTGCTCGCTGTTTAGTCTTAACAGTTATCTCTTCCCAGCCACGTCCTCGGAAAGGTGGTTGCGACCCTAACTTCTCACACAGTACAGCAAGCAAAAGTGAGCACATAATGAAGAACATATAATGATTATAGATGTGAGTAAATAATAAAGGATAAATCTTTATTGAAAGTATAAGCGTTCTTCATTGCAGGCAAAGCCAACTAATGATTGCAAGGATAAGCGTTCTTTGCAAGCAAAATCAAACTATACTGACAGGCAGAAGCATTCTTCATTGCGAGCATAAAATGACGACACGAGAATCAACCGAATAATACGTGAATGTATGATTACTAAACAATAATCAATCCAACACCTTACTAGTGAACTAGTGAGCGTTTTGTGGCTTACATGTTCACTAGTAAGCCTCAAAATGATCTTACGAGTGAGCTAAGGGGCGTTTTGTGGCTTACATGTCAACTAGTAAGCCTCAAAATGATCTTACTAGTGAACTAGTGGGTTCTTTTGTGGATGACATGTTCACTAGTAAGCGTCACAATGACCTTACTTGTGAACTAGTGAGCGTTTTGTGGCTTACATGTTCACTAGTAAGCGTCAAAATGATCTTACTAGTGAACTAGTGGGCGTTTTGTGGCTTACATGTTCACTAGTAAGACTCAAAATGATCTTACTAGTGAACTAGTGGGCGTTTTGTGGCTTACATCTTCACTCGTTAGCCTCAAAATGATCTTACTAGTGAACTAGTGGGCGTTTTGTGGCTTACATGTGAACTAGTAAGCCTCAAAATGATCTTACTAGTGAACTAGTGGGCACATTTATGGCCTTACATGTTCACTAGTAAGCCTCAAAATGATCTTACCAGTGAACTAGTGGGGGATTTGCGGCTTATATGTCAACTAGTAAGCCTCAAAATGATCTTACTAGTGAACTAGTGGGGATTTTGTGGCTTACATGTCAACTAGTAAGCCTCAAAATGATCTTACCAGTGAACTAGTGGGCACATTTATGGCCTTACATGTTCACTAGTAAGCCTCAAAATGATCTTACCAGTGAACTAGTGGGGGTTTTGCGGCTTATATGTCAACTAGTAAGCCTCAAAATGATCTTACTAGTGAACTAGTGGGGATTTTGTGGCTTACATGTCAACTAGTAAGCCTCAAAATGATCTTACCAGTGAACTCTTGGGCGTTTTGTGGCTTACATGTTCACGAGTAAGCGTCAAAATGATCTTACTAGTGAACTAGTGGCCGTTTTGCGGCTTACATGTCAACAAGTAAGCCTCAAAATGATCTTACTAATGAACTAGTGGGCGTTTTGTGGCTTACATGTTCACGAGTAAGCGTCAAAATGACCTTACTAGTGAATTAGTGAGCGTTTTGTGGCTTACATGTCAACGAGTAAGCCTCAAAATGATCTTACTAGTGAACTAGTGGGCACATTTATGGCCTTACATGTTCACCAGTAAGCGTCAAAATGATCTTACTAGTGAACTAGTGGGCGTTTTGCGGCTTGCATGTCAACTAGTAAGCCTCAAAATGATCTTACGAGTGAACTAGTGGGCATTTTGCGGCTTACATGTCAACAAGTAAGCCTCAAAATTATCTTACTAGTGAACTAGTGGGCGTTTTGTGGCTTACATGTTAACTAGTAAGCGTCAAAATGATCTTACTAGTGAACAAGTGGGCGTTTTGTGGCTTACATCTTCACTAGTAAGCCTCAAAATGATCTTACTAGAGAACTAGTGGGCATTTTGTGGCTTACATGTCAACTAGTAAGCCTCAAAATGATCTTACTAGTGAACTAGTGGGCACGTTTATGGCCTTACATGTCAACTAGTAAGCGTGAAAATGATCTTACTCGTGAACTAGTGGGCGTTTTGCGGCTTACATGTCAACTAGTAAGCCTCAAAATGATCTTACCAGTGAACTAGTGGGCGTTTTGCGGCTTACATGTCAACTAGTAAGCCTCAAAATGATCTTACTAGTGAAGTAGTGGGCACATTTATGGCCTTACGTGTTCACTAGTAAGCGTCAAAATGATCTTACTAGTAAACTAGTGGGCGTTTTGTGGCTTACATCTTCACTTGTAAGCCTCAAAATGATCTTACTAGTGAACTAGTGGGCGTTTTGTGGCTTACATGTTCACTAGTTAGCCTCAAAATGATCTTACTAGTGAACTAGTGAGCGTTTTGTGGCTTACATGTTAACTAGTAAGCGTCAAAATGACCTTACTAGTGAACTAGTGACAATTTGTGGCTTACATGTTCACGAGTAAGCGTCAAAATGACCTTACTAGTGAACTAGTGAGCGTTTTGTGGCTTACATGTTCACTAGTAAGCGTCAAAATGATCTTACTAGTGAACTAGTGGGCGTTTTGTGGCTTACATGTTCACTAGTAAGCCTCAAAATGATCTTACTAGTGAACTAGTGGGCGTTTTGTGGCTTTTATGTCAAATAGTAAGCCTCAATATGATCTTACTAGTGAACTAGTGGGCACATTTATGGCCTTACGTGTTCACTAGTAAGCGTCAAAATGATCTTACTAGTAAGCGTCAAAATGATCTTACTAGTAAACTAGTGGGCGTTTTGTGGCTTACATATTCACTTGTAAGCCTCCAAATGATCTTACTAGTGAACTAGTGGGCGTTTTGTGGCTTACATGTCAACTAGTTAGCCTCAAAATGATCTTACTAGTGAACTAGTGGGCACATTTATGGTCTTACATGTTCACTAGTAAGCCTCAAAATGATCTTACCAGTGAACTAGTGGGCGTTTTGTGGCTTACATGTCAACTAGTAAGCCTCAAAATGATCTTACTAGTGAACTAGTGGGGATTTTGTGGCTTACATGTCAACTAGTAAGCCCCAAAATGATCTTACGAGTGAACTAGTGGGCACATTTATGGCCTTACATGTTCACTTGTAAGCCTCAAAATGATCTTACTAGTATAGTAGTGGGCGTTTTGTGGCTTACATGTTCACGAGTAAGCGTCAAAATGATCTTACTAGTGAACTAGTGGGTGTTTTGCGGCTTGCATGTCAACTAGTAAGCCTCAAAATTATCTTACGAGTGAACTAGTGGGAGTTTTGCAGCTTACATGTCAACAAGGAAGCCTCAAAATTATCTTACTAATGAACTAGTGGGCGTTTTGTGGCTTACATGTTCACTAGTAAGCGTCAAAATGACCTTACTAGTGAATTAGTGAGCGTTTTGTGGCTTACATGTCAACTAGTAAGCCTCAAAATGATCTTACTAGTGAACTAGTGGGCGTTTTGTGGCTTACATGTCAACTACTAAGCCTCAAAATGATCTTACTAGTGAACTAGTGGGCACATTTATGGCCTTACATGTTCACGAGTAAGCCTCAAAATGATCTTACTAGTGAACTAGTGAGCGTTTTGTGGCTTACATGTTCACTAGTAAGCGTCAAAATGATCTTACTAGTGAACTAGGAGGCGTTTTGTGGCTTACATCTTCACTAGTAAGCCTCAAAATGACCTTACTAGTGAGCGTTTTGTGGCTTACATGTTCACTAGTACGCGTCAAAATGACCTTACTAGTGAACTAGTGGGCACATTTATGGCCTTACATGTTCACTAGTAAGCGTCAAAATGATCTTACTAGTGAACTAGTAGGCGTGTTGCGGCTTACATGTCAACTAGTAAGCCTCAAAATGATCTTACTAGTGAACTAGTGTGCGTTTTGCGGCTTACATGTTCACTAGTAAGCGTCAAAATGATCTTACGAGTGAGCTAGTGGGCGTTTTGCGGCTTACATGTCAACTAGTAAGCCTCAAAATGATCTTACTAGTGAACAAGTGGGCATTTTGTGGCTTACATGTCAACTACTAAGCCTCAAAATGATCTTACTAGTGAACTAGTGGGCACATTTATGGCCTTACATGTTCACTAGTAAGCCTCAAAATGATCTTACTAGAGAGCGTTTTGTGGCTTACATGTTCACTAGTAAGTGTCAAAATGACTTTACTAGTGAACTAGTGAGTGTTTTGTGGCTTACATGTTCACTAGTAAGCGTCAAAATGATCTTACTAGTGAACTAGTGGGCGTTTTGTGGCTTACATGTTCACTAGTAAGCCTCAAAATGATCTTACTAGTGAACTAGTGGGCGTTTTGTGGCTTACATGTCAAATAGTAAGCCTCGATATGATCTTACTAGTGAACTAGTGGGCACATTTATGGCCTTACGTGTTCACTAGTAAGCGTCAAAATGATCTTACTAGTAAACTAGTGGGCGTTTTGTGGCTTACATCTTCACTTGTAAGCCTCAAAATGATCTTACTAGTGAACTAGTGGGCGTCAAACTGATCTTACTAGTGACTTAGTGGGCACATTTATGGCCTTACATGTTCACTAGTAAGCATAAAAATGATCTTACTAGTGAACTAGTGGGCGTTTTGCGGCTTACATGTCAACTAGTAAGCCTCAAAATGATCTTACTAGTGAACTAGTGGGCACATTTATGACCTAACATGTTCACTAGTAAGCGTCAAAATGATCTTACTAGTGAACTAGTAGGCGTTTTGCGGCTTACATGTCAACTAGTAAGCCTCAAAATGATCTTACTAGTGAACTAGTGTGCGTTTTGCGGCTCACATGTTCACTAGTAAGCGTCATAATGGTCTTACGAGTGACCTAGTGGGCGTTTTGCGGCTTACATGTCAACTAGTAAGCCTCAAAATGATCTTACTAGTGAACTAGTGGGAATTTTGTGGCTTACATGTCAACTACTAAGCCTCAAAATGATCTTACTAGTGAACTAGTGGGCACATTTATGGCCTTACATGTTCACTAGTAAGCCTCAAAATGATCTTACTAGAGAGCGTTTTGTGGCTTACATGTTCACTAGTAAGTGTCAAAATGACTTTACTAGTGAACTAGTGAGTGTTTTGTGGCTTACATGTTCACTAGTAAGCGTCAAAATGATCTTACTAGTGAACTAGTGGGCACATTTATGGCCTAACATGTTCACTAGTAAGCGTCAAAATGATCTTACCAGTGAACTAGTGGGCGTTTTGCGGCTTACATGTCAACTAGTAAGCCTCAAAATGATCTTACTAGTGAACTAGTGGGGATTTTGTGGCTTACATGTCAACTAGTAAGCCCCAAAATGATCTTACGAGTGAACTAGTGGGCACATTTATGGCCTTACATGTTCACTTGTAAGCCTCAAAATGATCTTACTAGTATAGTAGTGGGCGTTTTGTGGCTTACATGTTCACGAGTAAGCGTCAAAATGATCTTACTAGTGAACTAGTGGGTGTTTTGCGGCTTGCATGTCAACTAGTAAGCCTCAAAATTATCTTACGAGTGAACTAGTGGGAGTTTTGCGGCTTACATGTCAACAAGGAAGCCTCAAAATTATCTTACTAATGAACTAGTGGGCGTTTTGTGGCTTACATGTTCACTAGTAAGCGTCAAAATGACCTTACTAGTGAATTAGTGAGCGTTTTGTGGCTTACATGTCAACTAGTAAGCCTCAAAATGATCTTACTAGTGAACTAGTGGGCGTTTTGTGGCTTACATCTTCACTCGTAAGCCTCAAAATGATCTTACTAGTGAACTAGTGGGCGTTTGTGGCTTACATGTCAACTAGTAAGCCTCAAAATGATCTAACTAGTGAACTAGTGGGCGTTTTGTGGCTTAAATGTTCACTAGTAAGCCTCAAAATGATCTTACCAGTGAACTAGTGGCCGTTTTGTGGCTTACATGTTCACGAGTAAGGGTCAAAATGATCTTACTAGTGAACTAGTGGGCGTTTTGCGGCTTGCACGTACACTAGTAAGCCTCAAAATGATCTTACGAGTGAACTAGTGGGCGTTTTGCGGCTTACATGTCAACTAGTAAGCCTCAAAATGATCTTACTAGTGAACTAGTGGGGATTTTGTGGCTTACATGTCAACTAGTAAGCCCCAAAATGATCTTACGAGTGAACTAGTGGGCACATTTATGGCCTTACATGTTCACTTGTAAGCCTCAAAATGATCTTACTAGTATAGTAGTGGGCGTTTTGTGGCTTACATGTTCACGAGTAAGCGTCAAAATGATCTTACTAGTGAACTAGTGGGTGTTTTGCGGCTTGCATGTCAACTAGTAAGCCTCAAAATTATCTTACGAGTGAACTAGTGGGAGTTTTGCGGCTTACATGTCAACAAGGAAGCCTCAAAATTATCTTACTAATGAACTAGTGGGCGTTTTGTGGCTTACATGTTCACTAGTAAGCGTCAAAATGACCTTACTAGTGAATTAGTGAGCGTTTTGTGGCTTACATGTCAACTAGTAAGCCTCAAAATGATCTTACTAGTGAACTAGTGGGCGTTTTGTGGCTTACATCTTCACTCGTAAGCCTCAAAATGATCTTACTAGTGAACTAGTGGGCGTTTTGTGGCTTAAATGTTCACTAGTAAGCCTCAAAATGATCTTACCAGTGAACTAGTGGCCGTTTTGTGGCTTACATGTTCACGAGTAAGTGTCAAAATGATCTTACTAGTGAACTAGTGGGCGTTTTGCGGCTTGCACGTACACTAGTAAGCCTCAAAATGATCTTACGAGTGAACTAGTGGGCGTTTTGCGGCTTACATGTCAACAAGTAAGCCTCAAAATGATCTTACTAATGAACTAGTGGGCGTTTTGCGGCTTACATGTCAACTAGTAAGCCTCACAATGATCTTACTAGTGAACTAGTGGGCATTTTGTGGCTTACATGTCAACTACTAAGCCTCAAAATGATCTTACCAGTGAACTAGTGGGCACATTTATGGCCTTACATGTTCACGAGTAAGCCTCAAAATGATCTTACTAGTGAACTAGTGAGCGTTTTGTGGCTTACATGTTCACTAGTAAGCGTCAAAATGATCTTACTAGTGAACTAGGAGGCGTTTTGTGGCTTACATCTTCACTAGTAAGCCTCAAAATGACCTTACTAGTGAGCGTTTTGTGGCTTACATGTTCACTAGTAAGCGTCAAAATGACCTTACTAGTGAACTAGTGGGCACATTTATGGCCTTACATGTTCACTAGTAAGCGTCAAAATGATCTTACTAGTGACTTAGTGGGCACATTTATGGCCTTACATGTTCACTAGTAAGCATAAAAATGATCTTACTAGTGAACTAGTGGGCGTTTTGTGGCTTACATCTTCACTTGTAAGCCTCAAAATGATCTTACTAGTGAACTAGTGGGCGTCAAAATGATCTTACTAGTGACTTAGTGGGCACATTTATGGCCTTACATGTTCACTAGTAAGCATAAAAATGATCTTACTAGTGAACTAGTGGGCGTTTTGCGGCTTACATGTCAACTAGTAAGCCTCAAAATGATCTTACTAGTGAACTAGTGGGCACATTTATGACCTAACATGTTCACTAGTAAGCGTCAAAATGATCTTACTAGTGAACTAGTAGGCGTTTTGCGGCTTACATGTCAACTAGTAAGCCTCAAAATGATCTTACTAGTGAACTAGTGTGCGTTTTGCGGCTCACATGTTCACTAGTAAGCGTCATAATGGTCTTACGAGTGACCTAGTGGGCGTTTTGCGGCTTACATGTCAACTAGTAAGCCTCAAAATGATCTTACTAGTGAACTAGTGGGAATTTTGTGGCTTACATGTCAACTACTAAGCCTCAAAATGATCTTACTAGTGAACTAGTGGGCACATTTATGGCCTTACATGTTCACTAGTAAGCCTCAAAATGATCTTACTAGAGAGCGTTTTGTGGCTTACATGTTCACTAGTAAGTGTCAAAATGACTTTACTAGTGAACTAGTGAGTGTTTTGTGGCTTACATGTTCACTAGTAAGCGTCAAAATGATCTTACTAGTGAACTAGTGGGCACATTTATGGCCTAACATGTTCACTAGTAAGCGTCAAAATGATCTTACCAGTGAACTAGTGGGCGTTTTGCGGCTTACATGTCAACTAGTAAGCCTCAAAATGATCTTACTAGTGAACTAGTGGGGATTTTGTGGCTTACATGTCAACTAGTAAGCCCCAAAATGATCTTACGAGTGAACTAGTGGGCACATTTATGGCCTTACATGTTCACTTGTAAGCCTCAAAATGATCTTACTAGTATAGTAGTGGGCGTTTTGTGGCTTACATGTTCACGAGTAAGCGTCAAAATGATCTTACTAGTGAACTAGTGGGTGTTTTGCGGCTTGCATGTCAACTAGTAAGCCTCAAAATTATCTTACGAGTGAACTAGTGGGAGTTTTGCGGCTTACATGTCAACAAGGAAGCCTCAAAATTATCTTACTAATGAACTAGTGGGCGTTTTGTGGCTTACATGTTCACTAGTAAGCGTCAAAATGACCTTACTAGTGAATTAGTGAGCGTTTTGTGGCTTACATGTCAACTAGTAAGCCTCAAAATGATCTTACTAGTGAACTAGTGGGCGTTTTGTGGCTTACATCTTCACTCGTAAGCCTCAAAATGATCTTACTAGTGAACTAGTGGGCGTTTGTGGCTTACATGTCAACTAGTAAGCCTCAAAATGATCTAACTAGTGAACTAGTGGGCGTTTTGTGGCTTAAATGTTCACTAGTAAGCCTCAAAATGATCTTACCAGTGAACTAGTGGCCGTTTTGTGGCTTACATGTTCACGAGTAAGGGTCAAAATGATCTTACTAGTGAACTAGTGGGCGTTTTGCGGCTTGCACGTACACTAGTAAGCCTCAAAATGATCTTACGAGTGAACTAGTGGGCGTTTTGCGGCTTACATGTCAACTAGTAAGCCTCAAAATGATCTTACTAGTGAACTAGTGGGGATTTTGTGGCTTACATGTCAACTAGTAAGCCCCAAAATGATCTTACGAGTGAACTAGTGGGCACATTTATGGCCTTACATGTTCACTTGTAAGCCTCAAAATGATCTTACTAGTATAGTAGTGGGCGTTTTGTGGCTTACATGTTCACGAGTAAGCGTCAAAATGATCTTACTAGTGAACTAGTGGGTGTTTTGCGGCTTGCATGTCAACTAGTAAGCCTCAAAATTATCTTACGAGTGAACTAGTGGGAGTTTTGCGGCTTACATGTCAACAAGGAAGCCTCAAAATTATCTTACTAATGAACTAGTGGGCGTTTTGTGGCTTACATGTTCACTAGTAAGCGTCAAAATGACCTTACTAGTGAATTAGTGAGCGTTTTGTGGCTTACATGTCAACTAGTAAGCCTCAAAATGATCTTACTAGTGAACTAGTGGGCGTTTTGTGGCTTACATCTTCACTCGTAAGCCTCAAAATGATCTTACTAGTGAACTAGTGGGCGTTTTGTGGCTTAAATGTTCACTAGTAAGCCTCAAAATGATCTTACCAGTGAACTAGTGGCCGTTTTGTGGCTTACATGTTCACGAGTAAGCGTCAAAATGATCTTACTAGTGAACTAGTGGGCGTTTTGCGGCTTGCACGTACACTAGTAAGCCTCAAAATGATCTTACGAGTGAACTAGTGGGCGTTTTGCGGCTTACATGTCAACAAGTAAGCCTCAAAATGATCTTACTAATGAACTAGTGGGCGTTTTGCGGCTTACATGTCAACTAGTAAGCCTCACAATGATCTTACTAGTGAACTAGTGGGCATTTTGTGGCTTACATGTCAACTACTAAGCCTCAAAATGATCTTACCAGTGAACTAGTGGGCACATTTATGGCCTTACATGTTCACGAGTAAGCCTCAAAATGATCTTACTAGTGAACTAGTGAGCGTTTTGTGGCTTACATGTTCACTAGTAAGCGTCAAAATGATCTTACTAGTGAACTAGGAGGCGTTTTGTGGCTTACATCTTCACTAGTAAGCCTCAAAATGACCTTACTAGTGAGCGTTTTGTGGCTTACATGTTCACTAGTAAGCGTCAAAATGACCTTACTAGTGAACTAGTGGGCACATTTATGGCCTTACATGTTCACTAGTAAGCGTCAAAATGATCTTACTAGTGACTTAGTGGGCACATTTATGGCCTTACATGTTCACTAGTAAGCATAAAAATGATCTTACTAGTGAACTAGTGGGCGTTTTGCGGCTTACATGTCAACTAGTAAGCCTCAAAATGATCTTACTAGTGAACTAGTGGGCACATTTATGACCTAACATGTTCACTAGTAAGCGTCAAAATGATCTTACTAGTGAACTAGTAGGCGTTTTGCGGCTTACATGTCAACTAGTAAGCCTCAAAATGATCTTACTAGTGAACTAGTGTGCGTTTTGCGGCTTACATGTTCACTAGTAAGCGTCAAAATGATCTTACGAGTGAGCTAGTGGGCGTTTTGCGGCTTACATGTCAACTAGTAAGCCTCAAAATGATCTTACTAGTGAACTAGTGGGCATTTTGTGGCTTACATGTCAACTACTAAGCCTCAAAATGATCTTACTAGTGAACTAGTGGGCACATTTATGGCCTTACATGTTCACTAGTAAGCCTCAAAATGATCTTACTAGAGAGCGTTGTGGCTTACATGTTCACTAGTAAGTGTCAAAATGACTTTACTAGTGAACTAGTGAGTGTTTTGTGGCTTACATGTTCACTAGTAAGCGTCAAAATGATCTTACTAGTGAACTAGTGGGCGTTTTGTGGCTTACATGTTCACTAGTAAGCCTCAAAATGATCTTACTAGTGAACTAGTGGGCGTTTTGTGGCTTACATGTCAAATAGTAAGCCTCAATATGATCTTACTAGTGAACTAGTGGGCACATTTATGGCCTTACGTGTTCACTAGTAAGCGTCAAAATGATCTTACTAGTAAACTAGTGGGCGTTTTGTGGCTTACATCTTCACTTGTAAGCCTCAAAATGATCTTACTAGTGAACTAGTGGGTGTCAAAATGATCTTACTAGTGACTTAGTGGGCACATTTATGGCCTTACATGTTCACTAGTAAGCATAAAAATGATCTTACTAGTGAACTAGTGGGCGTTTTGCGGCTTACATGTCAACTAGTAAGCCTCAAAATGATCTTACTAGTGAACTAGTGGGCACATTTATGACCTAACATGTTCACTAGTAAGCGTCAAAATGATCTTACTAGTGAAATAGTAGGCGTTTTGCGGCTTACATGTCAACTAGTAAGCCTCAAAATGATCTTACTAGTGAACTAGTGTGCGTTTTGCGGCTCACATGTTCACTAGTAAGCGTCATAATGATCTTACGAGTGACCTAGTGGGCGTTTTGCGGCTTACATGTCAACTAGTAAGCCTCAAAATGATCTTACTAGTGAACTAGTGGGCATTTTGTGGCTTACATGTCAACTACTAAGCCTCAAAATGATCTTACTAGTGAACTAGTGGGCACATTTATGGCCTTACATGTTCACTAGTAAGCCTCAAAATGATCTTACTAGAGAGCGTTTTGTGGCTTACATGTTCACTAGTAAGTGTCAAAATGACTTTACTAGTGAACTAGTGTGCGTTTTGCGGCTTACATGTTCACTAGTAAGAGTCAAAATGATCTTACGAGTGAGCTAGTTGGCGTTTTGCGGCTTACATGTCAACTAGTAAGCCTCAAAATGATCTTACTAGTGAACTAGTGAGCGTTTTGTGGCTTACATGTTCACTAGTAAGCCTCACAATGATCTTACTAGTGAACTAGTGGGCATTTTGTGGCTTACATGTCAACTACTAAGCCTCAAAATGATCTTACTAGTGAACTAGTGGGCACATTTATGGCCTTACATATTCACTAGTAAGCGTCAAAATGATCTTACTAGTGACTTAGTGGGCACATTTATGGCCTTACATGTTCACTAGTAAGCATAAAAATGATCTTACTAGTGAACTAGTGGGCGTTTTGCGGCTTACATGTCAACTAGTAAGCCTCAAAATGATCTTACTAGTGAACTAGTGGGCACATTTATGACCTAACATGTTCACTAGTAAGCGTCAAAATGATCTTACTAGTGAACTAGTAGGCGTTTTGCGGCTTACATGTCAACTAGTAAGCCTCAAAATGATCTTACTAGTGAACTAGTGTGCGTTTTGCGGCTTACATGTTCACTAGTAAGCGTCAAAATGATCTTACGAGTGAGCTAGTGGGCGTTTTGCGGCTTACATGTCAACTAGTAAGCCTCAAAATGATCTTACTAGTGAACTAGTGGGCATTTTGTGGCTTACATGTCAACTACTAAGCCTCAAAATGATCTTACTAGTGAACTAGTGGGCACATTTATGGCCTTACATGTTCACTAGTAAGCCTCAAAATGATCTTACTAGAGAGCGTTGTGGCTTACATGTTCACTAGTAAGTGTCAAAATGACTACTAGTGAACTAGTGAGTGTTTTGTGGCTTACATGTTCACTAGTAAGCGTCAAAATGATCTTACTAGTGAACTAGTGGGCGTTTTGTGGCTTACATGTTCACTAGTAAGCCTCAAAATGATCTTACTAGTGAACTAGTGGGCGTTTTGTGGCTTACATGTCAAATAGTAAGCCTCAATATGATCTTACTAGTGAACTAGTGGGCACATTTATGGCCTTACGTGTTCACTAGTAAGCGTCAAAATGATCTTACTAGTAAACTAGTGGGCGTTTTGTGGCTTACATCTTCACTTGTAAGCCTCAAAATGATCTTACTAGTGAACTAGTGGGTGTCAAAATGATCTTACTAGTGACTTAGTGGGCACATTTATGGCCTTACATGTTCACTAGTAAGCATAAAAATGATCTTACTAGTGAACTAGTGGGCGTTTTGCGGCTTACATGTCAACTAGTAAGCCTCAAAATGATCTTACTAGTGAACTAGTGGGCACATTTATGACCTAACATGTTCACTAGTAAGCGTCAAAATGATCTTACTAGTGAAATAGTAGGCGTTTTGCGGCTTACATGTCAACTAGTAAGCCTCAAAATGATCTTACTAGTGAACTAGTGTGCGTTTTGCGGCTCACATGTTCACTAGTAAGCGTCATAATGATCTTACGAGTGACCTAGTGGGCGTTTTGCGGCTTACATGTCAACTAGTAAGCCTCAAAATGATCTTACTAGTGAACTAGTGGGCATTTTGTGGCTTACATGTCAACTACTAAGCCTCAAAATGATCTTACTAGTGAACTAGTGGGCACATTTATGGCCTTACATGTTCACTAGTAAGCCTCAAAATGATCTTACTAGAGAGCGTTTTGTGGCTTACATGTTCACTAGTAAGTGTCAAAATGACTTTACTAGTGAACTAGTGTGCGTTTTGCGGCTTACATGTTCACTAGTAAGAGTCAAAATGATCTTACGAGTGAGCTAGTTGGCGTTTTGCGGCTTACATGTCAACTAGTAAGCCTCAAAATGATCTTACTAGTGAACTAGTGAGCGTTTTGTGGCTTACATGTTCACTAGTAAGCCTCACAATGATCTTACTAGTGAACTAGTGGGCATTTTGTGGCTTACATGTCAACTACTAAGCCTCAAAATGATCTTACTAGTGAACTAGTGGGCACATTTATGGCCTTACATGTTCACGAGTAAGCCTCAAAATGATCTTACTAGTGAACTAGTGAGCGTTTTGTGGCTTACATGTTCACTAGTAAGTGTCAAAATGATCTTACTAGTGAACTAGTGGGCACATTTATGGCTTTACATGTTCACTAGTAAGCCTCAAAATGATCTTACTAGTGAACTAGTGGGCGTTCTGTGGCTTACATGTTCACCGGTAAGCGTCAGAATGATCTTACTAGTGAACTAGTGGCCGTTTTGTGGCTTACATGTTCAATAGTAAGCCTCAAAATGATCTTACTAGTGAACTAGTGGCCGTTTTGTGGCTTACATGTTCACGAGTAAGGGTCAAAATGACCTTACTAGTGAACTAATGAGCGTTTTGTGGCTTACATGTTCACTAGTAAGCCTCAAAATGATCTTACGAGTGAGCTAAGGGGCGTTTTATGGCTTACATGTCAACTAGTAAGCCTCAAAATGATCTTACTAGTGAACTAGTGGGTTCTTTTGTGGATGACATGTTCACTAGTAAGCGTCACAATGACCTTACTTATGAACTAGTGAGCGTTTTGTGGCTTACATGTTCACTAGTAAGCGTCAAAATGATCTTACTAGTGAACTAGTGGGCGTTTTGTGGCTTACATGTTCACTAGTAAGACTCAAAATGATCTTACTAGTGAACTAGTGGGCGTTTTGTGGCTTACATGTCAACTAGTAAGCCTCAAAATGATCTTACTCGTGAACTAGTGGGCACATTTATGGCCTTACATGTTCACTAGTAAGCCTCAAAACGATCTTACCAGTGAACTAGTGGGGGTTTTGCAGCTTATATGTCAACTAGTAAGCCTCAAAATGATCTTACTAGTGAACTAGTGGGGATTTTGTGGCTTACATGTCAACTAGTAAGCCTCAGAATGATCTTACCAGTGAACTAGTGGGCACATTTATGGCCTTACATGTTCACTAGTAAGCCTCAAAATGATCTTACCAGTGAACTCGTGGGCGTTTTGTGGCTTACATGTTCATGAGTAAGCGTCAAAATGATCTTACTAGTGAACTAGTGGCCGTTTTGCGGCTTACATGTCAACAAGTAAGCCTCAAAATGATCTTACCAGTGAACTAGTGGGGGTTTTGCGGCTCATATGTCAACTAGTAAGCCTCAAAATGATCTTACCAGTGAACTAGTGGGCACATTTATGGCCTTACATGTTCACTAGTAAGCCTCAAAATGATCTTACCAGTGAACTCGTGGGCGTTTTGTGGCTTACATGTTCACGAGTAAGCGTCAAAATGATCTTACTAGTGAACTAGTGGCCGTTTTGCGGCTTACATGTCAACAAGTAAGCCTCAAAATGATCTTACTAATGAACTAGTGGGCGTTTTGTGGCTTACATGTTCACTAGTAAGCGTCAAAATGACCTTACTAGTGAATTAGTGAGCGTTTTCTGGCTTACATGTCAACGAGTAAGCCTCAAAATGATCTTACTAGTGAACTAGTGGGCACATTTATGGCCTTACATGTTCACTAGTAAGCGTCAAAATGGTCTTACTAGTGAACTAGTGGGCGTTTTGCGGCTTGCATGTCAACTAGTAAGCCACAAAATGATCTTACGAGTGAACTAGTGGGCATTTTGCGGCTTACATGTCAACAAGTAAGCCTCAAAATTATCTTACTAGTGAACTAGTGGGCGTTTTGTGGCTTACATGTTAACTAGTAAGCGTCAAAATGATCTTACTAGTGAACAAGTGGGCGTTTTGTGGCTTACATCTTCACTAGTAAGCCTCAAAATGATCTTACTAGAGAACTAGTGGGCATTTTGTGGCTTACATGTCAACTAGTAAGCCTCAAAATGATCTTACTAGTGAACTAGTGGGCACGTTTATGGCCTTACATGTCAACTAGTAAGCGTGAAAATGATCTTACTCGTGAACTAGTGGGCGTTTTGCGGCTTACATGTCAACTAGTAAGCCTCAAAATGATCTTAATAGTGAACTAGTGGGTTCTTTTGTGGCTTACGTGTTCACTAGTAAGCGTCACAATGACCTTACTTGTGAACTAGTGAGCGTTTTGTGGCTTACATGTTCACTAGTAAGCGTCAAAATGATCTTACTAGTGAACAAGTGGGCGTTTTGTGGCTTACATGTTCACTAGTAAGCCTCAAAATGATCTTACTAGTGAACTAGTGGGCGTTTTGTGGCTTATATGTCAAATAGTAAGCCTCAATATGATCTTACTAGTGAACTAGTGGGCACATTTATGGCCTTCCGTGTTCACTAGTAAGCGTCAAAATGATCTTACTAGTAAACTAGTGGGCGTTTTGTGGCTTACATCTTCACTTGTAAGCCTCAAAATGATCTTACTAGTGAACTAGTGGGCGTTTTGTGGCTTACATGTCAACTAGTTAGCCTCAAAATGATCTTACGAGTGAACTAGTGGGCATTTTGCGGCTTACATGTCAACAAGTAAGCCTCAAAATTATCTTACTAGTGAACTAGTGGGCGTTTTGTGGCTTACATGTTAACTAGTAAGCGTCAAAATGATCTTACTAGTGAACAAGTGGGCGTTTTGTGGCTTACATCTTCACTAGTAAGCCTCAAAATGATCTTACTAGAGAACTAGTGGGCATTTTGTGGCTTACATGTCAACTAGTAAGCCTCAAAATGATCTTACTAGTGAACTAGTGGGCACGTTTATGGCCTTACATGTCAACTAGTAAGCGTGAAAATGATCTTACTCGTGAACTAGTGGGCGTTTTGCGGCTTACATGTCAACTAGTAAGCCTCAAAATGATCTTAATAGTGAACTAGTGGGTTCTTTTGTGGCTTACGTGTTCACTAGTAAGCGTCACAATGACCTTACTTGTGAACTAGTGAGCGTTTTGTGGCTTACATGTTCACTAGTAAGCGTCAAAATGATCTTACTAGTGAACAAGTGGGCGTTTTGTGGCTTACATGTTCACTAGTAAGCCTCAAAATGATCTTACTAGTGAACTAGTGGGCGTTTTGTGGCTTATATGTCAAATAGTAAGCCTCAATATGATCTTACTAGTGAACTAGTGGGCACATTTATGGCCTTCCGTGTTCACTAGTAAGCGTCAAAATGATCTTACTAGTAAACTAGTGGGCGTTTTGTGGCTTACATCTTCACTTGTAAGCCTCAAAATGATCTTACTAGTGAACTAGTGGGCGTTTTGTGGCTTACATGTCAACTAGTTAGCCTCAAAATGATCTTACTAGTGAACTAGTGGGCACATTTATGACCTTACATGTTCACTAGTAAGCCTCAAAATGATCTTACCAGTAAACTAGTGGGCGTTTTGCGGCTTACATGTCAACTAGTAAGCCTCAAAATGATCTTACTAGTGAACTAGTGGGGATTTTGTGGCTTACATGTCAACTAGTAAGCCCCAAAATGATCTTACGAGTGAACTAGTGGGCACATTTATGGCCTTACATGTTCACTTGTAAGCCTGAAAATGATCTTACTAGGATAGTAGTGGGCGTTTTGTGGCTTACATCTTCACGAGTAAGCGTGAAAATGATCTTACTAGTGAACTAGTGGGTGTTTTGCGGCTTGCATGTCAACTAGTAAGCCTCAAAATTATCTTACGAGTGAACTAGTGGGAGTTTTGCGGCTTACATGTCAACAAGGAAGCCTCAAAATTATCTTACTAATGAACTAGTGGGCGTTTTGTGGCTTACATCTTCACTCGTAAGCCTCAAAATGATCTTACCAGTGAACTAGTGGGCGTTTGTGGCTTACATGTCAACTAGTAAGCCTCAAAATGATTTTACTAGTGAACTAGTGGGCACATTTATGGCCTTACATGTTCACTAGTAAGCCTCAAAATGATCTTACCAGTGAACTAGTGGGCGTTTTGCGGCTTACATGTCAACTAGTAAGCCTCAAAATGATCTTACTAGTGAAATAGTGGGGATTTTGTGGCTTACATGTCAACTAGTAAGCCTCAAAATGATCTTACTAGTGAACTAGTGGGCCTTTTGTGGCTTAAATGTTCACTAGTAAGCCTCAAAATGATCTTACCAGTGAACTAGTGGCCGTTTTGTGGCTTACATGTTCACGAGTAAGCGTCAAAATGATCTTACTAGTGAACTAGTGGGCGTTTTGCGGCTTACATGTCAACAAGTAAGCCTCAAAATGATCTTCCTAATGAACTAGTGGGCGTTTTGTGGCTTACATGTTCACTAGTAAGCGTCAAAATGACCTTACTAGTGAACTAGTGGGCGTTTTGTGGCTTACATGTTCACGAGTAAGGGTCAAAATGATCTTACTAGTGAACTAGTGGGCGTTTTGCGGCTTGCATGTCAACTAGTAAGCATCAAAATGATCTTACGAGTGAACTAGTGGGCGTTTTGCGGCTTACATGTCAACAAGTAAGCCTCATAATGATCTTACTAATGAACTAGTGGGCGTTTTGCGGCTTACATGTCAACTAGTAAGCCTCACAATGATCTTACTAGTGAACTAGTGGGCATTTTGTGGCTTACATGTCAACTACTAAGCCTCAAAATGATCTTACTAGTGAACTAGTGGGCACATTTATGGCCTTACATGTTCACTAGTAAGCCTCAAAATGATCTTACTAGTGAACTAGTGAGCGTTTTGTGGCTTACATGTTCACTAGTAAGTGTCAAAATGACCTTACTAGTGAACTAGTGAGTGTTTTGTGGCTTACATGTTCACTAGTAGGCGTCAAAATGATCTTACTAGTGAACTAGTGGGCACATTTATGGCCTTACATGTTCACTAGTAAGCCTCAAAATGATCTTACTAGTGAACTAGTGGGCGTTCTGTGGCTTACATGTTCACGGGTAAGCGTCAAAATGACCTTACTAGTGAACTAGTGACAATTTGTGGCTTACATGTTCACGAGTAAGCGTCAAAATGACCTTACTAGTGAACTAGTGGGCGTTTTGTGGCTTACATGTTCACTAGTAAGCCTCAAAATGATCTTACTAGTCAACTAGTGGGCGTTTTGTGACTTACATGTCAAATAGTAAGCCTCAATATGATCTTACTAGTGAACTAGTGGGCACATTTATGGCCTTACGTGTTCACTAGTAAGCGTCAAAATGATCTTACTAGTAAACGAGTGGGCGTTTTGTGGCTTACATCTTCACTTGTAAGCCTCAAAATGATCTTACTAGTGAACTAGTGGGCGTTTTGTGGCTTACATGTCAACTAGTTAGCCTAAAAATGATCTTACCAGTGAACTAGTGGGCGTTGTGCGGCTTACATGTCAACTAGTAAGCCTCAAAATGATCTTACTAGTGAACTATTGGGGATTTTGAGGCTTACATGTCAACTAGTAAGCCCCAAAATGATCTTACGAGTGAACTAGTGGGAACATTGATGGCCGTACATGTTCACTTGTAAGCCTCAAAATGATCTTACTAGTATACTAGTGGGCGTTTTGTGGCTTACATGTTCACGAGTAAGCGTCAAAATGATCTTACTAGTGAACTAGTGGGTGTTTTGCCGCTTGCATGTCAACTAGTAAGCCTCAAAATGATCTTACGAGTGAACTAGTGGGAGTTTTGCGGCTTACATGTCAACAAGTAAACCTCAAAATGATCTTTTTAATGAACTAGTGGGCGTTTTGTGGCTTACATGTTCACTAGTAAGCGTCAAAATGACCTTACTAGTGAATTAGTGAGCGTTTTGTGGCTTACATGTCAACTAGTAAGCCTCAAAATGATCTTACTAGTGAACTAGTGGGCGTTTTGTGGCTTACATCTTCACTCGTAAGCCTCAAAATGATCTTACTAGTGAACTAGTGGGCGTTTGTGGCTTACATGTCAACTAGTAAGCCTCAAAATGATCTTACTAGTGAACTAGTGACAATTTGTGGCTTACATGTTCACAAGTAAGCGTCAAAATGACCTTACTAGTGAACTAGTGGGCGTTTTGTGGCTTACATGTTCACTAGTAAGCCTCAAAATGATCTTACTAGTGAACTAGTGGGCGTTTTGTGGCTTACATGTTCACTAGTAAGCCTCAAAATGATCTTACTAGTGAACTAGTGGGCGTTTTGTGACTTACATGTCAAATAGTAAGCCTCAATATGATCTTACTAGTGAACTAGTGGGCACATTTATGGCCTTACGTGTTCACTAGTAAGCGTCAAAATGATCTTACTAGTAAACGAGTGGGCGTATTGTGGCTTACATCTTCACTTGTAAGCCTCAAAATGATCTTACTAGTGAACTAGTGGGCGTTTTGTGGCTTACATGTCAACTAGTTAGCCTCAAAATGATCTTACCAGTGAACTAGTGGGCGTTTTGCGGCTTACATGTCAACTAGTAAGCCTCAAAATGATCTTACTAGTGAACTCGTGGGGATTTTGTGGCTTACATGTCAACTAGTAAGCCCCAAAATGATCTTACGAGTGAACTAGTGGGAACATTGATGGCCGTACATGTTCACTTGTAAGCCTCAAAATGATCTTACTAGTATACTAGTGGGCGTTTTGTGGCTTACATGTTCACAAGTAAGCGTCAAAATGATCTTACTAGTGAACTAGTGGGTGTTTTGCGGCTTACATGTCAACAAGTAAACCTCAAAATGATCTTACTAATGAACTAGTGGGCGTTTTGTGGCTTACATGTTCACTAGTAAGCGTCAAAATGACCTTACTAGTGAATTAGTGAGCGTTTTGTGGCTTACATGTCAACTCGTAAGCCTCAAAATGATCTTACTAGTGAACTAGTGGGCGTTTGTGGCTTACATGTCAACTAGTAAGCCTCAAAATGATCTTACTAGTGAACTAGTGGGCACATTTATGGCCTTACATGTTCACTAGTAAGCCTCAAAATGATCTTACCAGTGAACTAGTGGGCGTTTTGCGGCTTACATGTCAACTAGTAAGCCTCAAAATGATCTTACTAGTGAACTAGTGGGGATTTTGTGGCTTACATGTCAACTAGTAAGCCTCATAATGATCTTACTAGTGAACTAGTGGGCGTTTTGCGGCTTACATGTCAACAAGTAAGCCTCAAAATGATCTTACTAATGAACTAGTGGGCGTTTTGTGGCTTACATGTTCACTAGTAAGCGTCAAAATGACCTTACTAGTGAATTAGTGAGCGTTTTGTGGCTTACATGTCAACTAGTAAGCCTCAAAATGATCTTACTAGTGAACTAGTGGGCACATTTATGGCCTTACATATTCACTAGTAAGCGTCAAAATGATCTTACTAGTGAACTAGTGGGCATTTTGCGGCTTGCATGTCAACTAGTAAGCCTCAAAATGATCTTACGAGTGAACTAGTGGGCGTTTTGTGGCTTACATGTCAACTAGTAAGCCTCAAAATGATCTTACTCGTGAACTAGTGGGCGTTTTATGGCTTACATGTCAACTAGTAAGCCTCAAAATGATCTTACGAGTGAGCTAAGGGGCGTTTTGTGGCTTACATGTCAACCAGTAAGCCTCAAAATGATCTTACTAGTGAACTAGTGGGCACATTTATGGCCTTACATGTTCACTAGTAAGCCTCAAAAGTATCTTACCAGTGAACTAGTGGGCGTTTTGTGGCTTACATGTTCACGAGTAAGCGTCAAAATGATCTTACTAGTGAACTAGTCTGCGTTTTGCGGCTTACATTTCAACAAGTAAACCTCAAAATGATCTTACTAATGAACTAGTGGGCGTTTTGTGGCTTACATGTTCACTAGTAAGCGTCAAAATGACCTTACTAGTGAATTAGTGAGCGTTTTGTGGCTTACATGTCAACTAGTAAGCCTCAAAATGATCTTACTAGTGAACTAGTGGGCACATTTATGGCCTTACATGTTCACTAGTAAGCGTCAAAATGATCTTACTAGTGAACTAGTGGGCGTTTTGTGGCTTACATGTCAACTAGTAAGCCTCAAAATTATCTTACTAGTGAACTAGTGGGCACATTTATAGCCTTACATGTTCACTAGTAAGCGTCAAAATGATCTCACTAGTGAACTAGTGGGCACATTTATAGCCTTACATCTTCACTAGTAAGCCTCAAAATGATCTTACTCGTGAACTAGTGGGCGTTTTGCGGCTTACATGTCAACTAGTACGCCTCAAAATGATCTTACTAGTGAACTAGTGGGCGTTTTGTGGCTTACATGTCAATTAGTAAGCCTCAAAATGATCTTACTAGTGAACTAGTGGACACATTTATGGCCTTACATGTTCACTAGTAAGCGTCAAAATGATCCTACTAGTGAACTAGTGGGCACATTTATGGCCTTACATGTTCACTAGTAAGCGTCAAAATGATCTTACTAGTGAACTAGTGGGCATTTTGTGGCTTACATGTCAACTAGTAAGCCTCAAAATGATCTTACTAGTGAACTAGTGGGCGTTTTGTGGCTTACATGTCAATTAGTAAGCCTCAAAATGATCTTACCAGTGAACTAGTGGGCACATTTATGGCCTTACATGTTCACTAGTAAGCCTCAAAATGATCTTACCAGTGAACTCGTGGGCGTTTTGTGGCTTACATGTTCACGAGTAAGCGTCAAAATGATCTTACTAGTGAACTAGTGGCCGTTTTGCGGCTTACATGTCAACAAGTAAGCCTCAAAATGATCTTACTAATGAACTAGTGGGCGTTTTGTGGCTTACATGTTCACTAGTAAGCGTCAAAATGACCTTACTAGTGAATTAGTGAGCGTTTTGTGGCTTACATGTCAACGAGTAAGCCTCAAAATGATCTTACTAGTGAACTAGTGGGCACATTTATGGCCTTACATGTTCACTAGTAAGCGTCAAAATGATCTTACTAGTGAACTAGTGGGCGTTTTGCGGCTTGCATGTCAACTAGTAAGCCACAAAATGATCTTACGAGTGAACTAGTGGGCATTTTGCGGCTTACATGTCAACAAGTAAGCCTCAAAATTATCTTACTAGTGAACTAGTGGGCGTTTTGTGGCTTACATGTTAACTAGTAAGCGTCAAAATGATCTTACTAGTGAACAAGTGGGCGTTTTGTGGCTTACATCTTCACTAGTAAGCCTCAAAATGATCTTACTAGAGAACTAGTGGGCATTTTGTGGCTTACATGTCAACTAGTAAGCCTCAAAATGATCTTACTAGTGAACTAGTGGGCACGTTTATGGCCTTACATGTCAACTAGTAAGCGTGAAAATGATCTTACTCGTGAACTAGTGGGTGTTTTGCGGCTTACATGTCAACTAGTAAGCCTCAAAATGATCTTAATAGTGAACTAGTGGGTTCTTTTGTGGCTTACGTGTTCACTAGTAAGCGTCACAATGACCTTACTTGTGAACTAGTGAGCGTTTTGTGGCTTACATGTTCACTAGTAAGCGTCAAAATGATCTTACTAGTGAACAAGTGGGCGTTTTGTGGCTTACATGTTCACTAGAAAGCCTCAAAATGATCTTACTAGTGAACTAGTGGGCGTTTTGTGGCTTATATGTCAAATAGTAAGCCTCAATATGATCTTACTAGTGAACTAGTGGGCACATTTATGGCCTTCCGTGTTCACTAGTAAGCGTCAAAATGATCTTACTAGTAAACTAGTGGGCGTTTTGTGGCTTACATCTTCACTTGTAAGCCTCAAAATGATCTTACTAGTGAACTAGTGGGCGTTTTGTGGCTTACATGTCAACTAGTTAGCCTCAAAATGATCTTACGAGTGAACTAGTGGGCATTTTGCGGCTTACATGTCAACAAGTAAGCCTCAAAATTATCTTACTAGTGAACTAGTGGGCGTTTTGTGGCTTACATGTTAACTAGTAAGCGTCAAAATGATCTTACTAGTGAACAAGTGGGCGTTTTGTGGCTTACATCTTCACTAGTAAGCCTCAAAATGATCTTACTAGAGAACTAGTGGGCATTTTGTGGCTTACATGTCAACTAGTAAGCCTCAAAATGATCTTACTAGTGAACTAGTGGGCACGTTTATGGCCTTACATGTCAACTAGTAAGCGTGAAAATGATCTTACTCGTGAACTAGTGGGCGTTTTGCGGCTTACATGTCAACTAGTAAGCCTCAAAATGATCTTAATAGTGAACTAGTGGGTTCTTTTGTGGCTTACGTGTTCACTAGTAAGCGTCACAATGACCTTACTTGTGAACTAGTGAGCGTTTTGTGGCTTACATGTTCACTAGTAAGCGTCAAAATGATCTTACTAGTGAACAAGTGGGCGTTTTGTGGCTTACATGTTCACTAGTAAGCCTCAAAATGATCTTACTAGTGAACTAGTGGGCGTTTTGTGGCTTATATGTCAAATAGTAAGCCTCAATATGATCTTACTAGTGAACTAGTGGGCACATTTATGGCCTTCCGTGTTCACTAGTAAGCGTCAAAATGATCTTACTAGTAAACTAGTGGGCGTTTTGTGGCTTACATCTTCACTTGTAAGCCTCAAAATGATCTTACTAGTGAACTAGTGGGCGTTTTGTGGCTTACATGTCAACTAGTTAGCCTCAAAATGATCTTACTAGTGAACTAGTGGGGATTTTGTGGCTTACATGTCAACTAGTAAGCCCCAAAATGATCTTACGAGTGAACTAGTGGGCACATTTATGGCCTTACATGTTCACTTGTAAGCCTGAAAATGATCTTACTAGGATAGTAGTGGGCGTTTTGTGGCTTACATCTTCACGAGTAAGCGTGAAAATGATCTTACTAGTGAACTAGTGGGTGTTTTGCGGCTTGCATGTCAACTAGTAAGCCTCAAAATTATCTTACGAGTGAACTAGTGGGAGTTTTGCGGCTTACATGTCAACAAGGAAGCCTCAAAATTATCTTACTAATGAACTAGTGGGCGTTTTGTGGCTTACATCTTCACTCGTAAGCCTCAAAATGATCTTACCAGTGAACTAGTGGGCGTTTGTGGCTTACATGTCAACTAGTAAGCCTCAAAATGATTTTACTAGTGAACTAGTGGGCACATTTATGGCCTTACATGTTCACTAGTAAGCCTCAAAATGATCTTACCAGTGAACTAGTGGGCGTTTTGCGGCTTACATGTCAACTAGTAAGCCTCAAAATGATCTTACTAGTGAAATAGTGGGGATTTTGTGGCTTACATGTCAACTAGTAAGCCTCAAAATGATCTTACTAGTGAACTAGTGGGCCTTTTGTGGCTTAAATGTTCACTAGTAAGCCTCAAAATGATCTTACCAGTGAACTAGTGGCCGTTTTGTGGCTTACATGTTCACGAGTAAGCGTCAAAATGATCTTACTAGTGAACTAGTGGGCGTTTTGCGGCTTACATGTCAACAAGTAAGCCTCAAAATGATCTTCCTAATGAACTAGTGGGCGTTTTGTGGCTTACATGTTCACTAGTAAGCGTCAAAATGACCTTACTAGTGAACTAGTGGGCGTTTTGTGGCTTACATGTTCACGAGTAAGGGTCAAAATGATCTTACTAGTGAACTAGTGGGCGTTTTGCGGCTTGCATGTCAACTAGTAAGCATCAAAATGATCTTACGAGTGAACTAGTGGGCGTTTTGCGGCTTACATGTAAACAAGTAAGCCTCATAATGATCTTACTAATGAACTAGTGGGCGTTTTGCGGCTTACATGTCAACTAGTAAGCCTCACAATGATCTTACTAGTGAACTAGTGGGCATTTTGTGGCTTACATGTCAACTACTAAGCCTCAAAATGATCTTACTAGTGAACTAGTGGGCACATTTATGGCCTTACATGTTCACTAGTAAGCCTCAAAATGATCTTACTAGTGAACTAGTGAGCGTTTTGTGGCTTACATGTTCACTAGTAAGTGTCAAAATGACCTTACTAGTGAACTAGTGAGTGTTTTGTGGCTTACATGTTCACTAGTAGGCGTCAAAATGATCTTACTAGTGAACTAGTGGGCACATTTATGGCCTTACATGTTCACTAGTAAGCCTCAAAATGATCTTACTAGTGAACTAGTGGGCGTTCTGTGGCTTACATGTTCACGGGTAAGCGTCAAAATGACCTTACTAGTGAACTAGTGACAATTTGTGGCTTTCATGTTCACGAGTAAGCGTCAAAATGACCTTACTAGTGAACTAGTGGGCGTTTTGTGGCTTACATGTTCACTAGTAAGCCTCAAAATGATCTTACTAGTCAACTAGTGGGCGTTTTGTGACTTACATGTCAAATAGTAAGCCTCAATATGATCTTACTAGTGAACTAGTGGGCACATTTATGGCCTTACGTGTTCACTAGTAAGCGTCAAAATGATCTTACTAGTAAACGAGTGGGCGTTTTGTGGCTTACATCTTCACTTGTAAGCCTCAAAATGATCTTACTAGTAAACGAGTGGGCGTTTTGTGGCTTACATCTTCACTTGTAAGCCTCAAAATGATCTTACTAGTGAACTAGTGGGCGTTTTGTGGCTTACATGTCAACTAGTTAGCCTAAAAATGATCTTACTAGTGAACTATTGGGGATTTTGTGGCTTACATGTCAACTAGTAAGCCCCAAAATGATCTTACGAGTGAACTAGTGGGAACATTGATGGCCGTACATGTTCACTTGTAAGCCTCAAAATGATCTTACTAGTATACTAGTGGGCGTTTTGTGGCTTACATGTTCACGAGTAAGCGTCAAAATGATCTTACTAGTGAACTAGTGGGTGTTTTGCCGCTTGCATGTCAACTAGTAAGCCTCAAAATGATCTTACGAGTGAACTAGTGGGAGTTTTGCGGCTTACATGTCAACAAGTAAACCTCAAAATGATCTTTTTAATGAACTAGTGGGCGTTTTGTGGCTTACATGTTCACTAGTAAGCGTCAAAATGACCTTACTAGTGAATTAGTGAGCGTTTTGTGGCTTACATGTCAACTAGTAAGCCTCAAAATGATCTTACTAGTGAACTAGTGGGCGTTTTGTGGCTTACATCTTCACTCGTAAGCCTCAAAATGATCTTACTAGTGAACTAGTGGGCGTTTGTGGCTTACATGTCAACTAGTAAGCCTCAAAATGATCTTACTAGTGAACTAGTGACAATTTGTGGCTTACATGTTCACGAGTAAGCGTCAAAATGACCTTACTAGTGAACTAGTGGGCGTTTTGTGGCTTACATGTTCACTAGTAAGCGTCAAAATGATCTTACTAGTGAACAAGTGGGCGTTTTGTGGCTTACATGTTCACTAGTAAGCCTCAAAATGATCTTACTAGTGAACTAGTGGGCGTTTTGTGGCTTATATGTCAAATAGTAAGCCTCAATATGATCTTACTAGTGAACTAGTGGGCACATTTATGGCCTTCCGTGTTCACTAGTAAGCGTCAAAATGATCTTACTAGTAAACTAGTGGCCGTTTTGTGGCTTACATCTTCACTTGTAAGCCTCAAAATGATCTTACTAGTGAACTAGTGGGCGTTTTGTGGCTTACATGTCAACTAGTTAGCCTCAAAATGATCTTACTAGTGAACTAGTGGGGATTTTGTGGCTTACATGTCAACTAGTAAGCCCCAAAATGATCTTACGAGTGAACTAGTGGGCACATTTATGGCCTTACATGTTCACTTGTAAGCCTGAAAATGATCTTACTAGGATAGTAGTGGGCGTTTTGTGGCTTACATCTTCACGAGTAAGCGTGAAAATGATCTTACTAGTGAACTAGTGGGTGTTTTGCGGCTTGCATGTCAACTAGTAAGCCTCAAAATTATCTTACGAGTGAACTAGTGGGAGTTTTGCGGCTTACATGTCAACAAGGAAGCCTCAAAATTATCTTACTAATGAACTAGTGGGCGTTTTGTGGCTTACATCTTCACTCGTAAGCCTCAAAATGATCTTACCAGTGAACTAGTGGGCGTTTGTGGCTTACATGTCAACTAGTAAGCCTCAAAATGATTTTACTAGTGAACTAGTGGGCACATTTATGGCCTTACATGTTCACTAGTAAGCCTCAAAATGATCTTACCAGTGAACTAGTGGGCGTTTTGCGGCTTACATGTCAACTAGTAAGCCTCAAAATGATCTTACTAGTGAAATAGTGGGGATTTTGTGGCTTACATGTCAACTAGTAAGCCTCAAAATGATCTTACTAGTGAACTAGTGGGCCTTTTGTGGCTTAAATGTTCACTAGTAAGCCTCAAAATGATCTTACCAGTGAACTAGTGGCCGTTTTGTGGCTTACATGTTCACGAGTAAGCGTCAAAATGATCTTACTAGTGAACTAGTGGGCGTTTTGCGGCTTACATGTCAACAAGTAAGCCTCAAAATGATCTTCCTAATGAACTAGTGGGCGTTTTGTGGCTTACATGTTCACTAGTAAGCGTCAAAATGACCTTACTAGTGAACTAGTGGGCGTTTTGTGGCTTACATGTTCACGAGTAAGGGTCAAAATGATCTTACTAGTGAACTAGTGGGCGTTTTGCGGCTTGCATGTCAACTAGTAAGCATCAAAATGATCTTACGAGTGAACTAGTGGGCGTTTTGCGGCTTACATGTAAACAAGTAAGCCTCATAATGATCTTACTAATGAACTAGTGGGCGTTTTGCGGCTTACATGTCAACTAGTAAGCCTCACAATGATCTTACTAGTGAACTAGTGGGCATTTTGTGGCTTACATGTCAACTACTAAGCCTCAAAATGATCTTACTAGTGAACTAGTGGGCACATTTATGGCCTTACATGTTCACTAGTAAGCCTCAAAATGATCTTACTAGTGAACTAGTGAGCGTTTTGTGGCTTACATGTTCACTAGTAAGTGTCAAAATGACCTTACTAGTGAACTAGTGAGTGTTTTGTGGCTTACATGTTCACTAGTAGGCGTCAAAATGATCTTACTAGTGAACTAGTGGGCACATTTATGGCCTTACATGTTCACTAGTAAGCCTCAAAATGATCTTACTAGTGAACTAGTGGGCGTTCTGTGGCTTACATGTTCACGGGTAAGCGTCAAAATGACCTTACTAGTGAACTAGTGACAATTTGTGGCTTTCATGTTCACGAGTAAGCGTCAAAATGACCTTACTAGTGAACTAGTGGGCGTTTTGTGGCTTACATGTTCACTAGTAAGCCTCAAAATGATCTTACTAGTGAACTAGTGGGCGTTTGTGGCTTACATGTCAACTAGTAAGCCTCAAAATGATCTTACTAGTGAACTAGTGACAATTTGTGGCTTACATGTTCACGAGTAAGCGTCAAAATGACCTTACTAGTGAACTAGTGGGCGTTTTGTGGCTTACATGTCAACTAGTAAGCCTCAAAATGATCTTACTAGTCAACTAGTGGGCGTTTTGTGACTTACATGTCAAATAGTAAGCCTCAATATGATCTTACTAGTGAACTAGTGGGCACATTTATGGCCTTACGTGTTCACTAGTAAGCGTCAAAATGATCTTACTAGTAAACGAGTGGGCGTTTTGTGGCTTACATCTTCACTTGTAAGCCTCAAAATGATCTTACTAGTAAACGAGTGGGCGTTTTGTGGCTTACATCTTCACTTGTAAGCCTCAAAATGATCTTACTAGTGAACTAGTGGGCGTTTTGTGGCTTACATGTCAACTAGTTAGCCTAAAAATGATTTTACTAGTGAACTATTGGGGATTTTGTGGCTTACATGTCAACTAGTAAGCCCCAAAATGATCTTACGAGTGAACTAGTGGGAACATTGATGGCCGTACATGTTCACTTGTAAGCCTAAAAATGATCTTACTAGTATACTAGTGGGCGTTTTGTGGCTTACATGTTCACGAGTAAGCGTCAAAATGATCTTACTAGTGAACTAGTGGGTGTTTTGCCGCTTGCATGTCAACTAGTAAGCCTCAAAATGATCTTACGAGTGAACTAGTGGGAGTTTTGCGGCTTACATGTCAACAAGTAAACCTCAAAATGATCTTTTTAATGAACTAGTGGGCGTTTTGTGGCTTACATGTTCACTAGTAAGCGTCAAAATGACCTTACTAGTGAATTAGTGAGCGTTTTGTGGCTTACATGTCAACTAGTAAGCCTCAAAATGATCTTACTAGTGAACTAGTGGGCGTTTTGTGGCTTACATCTTCACTCGTAAGCCTCAAAATGATCTTACTAGTGAACTAGTGGGCGTTTGTGGCTTACATGTCAACTAGTAAGCCTCAAAATGATCTTACTAGTGAACTAGTGACAATTTGTGGCTTACATGTTCACGAGTAAGCGTCAAAATGACCTTACTAGTGAACTAGTGGGCGTTTTGTGGCTTACATGTTCACTAGTAAGCCTCAAAATGATCTTACTAGTGAAATAGTGGGCGTTTTGTGGCTTACATGTTCACTAGTAAGCCTCAAAATGATCTTACTAGTGAAGTAGTGGGCGTTTTGTGACTTACATGTCAAATAGTAAGCCTCAATATGATCTTACTAGTGAACTAGTGGGCACATTTATGGCCTTACGTGTTCACTAGTAAGCGTCAAAATGATCTTACTAGTAAACGAGTGGGCGTTTTGTGGCTTACATCTTCACTTGTAAGCCTCAAAATGATCTTACTAGTGAACTAGTGGGCGTTTTGTGGCTTACATGTCAACTAGTTAGCCTCAAAATGATCTTACCAGTGAACTAGTGGGCGTTTTGCGGCTTACATGTCAACTAGTAAGCCTCAAAATGATCTTACTAGTGAACTCGTGGGGATTTTGTGGCTTACATGTCAACTAGTAAGCCCCAAAATGATCTTACGAGTGAACTAGTGGGAACATTGATGGCCGTACATGTTCACTTGTAAGCCTCAAAATGATCTTACTAGTATACTAGTGGGCGTTTTGTGGCTTACATGTTCACGAGTAAGCGTCAAAATGATCTTACTAGTGAACTAGTGGGTGTTTTGCGGCTTACATGTCAACAAGTAAACCTCAAAATGATCTTACTAATGAACTAGTGGGCGTTTTGTGGCTTACATGTTCACTAGTAAGCGTCAAAATGACCTTACTAGTGAATTAGTGAGCGTTTTGTGGCTTACATGTCAACTAGTAAGCCTCAAAATGATCTTACTAGTGAACTAGTGGGCGTTTTGTGGCTTACATCTTCACTCGTAAGCCTCAAAATGATCTTACTAGTGAACTAGTGGGCGTTTGTGGCTTACATGTCAACTAGTAAGCCTCAAAATGATCTTACTAGTGAACTAGTGGGCACATTTATGGCCTTACATGTTCACTAGTAAGCCTCAAAATGATCTTACCAGTGAACTAGTGGGCGTTTTGCGGCTTACATGTCAACTAGTAAGCGTCACAATTACCTTACTTGTGAACTAGTGAGCGTTTTGTGGCTTACATGTTCACTAGTAAGCCTCAAAATGATCTTACGAGTGAACTAGTGGGCGTTTTGCGGCTTACATGTCAACAAGTAAGCCTCATAATGATCTTACTAATGAACTAGTGGGCGTTTTGCGGCTTACATGTCAACTAGTAAGCCTCACAATGATCTTACTAGTGAACTAGTGGGCATTTTGTGGCTTACATGTCAACTACTAAGCCTCAAAATGATCTTACTAGTGAACTAGTGGGCACATTTATGGCCTTACATGTTCACTAGTAAGCCTCAAAATGATCTTACTAGTGAACTAGTGAGCGTTTTGTGGCTTACATGTTCACTAGTAAGTGTCAAAATGACCTTACTAGTGAACTAGTGAGTGTTTTGTGGCTTACATGTTCACTAGTAGGCGTCAAAATGATCTTACTAGTGAACTAGTGGGCACATTTATGGCCTTACATGTTCACTAGTAAGCCTCAAAATGATCTTACTAGTGAACTAGTGGGCGTTCTGTGGCTTACATGTTCACGGGTAAGCGTCAAAATGACCTTACTAGTGAACTAGTGACAATTTGTGGCTTACATGTTCACGAGTAAGCGTCAAAATGACCTTACTAGTGAACTAGTGGGCGTTTTGTGGCTTACATGTTCACTAGTAAGCCTCAAAATGATCTTACTAGTCAACTAGTGGGCGTTTTGTGACTTACATGTCAAATAGTAAGCCTCAATATGATCTTACTATTGAACTAGTGGGCACATTTATGGCCTTACGTGTTCACTAGTAAGCGTCAAAATGATCTTACTAGTAAACGAGTGGGCGTTTTGTGGCTTACATCTTCACTTGTAATCCTCAAAATGATCTTACTAGTGAACTAGTGGGCGTTTTGTGGCTTACATGTCAACTAGTTAGCCTAAAAATGATCTTACCAGTGAACTAGTGGGCGTTGTGCGGCTTACATGTCAACTAGTAAGCCTCAAAATGATCTTACTAGTGAACTATTGGGGATTTTGAGGCTTACATGTCAACTAGTAAGCCCCAAAATGATCTTACGAGTGAACTAGTGGGAACATTGATGGCCGTACATGTTCACTTGTAAGCCTCAAAATGATCTTACTAGTATACTAGTGGGCGTTTTGTGGCTTACATGTTCACGAGTAAGCGTCAAAATGATCTTACTAGTGAACTAGTGGGTGTTTTGCCGCTTGCATGTCAACTAGTAAGCCTCAAAATGATCTTACGAGTGAACTAGTGGGAGTTTTGCGGCTTACATGTCAACAAGTAAACCTCAAAATGATCTTTTTAATGAACTAGTGGGCGTTTTGTGGCTTACATGTTCACTAGTAAGCGTCAAAATGACCTTACTAGTGAATTAGTGAGCGTTTTGTGGCTTACATGTCAACTAGTAAGCCTCAAAATGATCTTACTAGTGAACTAGTGGGCGTTTTGTGGCTTACATCTTCACTCGTAAGCCTCAAAATGATCTTACTAGTGAACTAGTGGGCGTTTGTGGCTTACATGTCAACTAGTAAGCCTCAAAATGATCTTACTAGTGAACTAGTGACAATTTGTGGCTTACATGTTCACAAGTAAGCGTCAAAATGACCTTACTAGTGAACTAGTGGGCGTTTTGTGGCTTACATGTTCACTAGTAAGCCTCAAAATGATCTTACTAGTGAACTAGTGGGCGTTTTGTGGCTTACATGTTCACTAGTAAGCCTCAAAATGATCTTACTAGTGAACTAGTGGGCGTTTTGTGACTTACATGTCAAATAGTAAGCCTCAATATGATCTTACTAGTGAACTAGTGGGCACATTTATGGCCTTACGTGTTCACTAGTAAGCGTTAAAATGATCTTACTAGTAAACGAGTGGGCGTATTGTGGCTTACATCTTCACTTGTAAGCCTCAAAATGATCTTACTAGTGAACTAGTGGGCGTTTTGTGGCTTACATGTCAACTAGTTAGCCTCAAAATGATCTTACCAGTGAACTAGTGGGCGTTTTGCGGCTTACATGTCAACTAGTAAGCCTCAAAATGATCTTACTAGTGAACTCGTGGGGATTTTGTGGCTTACATGTCAACTAGTAAGCCCCAAAATGATCTTACGAGTGAACTAGTGGGAACATTGATGGCCGTACATGTTCACTTGTAAGCCTCAAAATGATCTTACTAGTATACTAGTGGGCGTTTTGTGGCTTACATGTTCACAAGTAAGCGTCAAAATGATCTTACTAGTGAACTAGTGGGTGTTTTGCGGCTTACATGTCAACAAGTAAACCTCAAAATGATCTTACTAATGAACTAGTGGGCGTTTTGTGGCTTACATGTTCACTAGTAAGCGTCAAAATGACCTTACTAGTGAATTAGTGAGCGTTTTGTGGCTTACATGTCAACTCGTAAGCCTCAAAATGATCTTACTAGTGAACTAGTGGGCGTTTGTGGCTTACATGTCAACTAGTAAGCCTCAAAATGATCTTACTAGTGAACTAGTGGGCACATTTATGGCCTTACATGTTCACTAGTAAGCCTCAAAATGATCTTACCAGTGAACTAGTGGGCGTTTTGCGGCTTACATGTCAACTAGTAAGCCTCAAAATGATCTTACTAGTGAACTAGTGGGGATTTTGTGGCTTACATGTCAACTAGTAAGCCTCATAATGATCTTACTAGTGAACTAGTGGGCGTTTTGCGGCTTACATGTCAACAAGTAAGCCTCAAAATGATCTTACTAATGAACTAGTGGGCGTTTTGTGGCTTACATGTTCACTAGTAAGCGTCAAAATGACCTTACTAGTGAATTAGTGAGCGTTTTGTGGCTTACATGTCAACTAGTAAGCCTCAAAATGATCTTACTAGTGAACTAGTGGGCACATTTATGGCCTTACATATTCACTAGTAAGCGTCAAAATGATCTTACTAGTGAACTAGTGGGCATTTTGCGGCTTGCATGTCAACTAGTAAGCCTCAAAATGATCTTACGAGTGAACTAGTGGGCGTTTTGTGGCTTACATGTCAACTAGTAAGCCTCAAAATGATCTTACTCGTGAACTAGTGGGCGTTTTATGGCTTACATGTCAACTAGTAAGCCTCAAAATGATCTTACGAGTGAGCTAAGGGGCGTTTTGTGGCTTACATGTCAACCAGTAAGCCTCAAAATGATCTTACTAGTGAACTAGTGGGCACATTTATGGCCTTACATGTTCACTAGTAAGCCTCAAAAGTATCTTACCAGTGAACTAGTGGGCGTTTTGTGGCTTACATGTTCACGAGTAAGCGTCAAAATGATCTTACTAGTGAACTAGTCTGCGTTTTGTGGCTTACATTTCAACAAGTAAACCTCAAAATGATCTTACTAATGAACTAGTGGGCGTTTTGTGGCTTACATGTTCACTAGTAAGCGTCAAAATGACCTTACTAGTGAATTAGTGAGCGTTTTGTGGCTTACATGTCAACTAGTAAGCCTCAAAATGATCTTACTAGTGAACTAGTGGGCACATTTATGGCCTTACATGTTCACTAGTAAGCGTCAAAATGATCTTACTAGTGAACTAGTGGGCGTTTTGTGGCTTACATGTCAACTAGTAAGCCTCAAAATTATCTTACTAGTGAACTAGTGGGCACATTTATAGCCTTACATCTTCACTAGTAAGCCTCAAAATGATCTTACTCGTGAACTAGTGGGCGTTTTGCGGCTTACATGTCAACTAGTACGCCTCAAAATGATCTTACTAGTGAACTAGTGGGCGTTTTGTGGCTTACATGTCAATTAGTAAGCCTCAAAATGATCTTACTAGTGAACTAGTGGACACATTTATGGCCTTACATGTTCACTAGTAAGCGTCAAAATGATCCTACTAGTGAACTAGTGGGCACATTTATGGCCTTACATGTTCACTAGTAAGCGTCAAAATGATCTTACTAGTGAACTAGTGGGCATTTTGTGGCTTACATGTCAACTAGTAAGCCTGAAAATGATCTTACTAGTGAACTAGTGGGCGTTTTGTGGCTTACATGTCAATTAGTAAGCCTCAAAATGATCTTACCAGTGAACTAGTGGGCACATTTATGGCCTTACATGTTCACTAGTAAGCCTCAAAATGATCTTACCAGTGAACTCGTGGGCGTTTTGTGGCTTACATGTTCACGAGTAAGCGTCAAAATGATCTTACTAGTGAACTAGTGGCCGTTTTGCGGCTTACATGTCAACAAGTAAGCCTCAAAATGATCTTACTAATGAACTAGTGGGCGTTTTGTGGCTTACATGTTCACTAGTAAGCGTCAAAATGACCTTACTAGTGAATTAGTGAGCGTTTTGTGGCTTACATGTCAACGAGTAAGCCTCAAAATGATCTTACTAGTGAACTAGTGGGCACATTTATGGCCTTACATGTTCACTAGTAAGCGTCAAAATGATCTTACTAGTGAACTAGTGGGCGTTTTGCGGCTTGCATGTCAACTAGTAAGCCACAAAATGATCTTACGAGTGAACTAGTGGGCATTTTGCGGCTTACATGTCAACAAGTAAGCCTCAAAATGATCTTACTAGTGAACTAGTGGGCGTTTTGTGGCTTACATGTCAACTAGTTAGCCTCAAAATGATCTTACTAGTGAACTAGTGGGGATTTTGTGGCTTACATGTCAACTAGTAAGCCCCAAAATGATCTTACGAGTGAACTAGTGGGCACATTTATGGCCTTACATGTTCACTTGTAAGCCTGAAAATGATCTTACTAGGATAGTAGTGGGCGTTTTGTGGCTTACATCTTCACGAGTAAGCGTGAAAATGATCTTACTAGTGAACTAGTGGGTGTTTTGCGGCTTGCATGTCAACTAGTAAGCCTCAAAATTATCTTACGAGTGAACTAGTGGGAGTTTTGCGGCTTACATGTCAACAAGGAAGCCTCAAAATTATCTTACTAATGAACTAGTGGGCGTTTTGTGGCTTACATCTTCACTCGTAAGCCTCAAAATGATCTTACCAGTGAACTAGTGGGCGTTTGTGGCTTACATGTCAACTAGTAAGCCTCAAAATGATTTTACTAGTGAACTAGTGGGCACATTTATGGCCTTACATGTTCACTAGTAAGCCTCAAAATGATCTTACCAGTGAACTAGTGGGCGTTTTGCGGCTTACATGTCAACTAGTAAGCCTCAAAATGATCTTACTAGTGAAATAGTGGGGATTTTGTGGCTTACATGTCAACTAGTAAGCCTCAAAATGATCTTACTAGTGAACTAGTGGGCCTTTTGTGGCTTAAATGTTCACTAGTAAGCCTCAAAATGATCTTACCAGTGAACTAGTGGCCGTTTTGTGGCTTACATGTTCACGAGTAAGCGTCAAAATGATCTTACTAGTGAACTAGTGGGCGTTTTGCGGCTTACATGTCAACAAGTAAGCCTCAAAATGATCTTCCTAATGAACTAGTGGGCGTTTTGTGGCTTACATGTTCACTAGTAAGCGTCAAAATGACCTTACTAGTGAACTAGTGGGCGTTTTGTGGCTTACATGTTCACGAGTAAGGGTCAAAATGATCTTACTAGTGAACTAGTGGGCGTTTTGCGGCTTGCATGTCAACTAGTAAGCATCAAAATGATCTTACGAGTGAACTAGTGGGCGTTTTGCGGCTTACATGTAAACAAGTAAGCCTCATAATGATCTTACTAATGAACTAGTGGGCGTTTTGCGGCTTACATGTCAACTAGTAAGCCTCACAATGATCTTACTAGTGAACTAGTGGGCATTTTGTGGCTTACATGTCAACTACTAAGCCTCAAAATGATCTTACTAGTGAACTAGTGGGCACATTTATGGCCTTACATGTTCACTAGTAAGCCTCAAAATGATCTTACTAGTGAACTAGTGAGCGTTTTGTGGCTTACATGTTCACTAGTAAGTGTCAAAATGACCTTACTAGTGAACTAGTGAGTGTTTTGTGGCTTACATGTTCACTAGTAGGCGTCAAAATGATCTTACTAGTGAACTAGTGGGCACATTTATGGCCTTACATGTTCACTAGTAAGCCTCAAAATGATCTTACTAGTGAACTAGTGGGCGTTCTGTGGCTTACATGTTCACGGGTAAGCGTCAAAATGACCTTACTAGTGAACTAGTGACAATTTGTGGCTTTCATGTTCACGAGTAAGCGTCAAAATGACCTTACTAGTGAACTAGTGGGCGTTTTGTGGCTTACATGTTCACTAGTAAGCCTCAAAATGATCTTACTAGTCAACTAGTGGGCGTTTTGTGACTTACATGTCAAATAGTAAGCCTCAATATGATCTTACTAGTGAACTAGTGGGCACATTTATGGCCTTACGTGTTCACTAGTAAGCGTCAAAATGATCTTACTAGTAAACGAGTGGGCGTTTTGTGGCTTACATCTTCACTTGTAAGCCTCAAAATGATCTTACTAGTAAACGAGTGGGCGTTTTGTGGCTTACATCTTCACTTGTAAGCCTCAAAATGATCTTACTAGTGAACTAGTGGGCGTTTTGTGGCTTACATGTCAACTAGTTAGCCTAAAAATGATTTTACTAGTGAACTATTGGGGATTTTGTGGCTTACATGTCAACTAGTAAGCCCCAAAATGATCTTACGAGTGAACTAGTGGGAACATTGATGGCCGTACATGTTCACTTGTAAGCCTAAAAATGATCTTACTAGTATACTAGTGGGCGTTTTGTGGCTTACATGTTCACGAGTAAGCGTCAAAATGATCTTACTAGTGAACTAGTGGGTGTTTTGCCGCTTGCATGTCAACTAGTAAGCCTCAAAATGATCTTACGAGTGAACTAGTGGGAGTTTTGCGGCTTACATGTCAACAAGTAAACCTCAAAATGATCTTTTTAATGAACTAGTGGGCGTTTTGTGGCTTACATGTTCACTAGTAAGCGTCAAAATGACCTTACTAGTGAATTAGTGAGCGTTTTGTGGCTTACATGTCAACTAGTAAGCCTCAAAATGATCTTACTAGTGAACTAGTGGGCGTTTTGTGGCTTACATCTTCACTCGTAAGCCTCAAAATGATCTTACTAGTGAACTAGTGGGCGTTTGTGGCTTACATGTCAACTAGTAAGCCTCAAAATGATCTTACTAGTGAACTAGTGACAATTTGTGGCTTACATGTTCACGAGTAAGCGTCAAAATGACCTTACTAGTGAACTAGTGGGCGTTTTGTGGCTTACATGTTCACTAGTAAGCCTCAAAATGATCTTACTAGTGAAATAGTGGGCGTTTTGTGGCTTACATGTTCACTAGTAAGCCTCAAAATGATCTTACTAGTGAAGTAGTGGGCGTTTTGTGACTTACATGTCAAATAGTAAGCCTCAATATGATCTTACTAGTGAACTAGTGGGCACATTTATGGCCTTACGTGTTCACTAGTAAGCGTCAAAATGATCTTACTAGTAAACGAGTGGGCGTTTTGTGGCTTACATCTTCACTTGTAAGCCTCAAAATGATCTTACTAGTGAACTAGTGGGCGTTTTGTGGCTTACATGTCAACTAGTTAGCCTCAAAATGATCTTACCAGTGAACTAGTGGGCGTTTTGCGGCTTACATGTCAACTAGTAAGCCTCAAAATGATCTTACTAGTGAACTCGTGGGGATTTTGTGGCTTACATGTCAACTAGTAAGCCCCAAAATGATCTTACGAGTGAACTAGTGGGAACATTGATGGCCGTACATGTTCACTTGTAAGCCTCAAAATGATCTTACTAGTATACTAGTGGGCGTTTTGTGGCTTACATGTTCACGAGTAAGCGTCAAAATGATCTTACTAGTGAACTAGTGGGTGTTTTGCGGCTTACATGTCAACAAGTAAACCTCAAAATGATCTTACTAATGAACTAGTGGGCGTTTTGTGGCTTACATGTTCACTAGTAAGCGTCAAAATGACCTTACTAGTGAATTAGTGAGCGTTTTGTGGCTTACATGTCAACTAGTAAGCCTCAAAATGATCTTACTAGTGAACTAGTGGGCCTTTTGTGGCTTAAATGTTCACTAGTAAGCCTCAAAATGATCTTACCAGTGAACTAGTGGCCGTTTTGTGGCTTACATGTTCACGAGTAAGCGTCAAAATGATCTTACTAGTGAACTAGTGGGCGTTTTGCGGCTTACATGTCAACAAGTAAGCCTCAAAATGATCTTCCTAATGAACTAGTGGGCGTTTTGTGGCTTACATGTTCACTAGTAAGCGTCAAAATGACCTTACTAGTGAACTAGTGGGCGTTTTGTGGCTTACATGTTCACGAGTAAGGGTCAAAATGATCTTACTAGTGAACTAGTGGGCGTTTTGCGGCTTGCATGTCAACTAGTAAGCATCAAAATGATCTTACGAGTGAACTAGTGGGCGTTTTGCGGCTTACATGTAAACAAGTAAGCCTCATAATGATCTTACTAATGAACTAGTGGGCGTTTTGCGGCTTACATGTCAACTAGTAAGCCTCACAATGATCTTACTAGTGAACTAGTGGGCATTTTGTGGCTTACATGTCAACTACTAAGCCTCAAAATGATCTTACTAGTGAACTAGTGGGCACATTTATGGCCTTACATGTTCACTAGTAAGCCTCAAAATGATCTTACTAGTGAACTAGTGAGCGTTTTGTGGCTTACATGTTCACTAGTAAGTGTCAAAATGACCTTACTAGTGAACTAGTGAGTGTTTTGTGGCTTACATGTTCACTAGTAGGCGTCAAAATGATCTTACTAGTGAACTAGTGGGCACATTTATGGCCTTACATGTTCACTAGTAAGCCTCAAAATGATCTTACTAGTGAACTAGTGGGCGTTCTGTGGCTTACATGTTCACGGGTAAGCGTCAAAATGACCTTACTAGTGAACTAGTGACAATTTGTGGCTTTCATGTTCACGAGTAAGCGTCAAAATGACCTTACTAGTGAACTAGTGGGCGTTTTGTGGCTTACATGTTCACTAGTAAGCCTCAAAATGATCTTACTAGTCAACTAGTGGGCGTTTTGTGACTTACATGTCAAATAGTAAGCCTCAATATGATCTTACTAGTGAACTAGTGGGCACATTTATGGCCTTACGTGTTCACTAGTAAGCGTCAAAATGATCTTACTAGTAAACGAGTGGGCGTTTTGTGGCTTACATCTTCACTTGTAAGCCTCAAAATGATCTTACTAGTAAACGAGTGGGCGTTTTGTGGCTTACATCTTCACTTGTAAGCCTCAAAATGATCTTACTAGTGAACTAGTGGGCGTTTTGTGGCTTACATGTCAACTAGTTAGCCTAAAAATGATTTTACTAGTGAACTATTGGGGATTTTGTGGCTTACATGTCAACTAGTAAGCCCCAAAATGATCTTACGAGTGAACTAGTGGGAACATTGATGGCCGTACATGTTCACTTGTAAGCCTAAAAATGATCTTACTAGTATACTAGTGGGCGTTTTGTGGCTTACATGTTCACGAGTAAGCGTCAAAATGATCTTACTAGTGAACTAGTGGGTGTTTTGCCGCTTGCATGTCAACTAGTAAGCCTCAAAATGATCTTACGAGTGAACTAGTGGGAGTTTTGCGGCTTACATGTCAACAAGTAAACCTCAAAATGATCTTTTTAATGAACTAGTGGGCGTTTTGTGGCTTACATGTTCACTAGTAAGCGTCAAAATGACCTTACTAGTGAATTAGTGAGCGTTTTGTGGCTTACATGTCAACTAGTAAGCCTCAAAATGATCTTACTAGTGAACTAGTGGGCGTTTTGTGGCTTACATCTTCACTCGTAAGCCTCAAAATGATCTTACTAGTGAACTAGTGGGCGTTTGTGGCTTACATGTCAACTAGTAAGCCTCAAAATGATCTTACTAGTGAACTAGTGACAATTTGTGGCTTACATGTTCACGAGTAAGCGTCAAAATGACCTTACTAGTGAACTAGTGGGCGTTTTGTGGCTTACATGTTCACTAGTAAGCCTCAAAATGATCTTACTAGTGAAATAGTGGGCGTTTTGTGGCTTACATGTTCACTAGTAAGCCTCAAAATGATCTTACTAGTGAAGTAGTGGGCGTTTTGTGACTTACATGTCAAATAGTAAGCCTCAATATGATCTTACTAGTGAACTAGTGGGCACATTTATGGCCTTACGTGTTCACTAGTAAGCGTCAAAATGATCTTACTAGTAAACGAGTGGGCGTTTTGTGGCTTACATCTTCACTTGTAAGCCTCAAAATGATCTTACTAGTGAACTAGTGGGCGTTTTGTGGCTTACATGTCAACTAGTTAGCCTCAAAATGATCTTACCAGTGAACTAGTGGGCGTTTTGCGGCTTACATGTCAACTAGTAAGCCTCAAAATGATCTTACTAGTGAACTCGTGGGGATTTTGTGGCTTACATGTCAACTAGTAAGCCCCAAAATGATCTTACGAGTGAACTAGTGGGAACATTGATGGCCGTACATGTTCACTTGTAAGCCTCAAAATGATCTTACTAGTATACTAGTGGGCGTTTTGTGGCTTACATGTTCACGAGTAAGCGTCAAAATGATCTTACTAGTGAACTAGTGGGTGTTTTGCGGCTTACATGTCAACAAGTAAACCTCAAAATGATCTTACTAATGAACTAGTGGGCGTTTTGTGGCTTACATGTTCACTAGTAAGCGTCAAAATGACCTTACTAGTGAATTAGTGAGCGTTTTGTGGCTTACATGTCAACTAGTAAGCCTCAAAATGATCTTACTAGTGAACTAGTGGGCGTTTTGTGGCTTACATCTTCACTCGTAAGCCTCAAAATGATCTTACTAGTGAACTAGTGGGCGTTTGTGGCTTACATGTCAACTAGTAAGCCTCAAAATGATCTTACTAGTGAACTAGTGGGCACATTTATGGCCTTACATGTTCACTAGTAAGCCTCAAAATGATCTTACCAGTGAACTAGTGGGCGTTTTGCGGCTTACATGTCAACTAGTAAGCGTCACAATTACCTTACTTGTGAACTAGTGAGCGTTTTGTGGCTTACATGTTCACTAGTAAGCCTCAAAATGATCTTACGAGTGAACTAGTGGGCGTTTTGCGGCTTACATGTCAACAAGTAAGCCTCATAATGATCTTACTAATGAACTAGTGGGCGTTTTGCGGCTTACATGTCAACTAGTAAGCCTCACAATGATCTTACTAGTGAACTAGTGGGCATTTTGTGGCTTACATGTCAACTACTAAGCCTCAAAATGATCTTACTAGTGAACTAGTGGGCACATTTATGGCCTTACATGTTCACTAGTAAGCCTCAAAATGATCTTACTAGTGAACTAGTGAGCGTTTTGTGGCTTACATGTTCACTAGTAAGTGTCAAAATGACCTTACTAGTGAACTAGTGAGTGTTTTGTGGCTTACATGTTCACTAGTAGGCGTCAAAATGATCTTACTAGTGAACTAGTGGGCACATTTATGGCCTTACATGTTCACTAGTAAGCCTCAAAATGATCTTACTAGTGAACTAGTGGGCGTTCTGTGGCTTACATGTTCACGGGTAAGCGTCAAAATGACCTTACTAGTGAACTAGTGACAATTTGTGGCTTACATGTTCACGAGTAAGCGTCAAAATGACCTTACTAGTGAACTAGTGGGCGTTTTGTGGCTTACATGTTCACTAGTAAGCCTCAAAATGATCTTACTAGTCAACTAGTGGGCGTTTTGTGACTTACATGTCAAATAGTAAGCCTCAATATGATCTTACTATTGAACTAGTGGGCACATTTATGGCCTTACGTGTTCACTAGTAAGCGTCAAAATGATCTTACTAGTAAACGAGTGGGCGTTTTGTGGCTTACATCTTCACTTGTAATCCTCAAAATGATCTTACTAGTGAACTAGTGGGCGTTTTGTGGCTTACATGTCAACTAGTTAGCCTAAAAATGATCTTACCAGTGAACTAGTGGGCGTTGTGCGGCTTACATGTCAACTAGTAAGCCTCAAAATGATCTTACTAGTGAACTATTGGGGATTTTGAGGCTTACATGTCAACTAGTAAGCCCCAAAATGATCTTACGAGTGAACTAGTGGGAACATTGATGGCCGTACATGTTCACTTGTAAGCCTCAAAATGATCTTACTAGTATACTAGTGGGCGTTTTGTGGCTTACATGTTCACGAGTAAGCGTCAAAATGATCTTACTAGTGAACTAGTGGGTGTTTTGCCGCTTGCATGTCAACTAGTAAGCCTCAAAATGATCTTACGAGTGAACTAGTGGGAGTTTTGCGGCTTACATGTCAACAAGTAAACCTCAAAATGATCTTTTTAATGAACTAGTGGGCGTTTTGTGGCTTACATGTTCACTAGTAAGCGTCAAAATGACCTTACTAGTGAATTAGTGAGCGTTTTGTGGCTTACATGTCAACTAGTAAGCCTCAAAATGATCTTACTAGTGAACTAGTGGGCGTTTTGTGGCTTACATCTTCACTCGTAAGCCTCAAAATGATCTTACTAGTGAACTAGTGGGCGTTTGTGGCTTACATGTCAACTAGTAAGCCTCAAAATGATCTTACTAGTGAACTAGTGACAATTTGTGGCTTACATGTTCACAAGTAAGCGTCAAAATGACCTTACTAGTGAACTAGTGGGCGTTTTGTGGCTTACATGTTCACTAGTAAGCCTCAAAATGATCTTACTAGTGAACTAGTGGGCGTTTTGTGGCTTACATGTTCACTAGTAAGCCTCAAAATGATCTTACTAGTGAACTAGTGGGCGTTTTGTGACTTACATGTCAAATAGTAAGCCTCAATATGATCTTACTAGTGAACTAGTGGGCACATTTATGGCCTTACGTGTTCACTAGTAAGCGTTAAAATGATCTTACTAGTAAACGAGTGGGCGTATTGTGGCTTACATCTTCACTTGTAAGCCTCAAAATGATCTTACTAGTGAACTAGTGGGCGTTTTGTGGCTTACATGTCAACTAGTTAGCCTCAAAATGATCTTACCAGTGAACTAGTGGGCGTTTTGCGGCTTACATGTCAACTAGTAAGCCTCAAAATGATCTTACTAGTGAACTCGTGGGGATTTTGTGGCTTACATGTCAACTAGTAAGCCCCAAAATGATCTTACGAGTGAACTAGTGGGAACATTGATGGCCGTACATGTTCACTTGTAAGCCTCAAAATGATCTTACTAGTATACTAGTGGGCGTTTTGTGGCTTACATGTTCACAAGTAAGCGTCAAAATGATCTTACTAGTGAACTAGTGGGTGTTTTGCGGCTTACATGTCAACAAGTAAACCTCAAAATGATCTTACTAATGAACTAGTGGGCGTTTTGTGGCTTACATGTTCACTAGTAAGCGTCAAAATGACCTTACTAGTGAATTAGTGAGCGTTTTGTGGCTTACATGTCAACTCGTAAGCCTCAAAATGATCTTACTAGTGAACTAGTGGGCGTTTGTGGCTTACATGTCAACTAGTAAGCCTCAAAATGATCTTACTAGTGAACTAGTGGGCACATTTATGGCCTTACATGTTCACTAGTAAGCCTCAAAATGATCTTACCAGTGAACTAGTGGGCGTTTTGCGGCTTACATGTCAACTAGTAAGCCTCAAAATGATCTTACTAGTGAACTAGTGGGGATTTTGTGGCTTACATGTCAACTAGTAAGCCTCATAATGATCTTACTAGTGAACTAGTGGGCGTTTTGCGGCTTACATGTCAACAAGTAAGCCTCAAAATGATCTTACTAATGAACTAGTGGGCGTTTTGTGGCTTACATGTTCACTAGTAAGCGTCAAAATGACCTTACTAGTGAATTAGTGAGCGTTTTGTGGCTTACATGTCAACTAGTAAGCCTCAAAATGATCTTACTAGTGAACTAGTGGGCACATTTATGGCCTTACATATTCACTAGTAAGCGTCAAAATGATCTTACTAGTGAACTAGTGGGCATTTTGCGGCTTGCATGTCAACTAGTAAGCCTCAAAATGATCTTACGAGTGAACTAGTGGGCGTTTTGTGGCTTACATGTCAACTAGTAAGCCTCAAAATGATCTTACTCGTGAACTAGTGGGCGTTTTATGGCTTACATGTCAACTAGTAAGCCTCAAAATGATCTTACGAGTGAGCTAAGGGGCGTTTTGTGGCTTACATGTCAACCAGTAAGCCTCAAAATGATCTTACTAGTGAACTAGTGGGCACATTTATGGCCTTACATGTTCACTAGTAAGCCTCAAAAGTATCTTACCAGTGAACTAGTGGGCGTTTTGTGGCTTACATGTTCACGAGTAAGCGTCAAAATGATCTTACTAGTGAACTAGTCTGCGTTTTGCGGCTTACATTTCAACAAGTAAACCTCAAAATGATCTTACTAATGAACTAGTGGGCGTTTTGTGGCTTACATGTTCACTAGTAAGCGTCAAAATGACCTTACTAGTGAATTAGTGAGCGTTTTGTGGCTTACATGTCAACTAGTAAGCCTCAAAATGATCTTACTAGTGAACTAGTGGGCACATTTATGGCCTTACATGTTCACTAGTAAGCGTCAAAATGATCTTACTAGTGAACTAGTGGGCGTTTTGTGGCTTACATGTCAACTAGTAAGCCTCAAAATTATCTTACTAGTGAACTAGTGGGCACATTTATAGCCTTACATGTTCACTAGTAAGCGTCAAAATGATCTCACTAGTGAACTAGTGGGCACATTTATAGCCTTACATCTTCACTAGTAAGCCTCAAAATGATCTTACTCGTGAACTAGTGGGCGTTTTGCGGCTTACATGTCAACTAGTACGCCTCAAAATGATCTTACTAGTGAACTAGTGGGCGTTTTGTGGCTTACATGTCAATTAGTAAGCCTCAAAATGATCTTACTAGTGAACTAGTGGACACATTTATGGCCTTACATGTTCACTAGTAAGCGTCAAAATGATCCTACTAGTGAACTAGTGGGCACATTTATGGCCTTACATGTTCACTAGTAAGCGTCAAAATGATCTTACTAGTGAACTAGTGGGCATTTTGTGGCTTACATGTCAACTAGTAAGCCTGAAAATGATCTTACTAGTGAACTAGTGGGCGTTTTGTGGCTTACATGTCAATTAGTAAGCCTCAAAATGATCTTACCAGTGAACTAGTGGGCACATTTATGGCCTTACATGTTCACTAGTAAGCCTCAAAATGATCTTACCAGTGAACTCGTGGGCGTTTTGTGGCTTACATGTTCACGAGTAAGCGTCAAAATGATCTTACTAGTGAACTAGTGGCCGTTTTGCGGCTTACATGTCAACAAGTAAGCCTCAAAATGATCTTACTAATGAACTAGTGGGCGTTTTGTGGCTTACATGTTCACTAGTAAGCGTCAAAATGACCTTACTAGTGAATTAGTGAGCGTTTTGTGGCTTACATGTCAACGAGTAAGCCTCAAAATGATCTTACTAGTGAACTAGTGGGCACATTTATGGCCTTACATGTTCACTAGTAAGCGTCAAAATGATCTTACTAGTGAACTAGTGGGCGTTTTGCGGCTTGCATGTCAACTAGTAAGCCACAAAATGATCTTACGAGTGAACTAGTGGGCATTTTGCGGCTTACATGTCAACAAGTAAGCCTCAAAATGATCTTACTAGTGAACTAGTGGGCGTTTTGTGGCTTACATGTCAACTAGTTAGCCTCAAAATGATCTTACTAGTGAACTAGTGGGGATTTTGTGGCTTACATGTCAACTAGTAAGCCCCAAAATGATCTTACGAGTGAACTAGTGGGCACATTTATGGCCTTACATGTTCACTTGTAAGCCTGAAAATGATCTTACTAGGATAGTAGTGGGCGTTTTGTGGCTTACATCTTCACGAGTAAGCGTGAAAATGATCTTACTAGTGAACTAGTGGGTGTTTTGCGGCTTGCATGTCAACTAGTAAGCCTCAAAATTATCTTACGAGTGAACTAGTGGGAGTTTTGCGGCTTACATGTCAACAAGGAAGCCTCAAAATTATCTTACTAATGAACTAGTGGGCGTTTTGTGGCTTACATCTTCACTCGTAAGCCTCAAAATGATCTTACCAGTGAACTAGTGGGCGTTTGTGGCTTACATGTCAACTAGTAAGCCTCAAAATGATTTTACTAGTGAACTAGTGGGCACATTTATGGCCTTACATGTTCACTAGTAAGCCTCAAAATGATCTTACCAGTGAACTAGTGGGCGTTTTGCGGCTTACATGTCAACTAGTAAGCCTCAAAATGATCTTACTAGTGAAATAGTGGGGATTTTGTGGCTTACATGTCAACTAGTAAGCCTCAAAATGATCTTACTAGTGAACTAGTGGGCCTTTTGTGGCTTAAATGTTCACTAGTAAGCCTCAAAATGATCTTACCAGTGAACTAGTGGCCGTTTTGTGGCTTACATGTTCACGAGTAAGCGTCAAAATGATCTTACTAGTGAACTAGTGGGCGTTTTGCGGCTTACATGTCAACAAGTAAGCCTCAAAATGATCTTCCTAATGAACTAGTGGGCGTTTTGTGGCTTACATGTTCACTAGTAAGCGTCAAAATGACCTTACTAGTGAACTAGTGGGCGTTTTGTGGCTTACATGTTCACGAGTAAGGGTCAAAATGATCTTACTAGTGAACTAGTGGGCGTTTTGCGGCTTGCATGTCAACTAGTAAGCATCAAAATGATCTTACGAGTGAACTAGTGGGCGTTTTGCGGCTTACATGTAAACAAGTAAGCCTCATAATGATCTTACTAATGAACTAGTGGGCGTTTTGCGGCTTACATGTCAACTAGTAAGCCTCACAATGATCTTACTAGTGAACTAGTGGGCATTTTGTGGCTTACATGTCAACTACTAAGCCTCAAAATGATCTTACTAGTGAACTAGTGGGCACATTTATGGCCTTACATGTTCACTAGTAAGCCTCAAAATGATCTTACTAGTGAACTAGTGAGCGTTTTGTGGCTTACATGTTCACTAGTAAGTGTCAAAATGACCTTACTAGTGAACTAGTGAGTGTTTTGTGGCTTACATGTTCACTAGTAGGCGTCAAAATGATCTTACTAGTGAACTAGTGGGCACATTTATGGCCTTACATGTTCACTAGTAAGCCTCAAAATGATCTTACTAGTGAACTAGTGGGCGTTCTGTGGCTTACATGTTCACGGGTAAGCGTCAAAATGACCTTACTAGTGAACTAGTGACAATTTGTGGCTTTCATGTTCACGAGTAAGCGTCAAAATGACCTTACTAGTGAACTAGTGGGCGTTTTGTGGCTTACATGTTCACTAGTAAGCCTCAAAATGATCTTACTAGTCAACTAGTGGGCGTTTTGTGACTTACATGTCAAATAGTAAGCCTCAATATGATCTTACTAGTGAACTAGTGGGCACATTTATGGCCTTACGTGTTCACTAGTAAGCGTCAAAATGATCTTACTAGTAAACGAGTGGGCGTTTTGTGGCTTACATCTTCACTTGTAAGCCTCAAAATGATCTTACTAGTAAACGAGTGGGCGTTTTGTGGCTTACATCTTCACTTGTAAGCCTCAAAATGATCTTACTAGTGAACTAGTGGGCGTTTTGTGGCTTACATGTCAACTAGTTAGCCTAAAAATGATTTTACTAGTGAACTATTGGGGATTTTGTGGCTTACATGTCAACTAGTAAGCCCCAAAATGATCTTACGAGTGAACTAGTGGGAACATTGATGGCCGTACATGTTCACTTGTAAGCCTAAAAATGATCTTACTAGTATACTAGTGGGCGTTTTGTGGCTTACATGTTCACGAGTAAGCGTCAAAATGATCTTACTAGTGAACTAGTGGGTGTTTTGCCGCTTGCATGTCAACTAGTAAGCCTCAAAATGATCTTACGAGTGAACTAGTGGGAGTTTTGCGGCTTACATGTCAACAAGTAAACCTCAAAATGATCTTTTTAATGAACTAGTGGGCGTTTTGTGGCTTACATGTTCACTAGTAAGCGTCAAAATGACCTTACTAGTGAATTAGTGAGCGTTTTGTGGCTTACATGTCAACTAGTAAGCCTCAAAATGATCTTACTAGTGAACTAGTGGGCGTTTTGTGGCTTACATCTTCACTCGTAAGCCTCAAAATGATCTTACTAGTGAACTAGTGGGCGTTTGTGGCTTACATGTCAACTAGTAAGCCTCAAAATGATCTTACTAGTGAACTAGTGACAATTTGTGGCTTACATGTTCACGAGTAAGCGTCAAAATGACCTTACTAGTGAACTAGTGGGCGTTTTGTGGCTTACATGTTCACTAGTAAGCCTCAAAATGATCTTACTAGTGAAATAGTGGGCGTTTTGTGGCTTACATGTTCACTAGTAAGCCTCAAAATGATCTTACTAGTGAAGTAGTGGGCGTTTTGTGACTTACATGTCAAATAGTAAGCCTCAATATGATCTTACTAGTGAACTAGTGGGCACATTTATGGCCTTACGTGTTCACTAGTAAGCGTCAAAATGATCTTACTAGTAAACGAGTGGGCGTTTTGTGGCTTACATCTTCACTTGTAAGCCTCAAAATGATCTTACTAGTGAACTAGTGGGCGTTTTGTGGCTTACATGTCAACTAGTTAGCCTCAAAATGATCTTACCAGTGAACTAGTGGGCGTTTTGCGGCTTACATGTCAACTAGTAAGCCTCAAAATGATCTTACTAGTGAACTCGTGGGGATTTTGTGGCTTACATGTCAACTAGTAAGCCCCAAAATGATCTTACGAGTGAACTAGTGGGAACATTGATGGCCGTACATGTTCACTTGTAAGCCTCAAAATGATCTTACTAGTATACTAGTGGGCGTTTTGTGGCTTACATGTTCACGAGTAAGCGTCAAAATGATCTTACTAGTGAACTAGTGGGTGTTTTGCGGCTTACATGTCAACAAGCAAACCTCAAAATGATCTTACTAATGAACTAGTGGGCGTTTTGTGGCTTACATGTTCACTAGTAAGCGTCAAAATGACCTTACTAGTGAATTAGTGAGCGTTTTGTGGCTTACATGTCAACTAGTAAGCCTCAAAATGATCTTACTAGTGAACTAGTGGGCGTTTTGTGGCTTACATCTTCACTCGTAAGCCTCAAAATGATCTTACTAGTGAACTAGTGGGCGTTTGTGGCTTACATGTCAACTAGTAAGCCTCAAAATGATCTTACTAGTGAACTAGTGGGCACATTTATGGCCTTACATGTTCACTAGTAAGCCTCAAAATGATCTTACCAGTGAACTAGTGGGCGTTTTGCGGCTTACATGTCAACTAGTAAGCGTCACAATTACCTTACTTGTGAACTAGTGAGCGTTTTGTGGCTTACATGTTCACTAGTAAGCCTCAAAATGATCTTACGAGTGAACTAGTGGGCGTTTTGCGGCTTACATGTCAACAAGTAAGCCTCATAATGATCTTACTAATGAACTAGTGGGCGTTTTGCGGCTTACATGTCAACTAGTAAGCCTCACAATGATCTTACTAGTGAACTAGTGGGCATTTTGTGGCTTACATGTCAACTACTAAGCCTCAAAATGATCTTACTAGTGAACTAGTGGGCACATTTATGGCCTTACATGTTCACTAGTAAGCCTCAAAATGATCTTACTAGTGAACTAGTGAGCGTTTTGTGGCTTACATGTTCACTAGTAAGTGTCAAAATGACCTTACTAGTGAACTAGTGAGTGTTTTGTGGCTTACATGTTCACTAGTAGGCGTCAAAATGATCTTACTAGTGAACTAGTGGGCACATTTATGGCCTTACATGTTCACTAGTAAGCCTCAAAATGATCTTACTAGTGAACTAGTGGGCGTTCTGTGGCTTACATGTTCACGGGTAAGCGTCAAAATGACCTTACTAGTGAACTACTGACAATTTGTGGCTTACATGTTCACGAGTAAGCGTCAAAATGACCTTACTAGTGAACTGGTGGGCGTTTTGTGGCTTACATGTTCACTAGTAAGCCTCAAAATGATCTTACTAGTCAACTAGTGGGCGTTTTGTGACTTACATGTCAAATAGTAAGCCTCAATATGATCTTACTATTGAACTAGTGGGCACATTTATGGCCTTACGTGTTCACTAGTAAGCGTCAAAATGATCTTACTAGTAAACGAGTGGGCGTTTTGTGGCTTACATCTTCACTTGTAATCCTCAAAATGATCTTACTAGTGAACTAGTGGGCGTTTTGTGGCTTACATGTCAACTAGTTAGCCTAAAAATGATCTTACCAGTGAACTAGTGGGCGTTGTGCGGCTTACATGTCAACTAGTAAGCCTCAAAATGATCTTACTAGTGAACTATTGGGGATTTTGAGGCTTACATGTCAACTAGTAAGCCCCAAAATGATCTTACGAGTGAACTAGTGGGAACATTGATGGCCGTACATGTTCACTTGTAAGCCTCAAAATGATCTTACTAGTATACTAGTGGGCGTTTTGTGGCTTACATGTTCACGAGTAAGCGTCAAAATGATCTTACTAGTGAACTAGTGGGTGTTTTGCCGCTTGCATGTCAACTAGTAAGCCTCAAAATGATCTTACGAGTGAACTAGTGGGAGTTTTGCGGCTTACATGTCAACAAGTAAACCTCAAAATGATCTTTTTAATGAACTAGTGGGCGTTTTGTGGCTTACATGTTCACTAGTAAGCGTCAAAATGACCTTACTAGTGAATTAGTGAGCGTTTTGTGGCTTACATGTCAACTAGTAAGCCTCAAAATGATCTTACTAGTGAACTAGTGGGCGTTTTGTGGCTTACATCTTCACTCGTAAGCCTCAAAATGATCTTACTAGTGAACTAGTGGGCGTTTGTGGCTTACATGTCAACTAGTAAGCCTCAAAATGATCTTACTAGTGAACTAGTGACAATTTGTGGCTTACATGTTCACAAGTAAGCGTCAAAATGACCTTACTAGTGAACTAGTGGGCGTTTTGTGGCTTACATGTTCACTAGTAAGCCTCAAAATGATCTTACTAGTGAACTAGTGGGCGTTTTGTGGCTTACATGTTCACTAGTAAGCCTCAAAATGATCTTACTAGTGAACTAGTGGGCGTTTTGTGACTTACATGTCAAATAGTAAGCCTCAATATGATCTTACTAGTGAACTAGTGGGCACATTTATGGCCTTACGTGTTCACTAGTAAGCGTTAAAATGATCTTACTAGTAAACGAGTGGGCGTATTGTGGCTTACATCTTCACTTGTAAGCCTCAAAATGATCTTACTAGTGAACTAGTGGGCGTTTTGTGGCTTACATGTCAACTAGTTAGCCTCAAAATGATCTTACCAGTGAACTAGTGGGCGTTTTGCGGCTTACATGTCAACTAGTAAGCCTCAAAATGATCTTACTAGTGAACTCGTGGGGATTTTGTGGCTTACATGTCAACTAGTAAGCCCCAAAATGATCTTACGAGTGAACTAGTGGGAACATTGATGGCCGTACATGTTCACTTGTAAGCCTCAAAATGATCTTACTAGTATACTAGTGGGCGTTTTGTGGCTTACATGTTCACAAGTAAGCGTCAAAATGATCTTACTAGTGAACTAGTGGGTGTTTTGCGGCTTACATGTCAACAAGTAAACCTCAAAATGATCTTACTAATGAACTAGTGGGCGTTTTGTGGCTTACATGTTCACTAGTAAGCGTCAAAATGACCTTACTAGTGAATTAGTGAGCGTTTTGTGGCTTACATGTCAACTCGTAAGCCTCAAAATGATCTTACTAGTGAACTAGTGGGCGTTTGTGGCTTACATGTCAACTAGTAAGCCTCAAAATGATCTTACTAGTGAACTAGTGGGCACATTTATGGCCTTACATGTTCACTAGTAAGCCTCAAAATGATCTTACCAGTGAACTAGTGGGCGTTTTGCGGCTTACATGTCAACTAGTAAGCCTCAAAATGATCTTACTAGTGAACTAGTGGGGATTTTGTGGCTTACATGTCAACTAGTAAGCCTCATAATGATCTTACTAGTGAACTAGTGGGCGTTTTGCGGCTTACATGTCAACAAGTAAGCCTCAAAATGATCTTACTAATGAACTAGTGGGCGTTTTGTGGCTTACATGTTCACTAGTAAGCGTCAAAATGACCTTACTAGTGAATTAGTGAGCGTTTTGTGGCTTACATGTCAACTAGTAAGCCTCAAAATGATCTTACTAGTGAACTAGTGGGCACATTTATGGCCTTACATATTCACTAGTAAGCGTCAAAATGATCTTACTAGTGAACTAGTGGGCATTTTGCGGCTTGCATGTCAACTAGTAAGCCTCAAAATGATCTTACGAGTGAACTAGTGGGCGTTTTGTGGCTTACATGTCAACTAGTAAGCCTCAAAATGATCTTACTCGTGAACTAGTGGGCGTTTTATGGCTTACATGTCAACTAGTAAGCCTCAAAATGATCTTACGAGTGAGCTAAGGGGCGTTTTGTGGCTTACATGTCAACCAGTAAGCCTCAAAATGATCTTACTAGTGAACTAGTGGGCACATTTATGGCCTTACATGTTCACTAGTAAGCCTCAAAAGTATCTTACCACTGAACTAGTGGGCGTTTTGTGGCTTACATGTTCACGAGTAAGCGTCAAAATGATCTTACTAGTGAACTAGTCTGCGTTTTGCGGCTTACATTTCAACAAGTAAACCTCAAAATGATCTTACTAATGAACTAGTGGGCGTTTTGTGGCTTACATGTTCACTAGTAAGCGTCAAAATGACCTTACTAGTGAATTAGTGAGCGTTTTTTGGCTTACATGTCAACTAGTAAGCCTCAAAATGATCTTACTAGTGAACTAGTGGGCACATTTATGGCCTTACATGTTCACTAGTAAGCGTCAAAATGATCTTACTAGTGAACTAGTGGGCGTTTTGTGGCTTACATGTCAACTAGTAAGCCTCAAAATTATCTTACTAGTGAACTAGTGGGCACATTTATAGCCTTACATGTTCACTAGTAAGCGTCAAAATGATCTCACTAGTGAACTAGTGGGCACATTTATAGCCTTACATCTTCACTAGTAAGCCTCAAAATGATCTTACTCGTGAACTAGTGGGCGTTTTGCGGCTTACATGTCAACTAGTACGCCTCAAAATGATCTTACTAGTGAACTAGTGGGCGTTTTGTGGCTTACATGTCAATTAGTAAGCCTCAAAATGATCTTACTAGTGAACTAGTGGACACATTTATGGCCTTACATGTTCACTAGTAAGCGTCAAAATGATCCTACTAGTGAACTAGTGGGCACATTTATGGCCTTACATGTTCACTAGTAAGCGTCAAAATGATCTTACTAGTGAACTAGTGGGCATTTTGTGGCTTACATGTCAACTAGTAAGCCTGAAAATGATCTTACTAGTGAACTAGTGGGCGTTTTGTGGCTTACATGTCAATTAGTAAGCCTCAAAATGATCTTACCAGTGAACTAGTGGGCACATTTATGGCCTTACATGTTCACTAGTAAGCCTCAAAATGATCTTACCAGTGAACTCGTGGGCGTTTTGTGGCTTACATGTTCACGAGTAAGCGTCAAAATGATCTTACTAGTGAACTAGTGGCCGTTTTGCGGCTTACATGTCAACAAGTAAGCCTCAAAATGATCTTACTAATGAACTAGTGGGCGTTTTGTGGCTTACATGTTCACTAGTAAGCGTCAAAATGACCTTACTAGTGAATTAGTGAGCGTTTTGTGGCTTACATGTCAACGAGTAAGCCTCAAAATGATCTTACTAGTGAACTAGTGGGCACATTTATGGCCTTACATGTTCACTAGTAAGCGTCAAAATGATCTTACTAGTGAACTAGTGGGCGTTTTGCGGCTTGCATGTCAACTAGTAAGCCACAAAATGATCTTACGAGTGAACTAGTGGGCATTTTGCGGCTTACATGTCAACAAGTAAGCCTCAAAATTATCTTACTAGTGAACTAGTGGGCGTTTTGTGGCTTACATGTTAACTAGTAAGCGTCAAAATGATCTTACTAGTGAACAAGTGGGCGTTTTGTGGCTTACATCTTCACTAGTAAGCCTCAAAATGATCTTACTAGAGAACTAGTGGGCATTTTGTGGCTTACATGTCAACTAGTAAGCCTCAAAATGATCTTACTAGTGAACTAGTGGGCACGTTTATGGCCTTACATGTCAACTAGTAAGCGTGAAAATGATCTTACTCGTGAACTAGTGGGTGTTTTGCGGCTTACATGTCAACTAGTAAGCCTCAAAATGATCTTAATAGTGAACTAGTGGGTTCTTTTGTGGCTTACGTGTTCACTAGTAAGCGTCACAATGACCTTACTTGTGAACTAGTGAGCGTTTTGTGGCTTACATGTTCACTAGTAAGCGTCAAAATGATCTTACTAGTGAACAAGTGGGCGTTTTGTGGCTTACATGTTCACTAGTAAGCCTCAAAATGATCTTACTAGTGAACTAGTGGGCGTTTTGTGGCTTATATGTCAAATAGTAAGCCTCAATATGATCTTACTAGTGAACTAGTGGGCACATTTATGGCCTTCCGTGTTCACTAGTAAGCGTCAAAATGATCTTACTAGTAAACTAGTGGGCGTTTTGTGGCTTACATCTTCACTTGTAAGCCTCAAAATGATCTTACTAGTGAACTAGTGGGCGTTTTGTGGCTTACATGTCAACTAGTTAGCCTCAAAATGATCTTACGAGTGAACTAGTGGGCATTTTGCGGCTTACATGTCAACAAGTAAGCCTCAAAATTATCTTACTAGTGAACTAGTGGGCGTTTTGTGGCTTACATGTTAACTAGTAAGCGTCAAAATGATCTTACTAGTGAACAAGTGGGCGTTTTGTGGCTTACATCTTCACTAGTAAGCCTCAAAATGATCTTACTAGAGAACTAGTGGGCATTTTGTGGCTTACATGTCAACTAGTAAGCCTCAAAATGATCTTACTAGTGAACTAGTGGGCACGTTTATGGCCTTACATGTCAACTAGTAAGCGTGAAAATGATCTTACTCGTGAACTAGTGGGCGTTTTGCGGCTTACATGTCAACTAGTAAGCCTCAAAATGATCTTAATAGTGAACTAGTGGGTTCTTTTGTGGCTTACGTGTTCACTAGTAAGCGTCACAATGACCTTACTTGTGAACTAGTGAGCGTTTTGTGGCTTACATGTTCACTAGTAAGCGTCAAAATGATCTTACTAGTGAACTAGTGGGCGTTTTGTGGCTTACATGTTCACTAGTAAGCCTCAAAATGATCTTACTAGTGAACTAGTGGGCGTTTTGTGGCTTATATGTCAAATAGTAAGCCTCAATATGATCTTACTAGTGAACTAGTGGGCACATTTATGGCCTTCCGTGTTCACTAGTAAGCGTCAAAATGATCTTACTAGTAAACTAGTGGGCGTTTTGTGGCTTACATCTTCACTTGTAAGCCTCAAAATGATCTTACTAGTGAACTAGTGGGCGTTTTGTGGCTTACATGTCAACTAGTTAGCCTCAAAATGATCTTACTAGTGAACTAGTGGGGATTTTGTGGCTTACATGTCAACTAGTAAGCCCCAAAATGATCTTACGAGTGAACTAGTGGGCACATTTATGGCCTTACATGTTCACTTGTAAGCCTGAAAATGATCTTACTAGGATAGTAGTGGGCGTTTTGTGGCTTACATCTTCACGAGTAAGCGTGAAAATGATCTTACTAGTGAACTAGTGGGTGTTTTGCGGCTTGCATGTCAACTAGTAAGCCTCAAAATTATCTTACGAGTGAACTAGTGGGAGTTTTGCGGCTTACATGTCAACAAGGAAGCCTCAAAATTATCTTACTAATGAACTAGTGGGCGTTTTGTGGCTTACATCTTCACTCGTAAGCCTCAAAATGATCTTACCAGTGAACTAGTGGGCGTTTGTGGCTTACATGTCAACTAGTAAGCCTCAAAATGATTTTACTAGTGAACTAGTGGGCACATTTATGGCCTTACATGTTCACTAGTAAGCCTCAAAATGATCTTACCAGTGAACTAGTGGGCGTTTTGCGGCTTACATGTCAACTAGTAAGCCTCAAAATGATCTTACTAGTGAAATAGTGGGGATTTTGTGGCTTACATGTCAACTAGTAAGCCTCAAAATGATCTTACTAGTGAACTAGTGGGCCTTTTGTGGCTTAAATGTTCACTAGTAAGCCTCAAAATGATCTTACCAGTGAACTAGTGGCCGTTTTGTGGCTTACATGTTCACGAGTAAGCGTCAAAATGATCTTACTAGTGAACTAGTGGGCGTTTTGCGGCTTACATGTCAACAAGTAAGCCTCAAAATGATCTTCCTAATGAACTAGTGGGCGTTTTGTGGCTTACATGTTCACTAGTAAGCGTCAAAATGACCTTACTAGTGAACTAGTGGGCGTTTTGTGGCTTACATGTTCACGAGTAAGGGTCAAAATGATCTTACTAGTGAACTAGTGGGCGTTTTGCGGCTTGCATGTCAACTAGTAAGCATCAAAATGATCTTACGAGTGAACTAGTGGGCGTTTTGCGGCTTACATGTAAACAAGTAAGCCTCATAATGATCTTACTAATGAACTAGTGGGCGTTTTGCGGCTTACATGTCAACTAGTAAGCCTCACAATGATCTTACTAGTGAACTAGTGGGCATTTTGTGGCTTACATGTCAACTACTAAGCCTCAAAATGATCTTACTAGTGAACTAGTGGGCACATTTATGGCCTTACATGTTCACTAGTAAGCCTCAAAATGATCTTACTAGTGAACTAGTGAGCGTTTTGTGGCTTACATGTTCACTAGTAAGTGTCAAAATGACCTTACTAGTGAACTAGTGAGTGTTTTGTGGCTTACATGTTCACTAGTAGGCGTCAAAATGATCTTACTAGTGAACTAGTGGGCACATTTATGGCCTTACATGTTCACTAGTAAGCCTCAAAATGATCTTACTAGTGAACTAGTGGGCGTTCTGTGGCTTACATGTTCACGGGTAAGCGTCAAAATGACCTTACTAGTGAACTAGTGACAATTTGTGGCTTTCATGTTCACGAGTAAGCGTCAAAATGACCTTACTAGTGAACTAGTGGGCGTTTTGTGGCTTACATGTTCACTAGTAAGCCTCAAAATGATCTTACTAGTCAACTAGTGGGCGTTTTGTGACTTACATGTCAAATAGTAAGCCTCAATATGATCTTACTAGTGAACTAGTGGGCACATTTATGGCCTTACGTGTTCACTAGTAAGCGTCAAAATGATCTTACTAGTAAACGAGTGGGCGTTTTGTGGCTTACATCTTCACTTGTAAGCCTCAAAATGATCTTACTAGTAAACGAGTGGGCGTTTTGTGGCTTACATCTTCACTTGTAAGCCTCAAAATGATCTTACTAGTGAACTAGTGGGCGTTTTGTGGCTTACATGTCAACTAGTTAGCCTAAAAATGATCTTACTAGTGAACTATTGGGGATTTTGTGGCTTACATGTCAACTAGTAAGCCCCAAAATGATCTTACGAGTGAACTAGTGGGAACATTGATGGCCGTACATGTTCACTTGTAAGCCTCAAAATGATCTTACTAGTATACTAGTGGGCGTTTTGTGGCTTACATGTTCACGAGTAAGCGTCAAAATGATCTTACTAGTGAACTAGTGGGTGTTTTGCCGCTTGCATGTCAACTAGTAAGCCTCAAAATGATCTTACGAGTGAACTAGTGGGAGTTTTGCGGCTTACATGTCAACAAGTAAACCTCAAAATGATCTTTTTAATGAACTAGTGGGCGTTTTGTGGCTTACATGTTCACTAGTAAGCGTCAAAATGACCTTACTAGTGAATTAGTGAGCGTTTTGTGGCTTACATGTCAACTAGTAAGCCTCAAAATGATCTTACTAGTGAACTAGTGGGCGTTTTGTGGCTTACATCTTCACTCGTAAGCCTCAAAATGATCTTACTAGTGAACTAGTGGGCGTTTGTGGCTTACATGTCAACTAGTAAGCCTCAAAATGATCTTACTAGTGAACTAGTGACAATTTGTGGCTTACATGTTCACGAGTAAGCGTCAAAATGACCTTACTAGTGAACTAGTGGGCGTTTTGTGGCTTACATGTTCACTAGTAAGCCTCAAAATGATCTTACTAGTGAAATAGTGGGCGTTTTGTGGCTTACATGTTCACTAGTAAGCCTCAAAATGATCTTACTAGTGAAGTAGTGGGCGTTTTGTGACTTACATGTCAAATAGTAAGCCTCAATATGATCTTACTAGTGAACTAGTGGGCACATTTATGGCCTTACGTGTTCACTAGTAAGCGTCAAAATGATCTTACTAGTAAACGAGTGGGCGTTTTGTGGCTTACATCTTCACTTGTAAGCCTCAAAATGATCTTACTAGTGAACTAGTGGGCGTTTTGTGGCTTACATGTCAACTAGTTAGCCTCAAAATGATCTTACCAGTGAACTAGTGGGCGTTTTGCGGCTTACATGTCAACTAGTAAGCCTCAAAATGATCTTACTAGTGAACTCGTGGGGATTTTGTGGCTTACATGTCAACTAGTAAGCCCCAAAATGATCTTACGAGTGAACTAGTGGGAACATTGATGGCCGTACATGTTCACTTGTAAGCCTCAAAATGATCTTACTAGTATACTAGTGGGCGTTTTGTGGCTTACATGTTCACGAGTAAGCGTCAAAATGATCTTACTAGTGAACTAGTGGGTGTTTTGCGGCTTACATGTCAACAAGTAAACCTCAAAATGATCTTACTAATGAACTAGTGGGCGTTTTGTGGCTTACATGTTCACTAGTAAGCGTCAAAATGACCTTACTAGTGAATTAGTGAGCGTTTTGTGGCTTACATGTCAACTAGTAAGCCTCAAAATGATCTTACTAGTGAACTAGTGGGCGTTTTGTGGCTTACATCTTCACTCGTAAGCCTCAAAATGATCTTACTAGTGAACTAGTGGGCGTTTGTGGCTTACATGTCAACTAGTAAGCCTCAAAATGATCTTACTAGTGAACTAGTGGGCACATTTATGGCCTTACATGTTCACTAGTAAGCCTCAAAATGATCTTACCAGTGAACTAGTGGGCGTTTTGCGGCTTACATGTCAACTAGTAAGCCTCAAAATGATCTTACTAGTGAACTAGTGGGGATTTTGTGGCTTACATGTCAACTAGTAAGCCTCATAATGATCTTACTAGTGAACTAGTGGGCGTTTTGCGGCTTACATGTCAACAAGTAAGCCTCAAAATGATCTTACTAATGAACTAGTGGGCGTTTTGTGGCTTACATGTTCACTAGTAAGCGTCAAAATGACCTTACTAGTGAATTAGTGAGCGTTTTGTGGCTTACATGTCAACTAGTAAGCCTCAAAATGATCTTACTAGTGAACTAGTGGGCACATTTATGGCCTTACATATTCACTAGTAAGCGTCAAAATGATCTTACTACTGAACTAGTGGGCATTTTGCGGCTTGCATGTCAACTAGTAAGCCTCAAAATGATCTTACGAGTGAACTAGTGGGCGTTTTGCGGCTTACATGTCAACAAGTAAGCCTCAAAATGATCTTACTAGTGAACTAGTGGGCGTTTTGTGGCTTACATGTTCACTAGTAAGCCTCAAAATGATCTTACTAGTGAAATAGTGGGCACATTTATGGCCTTACGTGTTCACTAGTAAGCGTCAAAATGATCTTACTAGTGAACTAGTAGGCGTTTTGTGGCTTACATCTTCACTCGTAAGCCTCAAAATGATCTTACTCGTGAACTAGTGGGCGTTTTGTGGCTTACATGTCAACTAGTAAGCCTCAAAATGATCTTACTCGTGAACTAGTGGGCGTTTTGTGGCTTACATGTCAACTAGTAAGCCTCAAAATGATCTTACGAGTGAGCTAAGGGGCGTTTTGTGGCTTACATGTCAACCAGTAAGCCTCAAAATGATCTTACTAGTGAACTAGTTGGCGTTTTGTGGCTTACATGTTCACTAGTAAGTGTCAAAATGACCTTACTAGTTAACTAGTGAGTGTTTTGTGGCTTACATGTTCACTGGTAGGCTTCAAAATGATCTTACTAGTGAACTAGTGAGCGTTTTGTGGCTTACATGTTCACTAGTAAGCCTCAAAATGATCTTACTAGTGAACTAGTGGGCGTTTTGTGGCTTACATCTTCACTCGTAAGCCTCAAAATGATCTTACTAGTGAACTAGTGGGCGTTTTGTGGCTTAAATGTTCACTAGTAAGCCTCAAAATGATCTTACCAGTGAACTAGTGGCCGTTTTGTGGCTTACATGTCAACTACTAAGCCTCAAAATGATCTTACCAGTGAACTAGTGGGCACATTTATGGCCTTACATGTTCACTAGTAAGCGTCAAAATGATCTTACTAGTGAACTAGTGGGCGTTTTGCGGCTTGCACGTACACTAGTAAGCCTCAAAATGATCTTACGAGTGAACTAGTGGGCGTTTTGCGGCTTACATGTCAACAAGTAAGCCTCAAAATGATCTTACTAATGAACTAGTGGGCGTTTTGCGGCTTACATGTCAACTAGTAAGCCTCACAATGATCTTACTAGTGAACTAGTGGGCATTTTGTGGCTTACATGTCAACTACTAAGCCTCAAAATGATCTTACCAGTGAACTAGTGGGCACATTTATGGCCTTACATGTTCACGAGTAAGCCTCAAAATGATCTTACTAGTGAACTAGTGAGCGTTTTGTGGCTTACATGTTCACTAGTAAGCGTCAAAATGATCTTACTAGTGAACTAGGAGGCGTTTTGTGGCTTACATCTTCACTAGTAAGCCTCAAAATGACCTTACTAGTGAGCGTTTTGTGGCTTACATGTTCACTAGTAAGCGTCAAAATGACCTTACTAGTGAACTAGTGGGCACATTTATGGCCTTACATGTTCACTAGTAAGCGTCAAAATGATCTTACTAGTGACTTAGTGGGCACATTTATGGCCTTACATGTTCACTAGTAAGCATAAAAATGATCTTACTAGTGAACTAGTGGGCGTTTTGCGGCTTACATGTCAACTAGTAAGCCTCAAAATGATCTTACTAGTGAACTAGTGGGCACATTTATGACCTAACATGTTCACTAGTAAGCGTCAAAATGATCTTACTAGTGAACTAGTAGGCGTTTTGCGGCTTACATGTCAACTAGTAAGCCTCAAAATGATCTTACTAGTGAACTAGTGGGCGTTTTGTGGCTTACATCTTCACTTGTAAGCCTCAAAATGATCTTACTAGTGAACTAGTGGGTGTCAAAATGATCTTACTAGTGACTTAGTGGGCACATTTATGGCCTTACATGTTCACTAGTAAGCATAAAAATGATCTTACTAGTGAACTAGTGGGCGTTTTGCGGCTTACATGTCAACTAGTAAGCCTCAAAATGATCTTACTAGTGAACTAGTGGGCACATTTATGACCTAACATGTTCACTAGTAAGCGTCAAAATGATCTTACTAGTGAAATAGTAGGCGTTTTGCGGCTTACATGTCAACTAGTAAGCCTCAAAATGATCTTACTAGTGAACTAGTGTGCGTTTTGCGGCTCACATGTTCACTAGTAAGCGTCATAATGATCTTACGAGTGACCTAGTGGGCGTTTTGCGGCTTACATGTCAACTAGTAAGCCTCAAAATGATCTTACTAGTGAACTAGTGGGCATTTTGTGGCTTACATGTCAACTACTAAGCCTCAAAATGATCTTACTAGTGAACTAGTGGGCACATTTATGGCCTTACATGTTCACTAGTAAGCCTCAAAATGATCTTACTAGAGAGCGTTTTGTGGCTTACATGTTCACTAGTAAGTGTCAAAATGACTTTACTAGTGAACTAGTGTGCGTTTTGCGGCTTACATGTTCACTAGTAAGAGTCAAAATGATCTTACGAGTGAGCTAGTTGGCGTTTTGCGGCTTACATGTCAACTAGTAAGCCTCAAAATGATCTTACTAGTGAACTAGTGAGCGTTTTGTGGCTTACATGTTCACTAGTAAGCCTCACAATGATCTTACTAGTGAACTAGTGGGCATTTTGTGGCTTACATGTCAACTACTAAGCCTCAAAATGATCTTACTAGTGAACTAGTGGGCACATTTATGGCCTTACATGTTCACGAGTAAGCCTCAAAATGATCTTACTAGTGAACTAGTGAGCGTTTTGTGGCTTACATGTTCACTAGTAAGTGTCAAAATGATCTTACTAGTGAACTAGTGGGCACATTTATGGCTTTACATGTTCACTAGTAAGCCTCAAAATGATCTTACTAGTGAACTAGTGGGCGTTCTGTGGCTTACATGTTCACCGGTAAGCGTCAGAATGATCTTACTAGTGAACTAGTGGCCGTTTTGTGGCTTACATGTTCAATAGTAAGCCTCAAAATGATCTTACTAGTGAACTAGTGGCCGTTTTGTGGCTTACATGTTCACGAGTAAGGGTCAAAATGACCTTACTAGTGAACTAATGAGCGTTTTGTGGCTTACATGTTCACTAGTAAGCCTCAAAATGATCTTACGAGTGAGCTAAGGGGCGTTTTATGGCTTACATGTCAACTAGTAAGCCTCAAAATGATCTTACTAGTGAACTAGTGGGTTCTTTTGTGGATGACATGTTCACTAGTAAGCGTCACAATGACCTTACTTATGAACTAGTGAGCGTTTTGTGGCTTACATGTTCACTAGTAAGCGTCAAAATGATCTTACTAGTGAACTAGTGGGCGTTTTGTGGCTTACATGTTCACTAGTAAGACTCAAAATGATCTTACTAGTGAACTAGTGGGCGTTTTGTGGCTTACATGTCAACTAGTAAGCCTCAAAATGATCTTACTAGTGAACTAGTGGGGGTTTTGCAGCTTATATGTCAACTAGTAAGCCTCAAAATGATCTTACTAGTGAACTAGTGGGGATTTTGTGGCTTACATGTCAACTAGTAAGCCTCAGAATGATCTTACCAGTGAACTAGTGGGCACATTTATGGCCTTACATGTTCACTAGTAAGCCTCAAAATGATCTTACCAGTGAACTCGTGGGCGTTTTGTGGCTTACATGTTCACGAGTAAGCGTCAAAATGATCTTACTAGTGAACTAGTGGCCGTTTTGCGGCTTACATGTCAACAAGTAAGCCTCAAAATGATCTTACCAGTGAACTAGTGGGGGTTTTGCGGCTCATATGTCAACTAGTAAGCCTCAAAATGATCTTACCAGTGAACTAGTGGGCACATTTATGGCCTTACATGTTCACTAGTAAGCATCAAAATGATCTTACCAGTGAACTCGTGGGCGTTTTGTGGCTTACATGTTCACGAGTAAGCGTCAAAATGATCTTACTAGTGAACTAGTGGCCGTTTTGCGGCTTACATGTCAACAAGTAAGCCTCAAAATGATCTTACTAATGAACTAGTGGGCGTTTTGTGGCTTACATGTTCACTAGTAAGCGTCAAAATGACCTTACTAGTGAATTAGTGAGCGTTTTCTGGCTTACATGTCAACGAGTAAGCCTCAAAATGATCTTACTAGTGAACTAGTGGGCACATTTATGGCCTTACATGTTCACTAGTAAGCGTCAAAATGGTCTTACTAGTGAACTAGTGGGCGTTTTGCGGCTTGCATGTCAACTAGTAAGCCACAAAATGATCTTACGAGTGAACTAGTGGGCATTTTGCGGCTTACATGTCAACAAGTAAGCCTCAAAATTATCTTACTAGTGAACTAGTGGGCGTTTTGTGGCTTACATGTTAACTAGTAAGCGTCAAAATGATCTTACTAGTGAACAAGTGGGCGTTTTGTGGCTTACATCTTCACTAGTAAGCCTCAAAATGATCTTACTAGAGAACTAGTGGGCATTTTGTGGCTTACATGTCAACTAGTAAGCCTCAAAATGATCTTACTAGTGAACTAGTGGGCACGTTTATGGCCTTACATGTCAACTAGTAAGCGTGAAAATGATCTTACTCGTGAACTAGTGGGCGTTTTGCGGCTTACATGTCAACTAGTAAGCCTCAAAATGATCTTAATAGTGAACTAGTGGGTTCTTTTGTGGCTTACGTGTTCACTAGTAAGCGTCACAATGACCTTACTTGTGAACTAGTGAGCGTTTTGTGGCTTACATGTTCACTAGTAAGCGTCAAAATGATCTTACTAGTGAACAAGTGGGCGTTTTGTGGCTTACATGTTCACTAGTAAGCCTCAAAATGATCTTACTAGTGAACTAGTGGGCGTTTTGTGGCTTATATGTCAAATAGTAAGCCTCAATATGATCTTACTAGTGAACTAGTGGGCACATTTATGGCCTTCCGTGTTCACTAGTAAGCCCCAAAATGATCTTACGAGTGAACTAGTGGGAACATTGATGGCCGTACATGTTCACTTGTAAGCCTCAAAATGATCTTACTAGTATACTAGTGGGCGTTTTGTGGCTTACATGTTCACAAGTAAGCGTCAAAATGATCTTACTAGTGAACTAGTGGGTGTTTTGCGGCTTACATGTCAACAAGTAAACCTCAAAATGATCTTACTAATGAACTAGTGGGCGTTTTGTGGCTTACATGTTCACTAGTAAGCGTCAAAATGACCTTACTAGTGAATTAGTGAGCGTTTTGTGGCTTACATGTCAACTCGTAAGCCTCAAAATGATCTTACTAGTGAACTAGTGGGCGTTTGTGGCTTACATGTCAACTAGTAAGCCTCAAAATTATCTTACTAGTGAACTAGTGGGCACATTTATGGCCTTACATGTTCACTAGTAAGCCTCAAAATGATCTTACCAGTGAACTAGTGGGCGTTTTGCGGCTTACATGTCAACTAGTAAGCCTCAAAATGATCTTACTAGTGAACTAGTGGGGATTTTGTGGCTTACATGTCAACTAGTAAGCCTCATAATGATCTTACTAGTGAACTAGTGGGCGTTTTGCGGCTTACATGTCAACAAGTAAGCCTCAAAATGATCTTACTAATGAACTAGTGGGCGTTTTGTGGCTTACATGTTCACTAGTAAGCGTCAAAATGACCTTACTAGTGAATTAGTGAGCGTTTTGTGGCTTACATGTCAACTAGTAAGCCTCAAAATGATCTTACTAGTGAACTAGTGGGCACATTTATGGCCTTACATATTCACTAGTAAGCGTCAAAATGATCTTACTAGTGAACTAGTGGGCATTTTGCGGCTTGCATGTCAACTAGTAAGCCTCAAAATGATCTTACGAGTGAACTAGTGGGCGTTTTGTGGCTTACATGTCAACTAGTAAGCCTCAAAATGATCTTACTCGTGAACTAGTGGGCGTTTTATGGCTTACATGTCAACTAGTAAGCCTCAAAATGATCTTACGAGTGAGCTAAGGGGCGTTTTGTGGCTTACATGTCAACCAGTAAGCCTCAAAATGATCTTACTAGTGAACTAGTGGGCACATTTATGGCCTTACATGTTCACTAGTAAGCCTCAAAAGTATCTTACCAGTGAACTAGTGGGCGTTTTGTGGCTTACATGTTCACGAGTAAGCGTCAAAATGATCTTACTAGTGAACTAGTCTGCGTTTTGCGGCTTACATTTCAACAAGTAAACCTCAAAATGATCTTACTAATGAACTAGTGGGCGTTTTGTGGCTTACATGTTCACTAGTAAGCGTCAAAATGACCTTACTAGTGAATTAGTGAGCGTTTTGTGGCTTACATGTCAACTAGTAAGCCTCAAAATGATCTTACTAGTGAACTAGTGGGCACATTTATGGCCTTACATGTTCACTAGTAAGCGTCAAAATGATCTTACTAGTGAACTAGTGGGCGTTTTGTGGCTTACATGTCAACTAGTAAGCCTCAAAATTATCTTACTAGTGAACTAGTGGGCACATTTATAGCCTTACATGTTCACTAGTAAGCGTCAAAATGATCTCACTAGTGAACTAGTGGGCACATTTATAGCCTTACATCTTCACTAGTAAGCCTCAAAATGATCTTACTCGTGAACTAGTGGGCGTTTTGCGGCTTACATGTCAACTAGTACGCCTCAAAATGATCTTACTAGTGAACTAGTGGGCGTTTTGTGGCTTACATGTCAATTAGTAAGCCTCAAAATGATCTTACTAGTGAACTAGTGGACACATTTATGGCCTTACATGTTCACTAGTAAGCGTCAAAATGATCCTACTAGTGAACTAGTGGGCACATTTATGGCCTTACATGTTCACTAGTAAGCGTCAAAATGATCTTACTAGTGAACTAGTGGGCATTTTGTGGCTTACATGTCAACTAGTAAGCCTCAAAATGATCTTACTAGTGAACTAGTGGGCGTTTTGTGGCTTACATGTCAATTAGTAAGCCTCAAAATGATCTTACCAGTGAACTAGTGGGCACATTTATGGCCTTACATGTTCACTAGTAAGCCTCAAAATGATCTTACCAGTGAACTCGTGGGCGTTTTGTGGCTTACATGTTCACGAGTAAGCGTCAAAATGATCTTACTAGTGAACTAGTGGCCGTTTTGCGGCTTACATGTCAACAAGTAAGCCTCAAAATGATCTTACTAATGAACTAGTGGGCGTTTTGTGGCTTACATGTTCACTAGTAAGCGTCAAAATGACCTTACTAGTGAATTAGTGAGCGTTTTGTGGCTTACATGTCAACTAGTAAGCCTCAAAATGATCTTACTAGTGAACTAGTGGGCACATTTATGGCCTTACATATTCACTAGTAAGCGTCAAAATGATCTTACTAGTGAACTAGTGGGCATTTTGCGGCTTGCATGTCAACTAGTAAGCCTCAAAATGATCTTACGAGTGAACTAGTGGGCGTTTTGTGGCTTACATGTCAACTAGTAAGCCTCAAAATGATCTTACTCGTGAACTAGTGGGCGTTTTATGGCTTACATGTCAACTAGTAAGCCTCAAAATGATCTTACGAGTGAGCTAAGGGGCGTTTTGTGGCTTACATGTCAACCAGTAAGCCTCAAAATGATCTTACTAGTGAACTAGTGGGCACATTTATGGCCTTACATGTTCACTAGTAAGCCTCAAAAGTATCTTACCAGTGAACTAGTGGGCGTTTTGTGGCTTACATGTTCACGAGTAAGCGTCAAAATGATCTTACTAGTGAACTAGTCTGCGTTTTGCGGCTTACATTTCAACAAGTAAACCTCAAAATGATCTTACTAATGAACTAGTGGGCGTTTTGTGGCTTACATGTTCACTAGTAAGCGTCAAAATGACCTTACTAGTGAATTAGTGAGCGTTTTGTGGCTTACATGTCAACTAGTAAGCCTCAAAATGATCTTACTAGTGAACTAGTGGGCACATTTATGGCCTTACATGTTCACTAGTAAGCGTCAAAATGATCTTACTAGTGAACTAGTGGGCGTTTTGTGGCTTACATGTCAACTAGTAAGCCTCAAAATTATCTTACTAGTGAACTAGTGGGCACATTTATAGCCTTACATGTTCACTAGTAAGCGTCAAAATGATCTCACTAGTGAACTAGTGGGCACATTTATAGCCTTACATCTTCACTAGTAAGCCTCAAAATGATCTTACTCGTGAACTAGTGGGCGTTTTGCGGCTTACATGTCAACTAGTACGCCTCAAAATGATCTTACTAGTGAACTAGTGGGCGTTTTGTGGCTTACATGTCAATTAGTAAGCCTCAAAATGATCTTACTAGTGAACTAGTGGACACATTTATGGCCTTACATGTTCACTAGTAAGCGTCAAAATGATCCTACTAGTGAACTAGTGGGCACATTTATGGCCTTACATGTTCACTAGTAAGCGTCAAAATGATCTTACTAGTGAACTAGTGGGCATTTTGTGGCTTACATGTCAACTAGTAAGCCTCAAAATGATCTTACTAGTGAACTAGTGGGCGTTTTGTGGCTTACATGTCAATTAGTAAGCCTCAAAATGATCTTACCAGTGAACTAGTGGGCACATTTATGGCCTTACATGTTCACTAGTAAGCCTCAAAATGATCTTACCAGTGAACTCGTGGGCGTTTTGTGGCTTACATGTTCACGAGTAAGCGTCAAAATGATCTTACTAGTGAACTAGTGGCCGTTTTGCGGCTTACATGTCAACAAGTAAGCCTCAAAATGATCTTACTAATGAACTAGTGGGCGTTTTGTGGCTTACATGTTCACTAGTAAGCGTCAAAATGACCTTACTAGTGAATTAGTGAGCGTTTTGTGGCTTACATGTCAACGAGTAAGCCTCAAAATGATCTTACTAGTGAACTAGTGGGCACATTTATGGCCTTACATGTTCACTAGTAAGCGTCAAAATGATCTTACTAGTGAACTAGTGGGCGTTTTGCGGCTTGCATGTCAACTAGTAAGCCACAAAATGATCTTACGAGTGAACTAGTGGGCATTTTGCGGCTTACATGTCAACAAGTAAGCCTCAAAATTATCTTACTAGTGAACTAGTGGGCGTTTTGTGGCTTACATGTTAACTAGTAAGCGTCAAAATGATCTTACTAGTGAACAAGTGGGGGTTTTGTGGCTTACATCTTCACTAGTAAGCCTCAAAATGATCTTACTAGAGAACTAGTGGGCATTTTGTGGCTTACATGTCAACTAGTAAGCCTCAAAATGATCTTACTAGTGAACTAGTGGGCACGTTTATGGCCTTACATGTCAACTAGTAAGCGTGAAAATGATCTTACTCGTGAACTAGTGGGTGTTTTGCGGCTTACATGTCAACTAGTAAGCCTCAAAATGATCTTAATAGTGAACTAGTGGGTTCTTTTGTGGCTTACGTGTTCACTAGTAAGCGTCACAATGACCTTACTTGTGAACTAGTGAGCGTTTTGTGGCTTACATGTTCACTAGTAAGCGTCAAAATGATCTTACTAGTGAACAAGTGGGCGTTTTGTGGCTTACATGTTCACTAGTAAGCCTCAAAATGATCTTACTAGTGAACTAGTGGGCGTTTTGTGGCTTATATGTCAAATAGTAAGCCTCAATATGATCTTACTAGTGAACTAGTGGGCACATTTATGGCCTTCCGTGTTCACTAGTAAGCGTCAAAATGATCTTACTAGTAAACTAGTGGGCGTTTTGTGGCTTACATCTTCACTTGTAAGCCTCAAAATGATCTTACTAGTGAACTAGTGGGCGTTTTGTGGCTTACATGTCAACTAGTTAGCCTCAAAATGATCTTACGAGTGAACTAGTGGGCATTTTGCGGCTTACATGTCAACAAGTAAGCCTCAAAATTATCTTACTAGTGAACTAGTGGGCGTTTTGTGGCTTACATGTTAACTAGTAAGCGTCAAAATGATCTTACTAGTGAACAAGTGGGCGTTTTGTGGCTTACATCTTCACTAGTAAGCCTCAAAATGATCTTACTAGAGAACTAGTGGGCATTTTGTGGCTTACATGTCAACTAGTAAGCCTCAAAATGATCTTACTAGTGAACTAGTGGGCACGTTTATGGCCTTACATGTCAACTAGTAAGCGTGAAAATGATCTTACTCGTGAACTAGTGGGCGTTTTGCGGCTTACATGTCAACTAGTAAGCCTCAAAATGATCTTAATAGTGAACTAGTGGGTTCTTTTGTGGCTTACGTGTTCACTAGTAAGCGTCACAATGACCTTACTTGTGAACTAGTGAGCGTTTTGTGGCTTACATGTTCACTAGTAAGCGTCAAAATGATCTTACTAGTGAACAAGTGGGCGTTTTGTGGCTTACATGTTCACTAGTAAGCCTCAAAATGATCTTACTAGTGAACTAGTGGGCGTTTTGTGGCTTATATGTCAAATAGTAAGCCTCAATATGATCTTACTAGTGAACTAGTGGGCACATTTATGGCCTTCCGTGTTCACTAGTAAGCGTCAAAATGATCTTACTAGTAAACTAGTGGGCGTTTTGTGGCTTACATCTTCACTTGTAAGCCTCAAAATGATCTTACTAGTGAACTAGTGGGCGTTTTGTGGCTTACATGTCAACTAGTTAGCCTCAAAATGATCTTACTAGTGAACTAGTGGGCACATTTATGGCCTTACATGTTCACTAGTAAGCCTCAAAATGATCTTACCAGTAAACTAGTGGGCGTTTTGCGGCTTACATGTCAACTAGTAAGCCTCAAAATGATCTTACTAGTGAACTAGTGGGGATTTTGTGGCTTACATGTCAACTAGTAAGCCCCAAAATGATCTTACGAGTGAACTAGTGGGCACATTTATGGCCTTACATGTTCACTTGTAAGCCTGAAAATGATCTTACTAGGATAGTAGTGGGCGTTTTGTGGCTTACATCTTCACGAGTAAGCGTGAAAATGATCTTACTAGTGAACTAGTGGGTGTTTTGCGGCTTGCATGTCAACTAGTAAGCCTCAAAATTATCTTACGAGTGAACTAGTGGGAGTTTTGCGGCTTACATGTCAACAAGGAAGCCTCAAAATTATCTTACTAATGAACTAGTGGGCGTTTTGTGGCTTACATCTTCACTCGTAAGCCTCAAAATGATCTTACCAGTGAACTAGTGGGCGTTTGTGGCTTACATGTCAACTAGTAAGCCTCAAAATGATTTTACTAGTGAACTAGTGGGCACATTTATGGCCTTACATGTTCACTAGTAAGCCTCAAAATGATCTTACCAGTGAACTAGTGGGCGTTTTGCGGCTTACATGTCATTTAGTAAGCCTCAAAATGATCTTACTAGTGAAATAGTGGGGATTTTGTGGCTTACATGTCAACTAGTAAGCCTCAAAATGATCTTACTAGTGAACTAGTGGGCCTTTTGTGGCTTAAATGTTCACTAGTAAGCCTCAAAATGATCTTACCAGTGAACTAGTGGCCGTTTTGTGGCTTACATGTTCACGAGTAAGCGTCAAAATGATCTTACTAGTGAACTAGTGGGCGTTTTGCGGCTTACATGTCAACAAGTAAGCCTCAAAATGATCTTCCTAATGAACTAGTGGGCGTTTTGTGGCTTACATGTTCACTAGTAAGCGTCAAAATGACCTTACTAGTGAACTAGTGGGCGTTTTGTGGCTTACATGTTCACGAGTAAGGGTCAAAATGATCTTACTAGTGAACTAGTGGGCGTTTTGCGGCTTGCATGTCAACTAGTAAGCATCAAAATGATCTTACGAGTGAACTAGTGGGCGTTTTGCGGCTTACATGTAAACAAGTAAGCCTCATAATGATCTTACTAATGAACTAGTGGGCGTTTTGCGGCTTACATGTCAACTAGTAAGCCTCACAATGATCTTACTAGTGAACTAGTGGGCATTTTGTGGCTTACATGTCAACTACTAAGCCTCAAAATGATCTTACTAGTGAACTAGTGGGCACATTTATGGCCTTACATGTTCACTAGTAAGCCTCAAAATGATCTTACTAGTGAACTAGTGAGCGTTTTGTGGCTTACATGTTCACTAGTAAGTGTCAAAATGACCTTACTAGTGAACTAGTGAGTGTTTTGTGGCTTACATGTTCACTAGTAGGCGTCAAAATGATCTTACTAGTGAACTAGTGGGCACATTTATGGCCTTACATGTTCACTAGTAAGCCTCAAAATGATCTTACTAGTGAACTAGTGGGCGTTCTGTGGCTTACATGTTCACGGGTAAGCGTCAAAATGACCTTACTAGTGAACTAGTGACAATTTGTGGCTTTCATGTTCACGAGTAAGCGTCAAAATGACCTTACTAGTGAACTAGTGGGCGTTTTGTGGCTTACATGTTCACTAGTAAGCCTCAAAATGATCTTACTAGTCAACTAGTGGGCGTTTTGTGACTTACATGTCAAATAGTAAGCCTCAATATGATCTTACTAGTGAACTAGTGGGCACATTTATGGCCTTACGTGTTCACTAGTAAGCGTCAAAATGATCTTACTAGTAAACGAGTGGGCGTTTTGTGGCTTACATCTTCACTTGTAAGCCTCAAAATGATCTTACTAGTAAACGAGTGGGCGTTTTGTGGCTTACATCTTCACTTGTAAGCCTCAAAATGATCTTACTAGTGAACTAGTGGGCGTTTTGTGGCTTACATGTCAACTAGTTAGCCTAAAAATGATCTTACTAGTGAACTATTGGGGATTTTGTGGCTTACATGTCAACTAGTAAGCCCCAAAATGATCTTACGAGTGAACTAGTGGGAACATTGATGGCCGTACATGTTCACTTGTAAGCCTCAAAATGATCTTACTAGTATACTAGTGGGCGTTTTGTGGCTTACATGTTCACGAGTAAGCGTCAAAATGATCTTACTAGTGAACTAGTGGGTGTTTTGCCGCTTGCATGTCAACTAGTAAGCCTCAAAATGATCTTACGAGTGAACTAGTGGGAGTTTTGCGGCTTACATGTCAACAAGTAAACCTCAAAATGATCTTTTTAATGAACTAGTGGGCGTTTTGTGGCTTACATGTTCACTAGTAAGCGTCAAAATGACCTTACTAGTGAATTAGTGAGCGTTTTGTGGCTTACATGTCAACTAGTAAGCCTCAAAATGATCTTACTAGTGAACTAGTGGGCGTTTTGTGGCTTACATCTTCACTCGTAAGCCTCAAAATGATCTTACTAGTGAACTAGTGGGCGTTTGTGGCTTACATGTCAACTAGTAAGCCTCAAAATGATCTTACTAGTGAACTAGTGACAATTTGTGGCTTACATGTTCACGAGTAAGCGTCAAAATGACCTTACTAGTGAACTAGTGGGCGTTTTGTGGCTTACATGTTCACTAGTAAGCCTCAAAATGATCTTACTAGTGAAATAGTGGGCGTTTTGTGGCTTACATGTTCACTAGTAAGCCTCAAAATGATCTTACTAGTGAAGTAGTGGGCGTTTTGTGACTTACATGTCAAATAGTAAGCCTCAATATGATCTTACTAGTGAACTAGTGGGCACATTTATGGCCTTACGTGTTCACTAGTAAGCGTCAAAATGATCTTACTAGTAAACGAGTGGGCGTTTTGTGGCTTACATCTTCACTTGTAAGCCTCAAAATGATCTTACTAGTGAACTAGTGGGCGTTTTGTGGCTTACATGTCAACTAGTTAGCCTCAAAATGATCTTACCAGTGAACTAGTGGGCGTTTTGCGGCTTACATGTCAACTAGTAAGCCTCAAAATGATCTTACTAGTGAACTCGTGGGGATTTTGTGGCTTACATGTCAACTAGTAAGCCCCAAAATGATCTTACGAGTGAACTAGTGGGAACATTGATGGCCGTACATGTTCACTTGTAAGCCTCAAAATGATCTTACTAGTATACTAGTGGGCGTTTTGTGGCTTACATGTTCACGAGTAAGCGTCAAAATGATCTTACTAGTGAACTAGTGGGTGTTTTGCGGCTTACATGTCAACAAGTAAACCTCAAAATGATCTTACTAATGAACTAGTGGGCGTTTTGTGGCTTACATGTTCACTAGTAAGCGTCAAAATGACCTTACTAGTGAATTAGTGAGCGTTTTGTGGCTTACATGTCAACTAGTAAGCCTCAAAATGATCTTACTAGTGAACTAGTGGGCGTTTTGTGGCTTACATCTTCACTCGTAAGCCTCAAAATGATCTTACTAGTGAACTAGTGGGCGTTTGTGGCTTACATGTCAACTAGTAAGCCTCAAAATGATCTTACTAGTGAACTAGTGGGCACATTTATGGCCTTACATGTTCACTAGTAAGCCTCAAAATGATCTTACCAGTGAACTAGTGGGCGTTTTGCGGCTTACATGTCAACTAGTAAGCCTCAAAATGATCTTACTAGTGAACTAGTGGGGATTTTGTGGCTTACATGTCAACTAGTAAGCCTCATAATGATCTTACTAGTGAACTAGTGGGCGTTTTGCGGCTTACATGTCAACAAGTAAGCCTCAAAATGATCTTACTAATGAACTAGTGGGCGTTTTGTGGCTTACATGTTCACTAGTAAGCGTCAAAATGACCTTACTAGTGAATTAGTGAGCGTTTTGTGGCTTACATGTCAACTAGTAAGCCTCAAAATGATCTTACTAGTGAACTAGTGGGCACATTTATGGCCTTACATATTCACTAGTAAGCGTCAAAATGATCTTACTAGTGAACTAGTGGGCATTTTGCGGCTTGCATGTCAACTAGTAAGCCTCAAAATGATCTTACGAGTGAACTAGTGGGCGTTTTGCGGCTTACATGTCAACAAGTAAGCCTCAAAATGATCTTACTAGTGAACTAGTGGGCGTTTTGTGGCTTACATGTTCACTAGTAAGCCTCAAAATGATCTTACTAGTGAAATAGTGGGCACATTTATGGCCTTACGTGTTCACTAGTAAGCGTCAAAATGATCTTACTAGTGAACTAGTAGGCGTTTTGTGGCTTACATCTTCACTCGTAAGCCTCAAAATGATCTTACTCGTGAACTAGTGGGCGTTTTGTGGCTTACATGTCAACTAGTAAGCCTCAAAATGATCTTACTCGTGAACTAGTGGGCGTTTTGTGGCTTACATGTCAACTAGTAAGCCTCAAAATGATCTTACGAGTGAGCTAAGGGGCGTTTTGTGGCTTACATGTCAACCAGTAAGCCTCAAAATGATCTTACTAGTGAACTAGTTGGCGTTTTGTGGCTTACATGTTCACTAGTAAGTGTCAAAATGACCTTACTAGTTAACTAGTGAGTGTTTTGTGGCTTACATGTTCACTGGTAGGCTTCAAAATGATCTTACTAGTGAACTAGTGAGCGTTTTGTGGCTTACATGTTCACTAGTAAGCCTCAAAATGATCTTACTAGTGAACTAGTGGGCGTTTTGTGGCTTACATCTTCACTCGTAAGCCTCAAAATGATCTTACTAGTGAACTAGTGGGCGTTTTGTGGCTTAAATGTTCACTAGTAAGCCTCAAAATGATCTTACCAGTGAACTAGTGGCCGTTTTGTGGCTTACATGTCAACTACTAAGCCTCAAAATGATCTTACCAGTGAACTAGTGGGCACATTTATGGCCTTACATGTTCACTAGTAAGCGTCAAAATGATCTTACTAGTGAACTAGTGGGCGTTTTGCGGCTTGCACGTACACTAGTAAGCCTCAAAATGATCTTACGAGTGAACTAGTGGGCGTTTTGCGGCTTACATGTCAACAAGTAAGCCTCAAAATGATCTTACTAATGAACTAGTGGGCGTTTTGCGGCTTACATGTCAACTAGTAAGCCTCAATATGATCTTACTAGTGAACTAGTGGGCACATTTATGGCCTTACGTGTTCACTAGTAAGCGTCAAAATGATCTTACTAGTAAACGAGTGGGCGTTTTGTGGCTTACATCTTCACTTGTAAGCCTCAAAATGATCTTACTAGTAAACGAGTGGGCGTTTTGTGGCTTACATCTTCACTTGTAAGCCTCAAAATGATCTTACTAGTGAACTAGTGGGCGTTTTGTGGCTTACATGTCAACTAGTTAGCCTAAAAATGATCTTACTAGTGAACTATTGGGGATTTTGTGGCTTACATGTCAACTAGTAAGCCCCAAAATGATCTTACGAGTGAACTAGTGGGAACATTGATGGCCGTACATGTTCACTTGTAAGCCTCAAAATGATCTTACTAGTATACTAGTGGGCGTTTTGTGGCTTACATGTTCACGAGTAAGCGTCAAAATGATCTTACTAGTGAACTAGTGGGTGTTTTGCCGCTTGCATGTCAACTAGTAAGCCTCAAAATGATCTTACGAGTGAACTAGTGGGAGTTTTGCGGCTTACATGTCAACAAGTAAACCTCAAAATGATCTTTTTAATGAACTAGTGGGCGTTTTGTGGCTTACATGTTCACTAGTAAGCGTCAAAATGACCTTACTAGTGAATTAGTGAGCGTTTTGTGGCTTACATGTCAACTAGTAAGCCTCAAAATGATCTTACTAGTGAACTAGTGGGCGTTTTGTGGCTTACATCTTCACTCGTAAGCCTCAAAATGATCTTACTAGTGAACTAGTGGGCGTTTGTGGCTTACATGTCAACTAGTAAGCCTCAAAATGATCTTACTAGTGAACTAGTGACAATTTGTGGCTTACATGTTCACGAGTAAGCGTCAAAATGACCTTACTAGTGAACTAGTGGGCGTTTTGTGGCTTACATGTTCACTAGTAAGCCTCAAAATGATCTTACTAGTGAAATAGTGGGCGTTTTGTGGCTTACATGTTCACTAGTAAGCCTCAAAATGATCTTACTAGTGAAGTAGTGGGCGTTTTGTGACTTACATGTCAAATAGTAAGCCTCAATATGATCTTACTAGTGAACTAGTGGGCACATTTATGGCCTTACGTGTTCACTAGTAAGCGTCAAAATGATCTTACTAGTAAACGAGTGGGCGTTTTGTGGCTTACATCTTCACTTGTAAGCCTCAAAATGATCTTACTAGTGAACTAGTGGGCGTTTTGTGGCTTACATGTCAACTAGTTAGCCTCAAAATGATCTTACCAGTGAACTAGTGGGCGTTTTGCGGCTTACATGTCAACTAGTAAGCCTCAAAATGATCTTACTAGTGAACTCGTGGGGATTTTGTGGCTTACATGTCAACTAGTAAGCCCCAAAATGATCTTACGAGTGAACTAGTGGGAACATTGATGGCCGTACATGTTCACTTGTAAGCCTCAAAATGATCTTACTAGTATACTAGTGGGCGTTTTGTGGCTTACATGTTCACGAGTAAGCCTCAAAATGATCTTACCAGTGAACTAGTGGGTGTTTTGCGGCTTACATGTCAACAAGTAAGCCTCAAAATGATCTTACTAGTGAACTAGTGGGGATTTTGTGGCTTACATGTCAACTAGTAAGCCTCATAATGATCTTACTAGTGAACTAGTGGGCGTTTTGCGGCTTACATGTCAACAAGTAAGCCTCAAAATGATCTTACTAATGAACTAGTGGGCGTTTTGTGGCTTACATGTTCACTAGTAAGCGTCAAAATGACCTTACTAGTGAATTAGTGAGCGTTTTGTGGCTTACATGTCAACTAGTAAGCCTCAAAATGATCTTACTAGTGAACTAGTGGGCACATTTATGGCCTTACATATTCACTAGTAAGCGTCAAAATGATCTTACTAGTGAACTAGTGGGCGTTTTGTGGCTTAAATGTTCACTAGTAAGCCTCAAAATGATCTTACCAGTGAACTAGTGGCCGTTTTGTGGCTTACATGTCAACTACTAAGCCTCAAAATGATCTTACCAGTGAACTAGTGGGCACATTTATGGCCTTACATGTTCACTAGTAAGCGTCAAAATGATCTTACTAGTGAACTAGTGGGCGTTTTGCGGCTTGCACGTACACTAGTAAGCCTCAAAATGATCTTACGAGTGAACTAGTGGGCGTTTTGCGGCTTACATGTCAACAAGTAAGCCTCAAAATGATCTTACTAATGAACTAGTGGGCGTTTTGCGGCTTACATGTCAACTAGTAAGCCTCACAATGATCTTACTAGTGAACTAGTGGGCATTTTGTGGCTTACATGTCAACTACTAAGCCTCAAAATGATCTTACCAGTGAACTAGTGGGCACATTTATGGCCTTACATGTTCACGAGTAAGCCTCAAAATGATCTTACTAGTGAACTAGTGAGCGTTTTGTGGCTTACATGTTCACTAGTAAGCGTCAAAATGATCTTACTAGTGAACTAGGAGGCGTTTTGTGGCTTACATCTTCACTAGTAAGCCTCAAAATGACCTTACTAGTGAGCGTTTTGTGGCTTACATGTTCACTAGTAAGCGTCAAAATGACCTTACTAGTGAACTAGTGGGCACATTTATGGCCTTACATGTTCACTAGTAAGCGTCAAAATGATCTTACTAGTGACTTAGTGGGCACATTTATGGCCTTACATGTTCACTAGTAAGCATAAAAATGATCTTACTAGTGAACTAGTGGGCGTTTTGCGGCTTACATGTCAACTAGTAAGCCTCAAAATGATCTTACTAGTGAACTAGTGGGCACATTTATGACCTAACATGTTCACTAGTAAGCGTCAAAATGATCTTACTAGTGAACTAGTAGGCGTTTTGCGGCTTACATGTCAACTAGTAAGCCTCAAAATGATCTTACTAGTGAACTAGTGTGCGTTTTGCGGCTTACATGTTCACTAGTAAGCGTCAAAATGATCTTACGAGTGAGCTAGTGGGCGTTTTGCGGCTTACATGTCAACTAGTAAGCCTCAAAATGATCTTACTAGTGAACTAGTGGGCATTTTGTGGCTTACATGTCAACTACTAAGCCTCAAAATGATCTTACTAGTGAACTAGTGGGCACATTTATGGCCTTACATGTTCACTAGTAAGCCTCAAAATGATCTTACTAGAGAGCGTTGTGGCTTACATGTTCACTAGTAAGTGTCAAAATGACTTTACTAGTGAACTAGTGAGTGTTTTGTGGCTTACATGTTCACTAGTAAGCGTCAAAATGATCTTACTAGTGAACTAGTGGGCGTTTTGTGGCTTACATGTTCACTAGTAAGCCTCAAAATGATCTTACTAGTGAACTAGTGGGCGTTTTGTGGCTTACATGTCAAATAGTAAGCCTCAATATGATCTTACTAGTGAACTAGTGGGCACATTTATGGCCTTACGTGTTCACTAGTAAGCGTCAAAATGATCTTACTAGTAAACTAGTGGGCGTTTTGTGGCTTACATCTTCACTTGTAAGCCTCAAAATGATCTTACTAGTGAACTAGTGGGTGTCAAAATGATCTTACTAGTGACTTAGTGGGCACATTTATGGCCTTACATGTTCACTAGTAAGCATAAAAATGATCTTACTAGTGAACTAGTGGGCGTTTTGCGGCTTACATGTCAACTAGTAAGCCTCAAAATGATCTTACTAGTGAACTAGTGGGCACATTTATGACCTAACATGTTCACTAGTAAGCGTCAAAATGATCTTACTAGTGAAATAGTAGGCGTTTTGCGGCTTACATGTCAACTAGTAAGCCTCAAAATGATCTTACGAGTGACCTAGTGGGCGTTTTGCGGCTTACATGTCAACTAGTAAGCCTCAAAATGATCTTACTAGTGAACTAGTGGGCATTTTGTGGCTTACATGTCAACTACTAAGCCTCAAAATGATCTTACTAGTGAACTAGTGGGCACATTTATGGCCTTACATGTTCACTAGTAAGCCTCAAAATGATCTTACTAGAGAGCGTTTTGTGGCTTACATGTTCACTAGTAAGTGTCAAAATGACTTTACTAGTGAACTAGTGTGCGTTTTGCGGCTTACATGTTCACTAGTAAGAGTCAAAATGATCTTACGAGTGAGCTAGTTGGCGTTTTGTGGCTTACATGTTCACTAGTAAGCCTCACAATGATCTTACTAGTGAACTAGTGGGCATTTTGTGGCTTACATGTCAACTACTAAGCCTCAAAATGATCTTACTAGTGAACTAGTGGGCACATTTATGGCCTTACATGTTCACGAGTAAGCCTCAAAATGATCTTACTAGTGAACTAGTGAGCGTTTTGTGGCTTACATGTTCACTAGTAAGCCTCACAATGATCTTACTAGTGAACTAGTGGGCATTTTGTGGCTTACATGTCAACTACTAAGCCTCAAAATGATCTTACTAGTGAACTAGTGGGCACATTTATGGCCTTACATGTTCACGAGTAAGCCTCAAAATGATCTTACTAGTGAACTAGTGAGCGTTTTGTGGCTTACATGTTCACTAGTAAGTGTCAAAATGATCTTACTAGTGAACTAGTGGGCACATTTATGGCTTTACATGTTCACTAGTAAGCCTCAAAATGATCTTACTAGTGAACTAGTGGGCGTTCTGTGGCTTACATGTTCACCGGTAAGCGTCAGAATGATCTTACTAGTGAACTAGTGGCCGTTTTGTGGCTTACATGTTCAATAGTAAGCCTCAAAATGATCTTACTAGTGAACTAGTGGCCGTTTTGTGGCTTACATGTTCACGAGTAAGGGTCAAAATGACCTTACTAGTGAACTAATGAGCGTTTTGTGGCTTACATGTTCACTAGTAAGCCTCAAAATGATCTTACGAGTGAGCTAAGGGGCGTTTTATGGCTTACATGTCAACTAGTAAGCCTCAAAATGATCTTACTAGTGAACTAGTGGGTTCTTTTGTGGATGACATGTTCACTAGTAAGCGTCACAATGACCTTACTTATGAACTAGTGAGCGTTTTGTGGCTTACATGTTCACTAGTAAGCGTCAAAATGATCTTACTAGTGAACTAGTGGGCGATTTGTGGCTTACATGTTCACTAGTAAGACTCAAAATGATCTTACTAGTGAACTAGTGGGCGTTTTGTGGCTTACATGTCAACTAGTAAGCCTCAAAATGATCTTACTAGTGAACTAGTGGGGGTTTTGCAGCTTATATGTCAACTAGTAAGCCTCAAAATGATCTTACTAGTGAACTAGTGGGGATTTTGTGGGTTACATGTCAACTAGTAAGCCTCAGAATGATCTTACCAGTGAACTAGTGGGCACATTTATGGCCTTACATGTTCACTAGTAAGCCTCAAAATGATCTTACCAGTGAACTCGTGGGCGTTTTGTGGCTTACATGTTCACGAGTAAGCGTCAAAATGATCTTACTAGTGAACTAGTGGCCGTTTTGCGGCTTACATGTCAACAAGTAAGCCTCAAAATGATCTTACCAGTGAACTAGTGGGGGTTTTGCGGCTCATATGTCAACTAGTAAGCCTCAAAATGATCTTACCAGTGAACTAGTGGGCACATTTATGGCCTTACATGTTCACTAGTAAGCATCAAAATGATCTTACCAGTGAACTCGTGGGCGTTTTGTGGCTTACATGTTCACGAGTAAGCGTCAAAATGATCTTACTAGTGAACTAGTGGCCGTTTTGCGGCTTACATGTCAACAAGTAAGCCTCAAAATGATCTTACTAATGAACTAGTGGGCGTTTTGTGGCTTACATGTTCACTAGTAAGCGTCAAAATGACCTTACTAGTGAATTAGTGAGCGTTTTCTGGCTTACATGTCAACGAGTAAGCCTCAAAATGATCTTACTAGTGAACTAGTGGGCACATTTATGGCCTTACATGTTCACTAGTAAGCGTCAAAATGGTCTTACTAGTGAACTAGTGGGCATTTTGCGGCTTGCATGTCAACTAGTAAGCCACAAAATGATCTTACGAGTGAACTAGTGGGCATTTTGCGGCTTACATGTCAACAAGTAAGCCTCAAAATTATCTTACTAGTGAACTAGTGGGCGTTTTGTGGCTTACATGTTAACTAGTAAGCGTCAAAATGATCTTACTAGTGAACAAGTGGGCGTTTTGTGGCTTACATCTTCACTAGTAAGCCTCAAAATGATCTTACTAGAGAACTAGTGGGCATTTTGTGGCTTACATGTCAACTAGTAAGCCTCAAAATGATCTTACTAGTGAACTAGTGGGCACGTTTATGGCCTTACATGTCAACTAGTAAGCGTGAAAATGATCTTACTCGTGAACTAGTGGGCGTTTTGCGGCTTACATGTCAACTAGTAAGCCTCAAAATGATCTTAATAGTGAACTAGTGGGTTCTTTTGTGGCTTACGTGTTCACTAGTAAGCGTCACAATGACCTTACTTGTGAACTAGTGAGCGTTTTGTGGCTTACGTGTTCACTAGTAAGCGTCAAAATGATCTTACTAGTGAACAAGTGGGCGTTTTGTGGCTTACATGTTCACTAGTAAGCCTCAAAATGATCTTACTAGTGAACTAGTGGGCGTTTTGTGGCTTATATGTCAAATAGTAAGCCTCAATATGATCTTACTAGTGAACTAGTGGGCACATTTATGGCCTTCCGTGTTCACTAGTAAGAGTCAAAATGATCTTACTAGTAAACTAGTGGGCGTTTTGTGGCTTACATCTTCACTTGTAAGCCTCAAAATGATCTTACTAGTGAACTAGTGGGCGTTTTGTGGCTTACATGTCAACTAGTTAGCCTCAAAATGATCTTACGAGTGAACTAGTGGGCATTTTGCGGCTTACATGTCAACAAGTAAGCCTCAAAATTATCTTACTAGTGAACTAGTGGGCGTTTTGTGGCTTACATGTTAACTAGTAAGCGTCAAAATGATCTTACTAGTGAACAAGTGGGCGTTTTGTGGCTTACATCTTCACTAGTAAGCCTCAAAATGATCTTACTAGAGAACTAGTGGGCATTTTGTGGCTTACATGTCAACTAGTAAGCCTCAAAATGATCTTACTAGTGAACTAGTGGGCACGTTTATGGCCTTACATGTCAACTAGTAAGCGTGAAAATGATCTTACTCGTGAACTAGTGGGCGTTTTGCGGCTTACATGTCAACTAGTAAGCCTCAAAATGATCTTAATAGTGAACTAGTGGGTTCTTTTGTGGCTTACGTGTTCACTAGTAAGCGTCACAATGACCTTACTTGTGAACTAGTGAGCGTTTTGTGGCTTACATGTTCACTAGTAAGCGTCAAAATGATCTTACTAGTGAACAAGTGGGCGTTTTGTGGCTTACATGTTCACTAGTAAGCCTCAAAATGATCTTACTAGTGAACTAGTGGGCGTTTTGTGGCTTATATGTCAAATAGTAAGCCTCAATATGATCTTACTAGTGAACTAGTGGGCACATTTATGGCCTTCCGTGTTCACTAGTAAGCGTCAAAATGATCTTACTAGTAAACTAGTGGGCGTTTTGTGGCTTACATCTTCACTTGTAAGCCTCAAAATGATCTTACTAGTGAACTAGTGGGCGTTTTGTGGCTTACATGTCAACTAGTTAGCCTCAAAATGATCTTACTAGTGAACTAGTGGGCACATTTATGACCTTACATGTTCACTAGTAAGCCTCAAAATGATCTTACCAGTAAACTAGTGGGCGTTTTGCGGCTTACATGTCAACTAGTAAGCCTCAAAATGATCTTACTCGTGAACTAGTGGGGATTTTGTGGCTTACATGTCAACTAGTAAGCCCCAAAATGATCTTACGAGTGAACTAGTGGGCACATTTATGGCCTTACATGTTCACTTGTAAGCCTGAAAATGATCTTACTAGGATAGTAGTGGGCGTTTTGTGGCTTACATCTTCACGAGTAAGCGTGAAAATGATCTTACTAGTGAACTAGTGGGTGTTTTGCGGCTTGCATGTCAACTAGTAAGCCTCAAAATTATCTTACGAGTGAACTAGTGGGAGTTTTGCGGCTTACATGTCAACAAGGAAGCCTCAAAATTATCTTACTAATGAACTAGTGGGCGTTTTGTGGCTTACATCTTCACTCGTAAGCCTCAAAATGATCTTACCAGTGAACTAGTGGGCGTTTGTGGCTTACATGTCAACTAGTAAGCCTCAAAATGATTTTACTAGTGAACTAGTGGGCACATTTATGGCCTTACATGTTCACTAGTAAGCCTCAAAATGATCTTACCAGTGAACTAGTGGGCGTTTTGCGGCTTACATGTCAACTAGTAAGCCTCAAAATGATCTTACTAGTGAAATAGTGGGGATTTTGTGGCTTACATGTCAACTAGTAAGCCTCAAAATGATCTTACTAGTGAACTAGTGGGCCTTTTGTGGCTTAAATGTTCACTAGTAAGCCTCAAAATGATCTTACCAGTGAACTAGTGGCCGTTTTGTGGCTTACATGTTCACGAGTAAGCGTCAAAATGATCTTACTAGTGAACTAGTGGGCGTTTTGCGGCTTACATGTCAACAAGTAAGCCTCAAAATGATCTTCCTAATGAACTAGTGGGCGTTTTGTGGCTTACATGTTCACTAGTAAGCGTCAAAATGACCTTACTAGTGAACTAGTGGGCGTTTTGTGGCTTACATGTTCACGAGTAAGGGTCAAAATGATCTTACTAGTGAACTAGTGGGCGTTTTGCGGCTTGCATGTCAACTAGTAAGCATCAAAATGATCTTACGAGTGAACTAGTGGGCGTTTTGCGGCTTACATGTCAACAAGTAAGCCTCATAATGATCTTACTAATGAACTAGTGGGCGTTTTGCGGCTTACATGTCAACTAGTAAGCCTCACAATGATCTTACTAGTGAACTAGTGGGCATTTTGTGGCTTACATGTCAACTACTAAGCCTCAAAATGATCTTACTAGTGAACTAGTGGGCACATTTATGGCCTTACATGTTCACTAGTAAGCCTCAAAATGATCTTACTAGTGAACTAGTGAGCGTTTTGTGGCTTACATGTTCACTAGTAAGTGTCAAAATGACCTTACTAGTGAACTAGTGAGTGTTTTGTGGCTTACATGTTCACTAGTAGGCGTCAAAATGATCTTACTAGTGAACTAGTGGGCACATTTATGGCCTTACATGTTCACTAGTAAGCCTCAAAATGATCTTACTAGTGAACTAGTGGGCGTTCTGTGGCTTACATGTTCACGGGTAAGCGTCAAAATGACCTTACTAGTGAACTAGTGACAATTTGTGGCTTACATGTTCACGAGTAAGCGTCAAAATGACCTTACTAGTGAACTAGTGGGCGTTTTGTGGCTTACATGTTCACTAGTAAGCCTCAAAATGATCTTACTAGTCAACTAGTGGGCGTTTTGTGACTTACATGTCAAATAGTAAGCCTCAATATGATCTTACTAGTGAACTAGTGGGCACATTTATGGCCTTACGTGTTCACTAGTAAGCGTCAAAATGATCTTACTAGTAAACGAGTGGGCGTTTTGTGGCTTACATCTTCACTTGTAAGCCTCAAAATGATCTTACTAGTGAACTAGTGGGCGTTTTGTGGCTTACATGTCAACTAGTTAGCCTAAAAATGATCTTACCAGTGAACTAGTGGGCGTTGTGCGGCTTACATGTCAACTAGTAAGCCTCAAAATGATCTTACTAGTGAACTATTGGGGATTTTGTGGCTTACATGTCAACTAGTAAGCCCCAAAATGATCTTACGAGTGAACTAGTGGGAACATTGATGGCCGTACATGTTCACTTGTAAGCCTCAAAATGATCTTACTAGTATACTAGTGGGCGTTTTGTGGCTTACATGTTCACGAGTAAGCGTCAAAATGATCTTACTAGTGAACTAGTGGGTGTTTTGCCGCTTGCATGTCAACTAGTAAGCCTCAAAATGATCTTACGAGTGAACTAGTGGGAGTTTTGCGGCTTACATGTCAACAAGTAAACCTCAAAATGATCTTTTTAATGAACTAGTGGGCGTTTTGTGGCTTACATGTTCACTAGTAAGCGTCAAAATGACCTTACTAGTGAATTAGTGAGCGTTTTGTGGCTTACATGTCAACTAGTAAGCCTCAAAATGATCTTACTAGTGAACTAGTGGGCGTTTTGTGGCTTACATCTTCACTCGTAAGCCTCAAAATGATCTTACTAGTGAACTAGTGGGCGTTTGTGGCTTACATGTCAACTAGTAAGCCTCAAAATGATCTTACTAGTGAACTAGTGGGCACATTTATGGCCTTACGTGTTCACTAGTAAGCGTCAAAATGATCTTACTAGTAAACGAGTGGGCGTATTGTGGCTTACATCTTCACTTGTAAGCCTCAAAATGATCTTACTAGTGAACTAGTGGGCGTTTTGTGGCTTACATGTCAACTAGTTAGCCTCAAAATGATCTTACCAGTGAACTAGTGGGCGTTTTGCGGCTTACATGTCAACTAGTAAGCCTCAAAATGATCTTACTAGTGAACTCGTGGGGATTTTGTGGCTTACATGTCAACTAGTAAGCCCCAAAATGATCTTACGAGTGAACTAGTGGGAACATTGATGGCCGTACATGTTCACTTGTAAGCCTCAAAATGATCTTACTAGTATACTAGTGGGCGTTTTGTGGCTTACATGTTCACGAGTAAGCGTCAAAATGATCTTACTAGTGAACTAGTGGGTGTTTTGCGGCTTACATGTCAACAAGTAAACCTCAAAATGATCTTACTAATGAACTAGTGGGCGTTTTGTGGCTTACATGTTCACTAGTAAGCGTCAAAATGACCTTACTAGTGAATTAGTGAGCGTTTTGTGGCTTACATGTCAACTAGTAAGCCTCAAAATGATCTTACTAGTGAACTAGTGGGCGTTTTGTGGCTTACATCTTCACTCGTAAGCCTCAAAATGATCTTACTAGTGAACTAGTGGGCGTTTGTGGCTTACATGTCAACTAGTAAGCCTCAAAATGATCTTACTAGTGAACTAGTGGGCACATTTATGGCCTTACATGTTCACTAGTAAGCCTCAAAATGATCTTACAAGTGAACTAGTGGGCGTTTTGCGGCTTACATGTCAACTAGTAAGCCTCAAAATGATCTTACTAGTGAACTAGTGGGGATTTTGTGGCTTACATGTCAACTAGTAAGCCTCATAATGATCTTACTAGTGAACTAGTGGGCGTTTTGCGGCTTACATGTCAACAAGTAAGCCTCAAAATGATCTTACTAATGAACTAGTGGGCGTTTTGTGGCTTACATGTTCACTAGTAAGCGTCAAAATGACCTTACTAGTGAATTAGTGAGCGTTTTGTGGCTTACATGTCAACTAGTAAGCCTCAAAATGATCTTACTAGTGAACTAGTGGGCACATTTATGGCCTTACATATTCACTAGTAAGCGTCAAAATGATCTTACTAGTGAACTAGTGGGCATTTTGCGGCTTGCATGTCAACTAGTAAGCCTCAAAATGATCTTACGAGTGAACTAGTGGGCGTTTTGCGGCTTACATGTCAACAAGTAAGCCTCAAAATGATCTTACTAGTGAACTAGTGGGCGTTTTGTGGCTTACATGTTCACTAGTAAGCCTCAAAATGATCTTACTAGTGAAATAGTGGGCACATTTATGGCCTTACGTGTTCACTAGTAAGCGTCAAAATGATCTTACTAGTGAACTAGTAGGCGTTTTGTGGCGTACATCTTCACTCGTAAGCCTCAAAATGATCTTACTCGTGAACTAGTGGGCGTTTTGTGGCTTACATGTCAACTAGTAAGCCTCAAAATGATCTTACTCGTGAACTAGTGGGCGTTTTGTGGCTTACATGTCAACTAGTAAGCCTCAAAATGATCTTACGAGTGAGCTAAGGGGCGTTTTGTGGCTTACATGTCAACCAGTAAGCCTCAAAATGATCTTACTAGTGAACTAGTGGGCACATTTATGGCCTTACATGTTCACTAGTAAGCCTCAAAAGTATCTTACCAGTGAACTAGTGGGCGTTTTGTGGCTTACATGTTCACGAGTAAGCGTCAAAATGATCTTACTAGTGAACTAGTCTGCGTTTTGCGGCTTACATTTCAACAAGTAAACCTCAAAATGATCTTACTAATGAACTAGTGGGCGTTTTGTGGCTTACATGTTCACTAGTAAGCATCAAAATGACCTTACTAGTGAATTAGTGAGCGTTTTGTGGCTTACATGTCAACTAGTAAGCCTCAAAATGATCTTACTAGTGAACTAGTGGGCACATTTATGGCCTTACATGTTCACTAGTAAGCGTCAAAATGATCTTACTAGTGAACTAGTGGGCGTTTTGTGGCTTACATGTCAACTAGTAAGCCTCAAAATTATCTTACTAGTGAACTAGTGGGCACATTTATAGCCTTACATGTTCACTAGTAAGCGTCAAAATGATCTCACTAGTGAACTAGTGGGCACATTTATAGCCTTACATCTTCACTAGTAAGCCTCAAAATGATCTTACTCGTGAACTAGTGGGCGTTTTGCGGCTTACATGTCAACTAGTACGCCTCAAAATGATCTTACTAGTGAACTAGTGGGCGTTTTGTGGCTTACATGTCAATTAGTAAGCCTCAAAATGATCTTACTAGTGAACTAGTGGACACATTTATGGCCTTACATGTTCACTAGTAAGCGTCAAAATGATCCTACTAGTGAACTAGTGGGCACATTTATGGCCTTACATGTTCACTAGTAAGCGTCAAAATGATCTTACTAGTGAACTAGTGGGCATTTTGTGGCTTACATGTCAACTAGTAAGCCTCAAAATGATCTTACTAGTGAACTAGTGGGCGTTTTGTGGCTTACATGTCAATTAGTAAGCCTCAAAATGATCTTACCAGTGAACTAGTGGGCACATTTATGGCCTTACATGTTCACTAGTAAGCCTCAAAATGATCTTACCAGTGAACTCGTGGGCGTTTTGTGGCTTACATGTTCACGAGTAAGCGTCAAAATGATCTTACTAGTGAACTAGTGGCCGTTTTGCGGCTTACATGTCAACAAGTAAGCCTCAAAATGATCTTACTAATGAACTAGTGGGCGTTTTGTGGCTTACATGTTCACTAGTAAGCGTCAAAATGACCTTACTAGTGAATTAGTGAGCGTTTTGTGGCTTACATGTCAACGAGTAAGCCTCAAAATGATCTTACTAGTGAACTAGTGGGCACATTTATGGCCTTACATGTTCACTAGTAAGCGTCAAAATGATCTTACTAGTGAACTAGTGGGCGTTTTGCGGCTTGCATGTCAACTAGTAAGCCACAAAATGATCTTACGAGTGAACTAGTGGGCATTTTGCGGCTTACATGTCAACAAGTAAGCCTCAAAATTATCTTACTAGTGAACTAGTGGGCGTTTTGTGGCTTACATGTTAACTAGTAAGCGTCAAAATGATCTTACTAGTGAACAAGTGGGCGTTTTGTGGCTTACATCTTCACTAGTAAGCCTCAAAATGATCTTACTAGAGAACTAGTGGGCATTTTGTGGCTTACATGTCAACTAGTAAGCCTCAAAATGATCTTACTAGTGAACTAGTGGGCACGTTTATGGCCTTACATGTCAACTAGTAAGCGTGAAAATGATCTTACTCGTGAACTAGTGGGTGTTTTGCGGCTTACATGTCAACTAGTAAGCCTCAAAATGATCTTAATAGTGAACTAGTGGGTTCTTTTGTGGCTTACGTGTTCACTAGTAAGCGTCACTGTTGGATTTATTATTGTTTAGTAATCATACATTCACGTATTATTCGGTTGATTCTCGTGTCGTCATTTTATGCTCGCAATGAAGAATGCTTCTGCCTGTCAGTATAGTTTGATTTTGCTTGCAAAGAAGAACGCTTATGCTTGCAATCATTAGTTGGCTTTGCCTGCAATGAAGAACGCTTATGCTTTCAATCAAGATTTATCCTTTATTATTTACTCACATCTATAATCATTATATGTTCTTCATTATGTGCTCACTTTTGCTTGCTGTACTGTGTGAGAAGTTAGGGTCGCAACCACCTTTCCGAGGACGTGGCTGGGAAGAGATAACTGTTAAGACTAAACAGCGAGCAAGGCTGAACCGTGAATGGAGCCATCAACACCAGCTGCAACGGGATGTTTATGTCTATTTGCACACATGTACGTAACTTGCACTCACATACACACACATAGTCAAACAAGTTCAGAGTGTGTTCAACAGCCCCCACCCTTTAGGTTGGACACACCTATGTAGTAGCTTTTCCCAATAAATGAGGGGGTGAAGGGGGAGATCGTTAGGGTTACGTGTGGAGAACTGAAACCGAACGCTTCTCCTCTTTCCCTCCTGGTACCAGAATCGAGTCTCCTGTCTCCTCCTTTTGGTTATTCTTGAGTGTCAATTTGGACCAACCTGACATTTTTGGGGGCTCGTCCGGGATCGCAACATACCTGACGCCTCCAGACGCTGAGTCGACGGCCAGGAAGACCGTGGCCACGGCAAAGACACCCTTTCTGGGACTGGGTTTCGGCTCCTCGTCTGGGGGCTGAGGGTTGAAGCGAATCCCAGAGGAGAGAGGACTACTCTTGGTAAGTAGGGCGGCGGTGTCCTGTACGTACTTAAACTCCGCATCGACACTCGAGGAGTGTTTGCGCGCCGGGTTTGTAAAGACGGAGGTCGGGGTCTTTAAACCTGTTTTCAATTGAAACACTCTCAGGGCAGGTGTTGTAGTTTGGTTCGAACGCTTGGTTCGAGACCCTGTGTGAGCCTGAGAGGGGTTTGTTGAGAAGGAACTCTTTCAACGGTGATTGAGTGTTTGCGCGCCGCAAAGCCCTGAGCCATACTAGTCCCTATCAGGCATACAGACCGTGCAAGTCTCTAAACTGATGAGGGCGACGGTGTCCTGCACGTGCTTAAACTCCGTGTGTAAATAATGTGTGTTAAACCCCGGGTATAAATAAGATAAGATATCCTTTATTCGTCCCACAGTGGGGACATTTATAATAATAATGTCTATATAGTGCGTTACCTCTGGTCAAGGTAATAGGATAAAACCAAATTAAATGCGCATAAATGTATGACTGTGTAACTGTGTGAGTGGAGGTTCGCTACCTCATCTGAACAGGACATTTGTTGTGGCAACTGTCTGAGGAAGCAGAGGCAAGAATTTCCCGCCACCTTGGTGGTAGAAGGTTGGAAATTACCTCAGTCGGAGAAATTGCCACCCTGTTCAAGGGAATAGTCAGCCTAGTTACCCTAGGTAAATCGCTGACTCTAAACAAAAAATTCTAAAATTCTCAAAGTTCCACCCCCTAATTCGCAAATGGGGGTTCATAATAGTAAGACCGTGGAGAGAGGTGATCCCAAAAAGAAGTTAACATGTAAGGACTGGAGATTCGTAGAGAGCCAATGTCCTTCGAAGATAAAACATTTAGATACGTGGATAGAAAAATACACCACCGTTAGATCCGACTCTTCCGACATCTCCTCCTTTTCCACCATCCTCTCCACCCTCTTACAGAGGGGGCCATCCGATGGCCACCAGGGGAAAAGGAGATTTGGGAGTGGAATTTTCAAAAAATTGGAGTAGTGTTTTTTCCCCTGCTGCGACGAAGGTTGACTCATCCGGGAGTGAGGTACGAGACGCTTTTCCCATGATTGAAGTTGCAAATCCAGACATAAAAGATGAGTCGCCTGTCATTCTTGTTTGTAGAACATGGACACAAGAAGATGTAAAAAAAAGCCGTAGACGGCATTACATCACATAAAATTGACGTGGTACAATTTGTCCAGAAAATGGAGGATCTGCGAAAATCATATCATCTAAATGGAGCTGAGGAGCAACAAGTTTGGATGGCGGCTTGTTTGACAGTAAATTGATGGTGTATACTGTATCGATATTTGGATGGAGTGAAGTCTTCTCGCGGATGACAAAATTAAAAGTTTGGATGTGCTTAACTTGGTTGTGAGCGGTAGTAAGGTGAATATTTTGGTTTGTCTGTAGGGTTGTGTCTGCGAATATGTATTGGATTAGTCTTTGCGTGTGGGTGTGTAGATATGCGTGACTCTTGGCGCGACTCATGGAGTCTTGTTTGTTTTGTTTTCTGGCTTTTGCAGTGTAGAAGGTTTGTATGGCATCTATTATAATTACCGGTACTTGTAATTGAAACTGTTTTTATTATAATTCCTAACACCACTTCAGCTTCATAATTTCAACCGGCGCTACATGAAGTATGTGTAAATCAGGTAAAGAAATAAAATGGTTGAGTATGGGTGTGGTGACACAGAGAGTTTTGGATACTTATAGTGGGTGACAGGCAAGTGAAAATATTGATGGTGAGACGTAAGGTGATGATGGAAGTTGAGTATGTTGAGAATAAAGAAAGGCACAGGCAGGTGAGGTTTGACACAGTGATGCTACGAATGAGGAGGTCACCGTGTGTTTAGGTTGAAAAGGGCCGGAAGGTCACGAGATGCTTAGATGGTTGTTTGTAAGTCGTAAACAGTGGACGTGTGTGGGACGTTGTTAACTTTCTGGGAGGAGTTAGAATGTGTAAGTATACAGTGAAGGCCTTGATCTGGATGATTTGTGAATGTTAATGTCTGTGGGTTTCAGTTATCTTATTTGTTTTATAAATGCTTCTGTTATGCTGCTAATTGCCAGGATGTTCCGATTATGTTCCAATGTTTTTTTAGATTACGTTCATAAGATGCACATTTCTCTTGAAACCTGAGAAGAGCCATCACGGCTCCTGATGTGGGAGGAATGATGGTCTTGTCTCATGAATTTGGAAAATTCTGTTACAACTTTGCTATCCGTGGATTGTGTTGTGCCTTCCGTCATTATGAAATTTAATGACTAGAGTTGAAGCTATCGTCGAACATACAAATTCTTGTTGGTTTGAGTCATAAAAAAACCCCGTCAGATTTTACGACACATCTCATTTGTGCATACACAGGCTGGATTTCTAATTTCGTTTGTCACAAGAGCAAAATCTTCCAGCTTTAATCAGCACGTTTCAGGGTCACGTGTGAATAATTTACAATTGGCTTCGTTAACTTAGTATGACTGCACGTTTTAAGGTCAACAGTGGCATTTTTGAGTATCACGCACCCTAGGTGGTGTTTACCAAAGACAGTTGTGGCATAGATAAGCCTTGTGGCAGCAGTGTATGGTGTGAACTCTGCATGCTGGAAGAGTGCTAGGAAAAAAAAAAAAAGAAAAAGGGATGTACTGTTGCACACTAGCATGACGTTTTTTTGTCGCCTGGTTGGCATTTATTTTGTGTGTCTATGTTGTTATGTCGATCCCCTTTAACGCTGGAAAAATGCACAGTGCTTAACCGTGCTACTTTGTTGTGGCTTCCTGATGGGTGTTTGTTTGTTGTTTGTTTGTCTGTTTGTTTGTTTGTTGGAATGTGAACAGGTAATAGTGATTTGAGAGGTTGTAGGAGGAAGTACAACAAACTCATCTCATCTTATCTCCCGTTTTTGTGTGTGTTGATTTGTTTCATATTAATATTGAGATGACCTGCATGACTGCCTGATTGGAAACTCTAAATTGTCCCTAGGTGTGAGCATGGGCTTGGGTGTTTGTGCTTGTGTCTGTGTGCCCTGTAATTGGTTGTCGACCGGTTCGGGTCGTCCCCCTCCTACTGCCCGGAGATGGCTGGAATAAGCTCCACTCACCCCCGCGAACCTCGTGAGGATAAAAGCGGATCGGACATTGAATGACTGAATGTATTGCTTCATATAGTGATGGGTCGTTTTTTTGGGTACATCTCGGTTTAACGGGCGAAGGGAGGAATCTAGATATAAACAAGCGCGTTTTGCGGGCTATATATAGGTAGGTTTGTGCGACTTTCAGTTTGTGCACAAACTGTTTGAGCATATACGGGAGCATATTTATGCGTCGCTTTTCAAAATTGGTGCCCCGTTACATTACGGCATCTCATCAGTTTATTGGCTTAAAACTGATTAAAACTGATTACTAGTTATTTTGCGGTTTGCGGTTGTTATATAACACGTGAAGTATTGCTAATTCAGTGTGACGTATGTTGTTCGTTTTTGTATCATGTGATATTTACGCGGCTCACACGGCAGCGATTTATTTTTTTTTAGGGGGGACTTGCTGGCTAGCAGCAACGTGATAACGTTTTGGGTTCAGTTCACTTCTGTTTTATATGCGGCAACAAATTGGGCAGTGAACCCAAACTTCTTTTTTGTGTCATGGATTATCTCACGCATTGGCAGGGGGAATGGTGTCTCTGGTTCGGAAACATGATACAACCTATGGTTTTAACCAATGTTGGAATACGGTACATTTTGAACTACATCTCCATTTCAGATAATGTAGAGGGTTTTCGTTGAATTAATGAGGGGGTTAGGTTGAGGCTTTTCCAAAATGGGTCGAAAATTGATAAAATGGAATGCATGTTTCATATTTTATTTGAGACACTATTGCTCCTGCCATCCACAATCTGCAGGATTGGTAGCAAGTCTGAAAGTATATGGTTAAAATTCAATTAAAGAAATTGAATTGAAATTGAATTGACTTAAATGTTAATATTACGAGAATGGTGTTTTCTTCTTTGTTCGAAATATTGTTTGGGAGACTAAATATATTATTGATAATTTCTACAAAATTGTGAACTAGGAAATTAAGCTGATTCGGTTGACAATATGTGAGAATGTTTTGAATGAAAAAAAATGACTTGAGATTGCCGTAGGACGATTGTGCTTTTTCACAGCAGGTTCCAGCAGACATGGCTCTGATTCGAAACATGAAAAACAAACATTGTGTTTCTTTGAAGTGTTGATGACCACACCGTTTGATGGACATTGTGAAAAGGTCATCTCGACAGAAACATCCACTGAGGAAGGTGAGCGAAGTCCGGTGACGCGATGGGCACAGTATTTTAGTTACTGGGAACATCAAACGACCGGCGGAAGAAGTTTCAAGACACCTTTGCACTCATTTAGGGTGTGTTTCTGTCGACATGCTAGAATATCAGTGGTGGTATGTCATTTCCTGTTATATGATCACACTAACACATGGTCGACTGTTCTCCTTTTTTATATGGTATTTGTGCTCTCCTTTAGCACATGTGAATGGGGATGTATTTTTTTAATAATAACCTACATTTTGCAAATAGATCTAGACCAGGGGTGTCAAACTCATCTTTGAGGCCGCTTTGGGGTTACACCTTCCTTCGATGGGCCGGTACGACGGAGAAATTTGATTAAATGGTTATATTTTATGATATATCAGAAATACAATGATGAAATTATTTGCTAACAACTGCACATGGATGAATTGTGCCAATTCTGAAGCCAGTCATATTTTGTTCGATTATTGTTTGGTTGAGTGTTTTAACAGGTAACAAAATTATCACAAAATCTCGACATTATTCATATAGAATTTGGGCATTTCGGTACAGATTTTAGCAGGGTTTGTGGCAGTTGATGCGCGTCAATTGCTTTCACGGGCCACATAAGTACATGGGGTTTCGACTTTGACACCTGTGATCTAGATGATCTGGGGAAGGGAAATGAAGAAACACATTGCGGCACAAATTGTTGTATACTTTTTTGTTTTGGTGGCAAAAGTATTTTATTTATAATCGATCTAGTCGATCTCATTATGAAAATAAAAAATAAAAATTGAGAAGTGAACACACCATGAGTGGTAGAAAAGAGCACAACTTTTTTATTTGGGTTTGTTTTGGAGATTGAAGTGATTTGTGTACTGTGCTCCTCTGGTGATGTTGCTCGGCTGAAATTGAATTTATAACCGTTTTTTGATTTATTTCTAGTTCAAATGGTGCATTGATTTGGTCGTAATGGTTCAGATATGGATTTTAAATACATTTCTTAGGTGATTTTATGCGTTTACGATCTTTTCTTTGGTGGTAAAAGGAAAAAGGAAAACGACCCGACGGTGATGTAGTTATTCTCTGCAGAAAGTTGAGCTATTTTTCATTCTTTTGTTATTTTATTTTTATTTTATGTTACTGCGGATACGGTGTGATGAAGTAGTGTACTTCTAATGATTTTGAAGGCAAATTATGGTTATCGCAGGCGAGTGTTTTTCATTTTCTGGTGTCTGCGCATTGGTATCACTGCTTTTGCCAGTAACTGTGTTTCCATCAACAGCGGAGGATATACAGGGGGCTGCGTTATCGTCGATGACGGAGAGTAGCCTTCTCCGGTTCCGGCGTGACGCCTCCTGGAGGGATGGCGATCCCACCTATATAGACGCAATTGGGGTTCCTCGTGGCGTGCCAGATGAGTATAAGTTGGTTAACCAGATTGCTGCCGGTTGGGAATCCATTTTCATTTGGGTTACCCCTAATAAGAATGTTGACAGGATCAACTACCTCCACTACAACGTCCAGAGGCTCGGAAATTTTACTGAAGAAGCCGTCTTGGCTATAAAAGAGCAATTGGCGGCCACCTCCCTGATGGCGTTTCAGAACCGCATCGCGGTTGATATGCTCTTGGCAGAGACCAATGGAGTATGTGCGATGTTTGGTGACCAGTGTTGTACGTTCATACCTAACAACACCGCGCCTGATGGCGCCCTCGCCAAGGCCATTGGAGGCCTCCGCACCTTGACTCGCCAAATAAGGGCCCATTCCGGCGTGAATACGTCCTTCTGGGCAGAGTGGTGGCATAAGGCCTTCGGAGAGTACAAGGATTTGGTGTTTTATGTACTAATCTCTTTTGCTCTTTTTGCAGCTGTCTTGACGTTGTGTGGATGCTGTTGCATTCCCTGTATCAGAGTGCTGCTTATCCGGCTTATTACTACGGCTGTCTCGCCCACGACGTCTAAAGTGAATGAGATGTATCCTCTGTTGTTGTTTGATGGCAGTGATTCTGGTGTTGATTATGCCTCTTCGGATGATGACGTGATTTCGCTTCGGCATCAGGGGGTCATAGATGGTTTTTAGTCGTTTTGCTCCCTGCCCCTGGGTGTAACTATGTTTGCGTGTGCGGCATTGACTCCACTGAATAAAGACCGTCGGGAAGGTTCTGTGTGATGATACGTGCAAATGTAGGATGAACAGGGGGGAATGTTGGATTTATTATTGTTTAGTAATCATACATTCACGTATTATTCGGTTGATTCTCGTGTCGTCATTTTATGCTCGCAATGAAGAATGCTTCTGCCTGTCAGTATAGTTTGATTTTGCTTGCAAAGAAGAACGCTTATGCTTGCAATCATTAGTTGGCTTTGCCTGCAATGAAGAACGCTTATGCTTTCAATAAAGATTTATCCTTTATTATTTACTCACATCTATAATCATTATATGTTCTTCATTATGTGCTCACTTTTGCTTGCTGTACAGTGTGAGAAGTTAGGGTCGCAACCACCTTTCCGAGGACGTGGCTGGGAAGAGATAACTGTTAAGACTAAACAGCGAGCAAGGCTGAACCGTGAATGGAGCCATCAACACCAGCTGCAACGGGATGTTTATGTCTATTTGCACACATGTACGTAACTTGCACTCACATACACACACATAGTCAAACAAGTTCAGAGTGTGTTCAACAGCCCCCACCCTTTAGGTTGGACACACCTATGTAGTAGCTTTTCCCAATAAATGAGGGGGTGAAGGGGGAGATCGTTAGGGTTACGTGTGGAGAACTGAAACCGAACGCTTCTCCTCTTTCCCTCCTGGTACCAGAATCGAGTCTCCTGTCTCCTCCTTTTGGTTATTCTTGAGTGTCAATTTGGACCAACCTGACAGTCACAATGACCTTACTTGTGAACTAGTGAGCGTTTTGTGGCTTACATGTTCACTAGTAAGCGTCAAAATGATCTTACTAGTGAACAAGTGGGCGTTTTGTGGCTTACATGTTCACTAGTAAGCCTCAAAATGATCTTACTAGTGAACTAGTGGGCGTTTTGTGGCTTATATGTCAAATAGTAAGCCTCAATATGATCTTACTAGTGAACTAGTGGGCACATTTATGGCCTTCCGTGTTCACTAGTAAGCGTCAAAATGATCTTACTAGTAAACTAGTGGGCGTTTTGTGGCTTACATCTTCACTTGTAAGCCTCAAAATGATCTTACTAGTGAACTAGTGGGCGTTTTGTGGCTTACATGTCAACTAGTTAGCCTCAAAATGATCTTACGAGTGAACTAGTGGGCATTTTGCGGCTTACATGTCAACAAGTAAGCCTCAAAATTATCTTACTAGTGAACTAGTGGGCGTTTTGTGGCTTACATGTTAACTAGTAAGCGTCAAAATGATCTTACTAGTGAACAAGTGGGCGTTTTGTGGCTTACATCTTCACTAGTAAGCCTCAAAATGATCTTACTAGAGAACTAGTGGGCATTTTGTGGCTTACATGTCAACTAGTAAGCCTCAAAATGATCTTACTAGTGAACTAGTGGGCACGTTTATGGCCTTACATGTCAACTAGTAAGCGTGAAAATGATCTTACTCGTGAACTAGTGGGCGTTTTGCGGCTTACATGTCAACTAGTAAGCCTCAAAATGATCTTAATAGTGAACTAGTGGGTTCTTTTGTGGCTTACGTGTTCACTAGTAAGCGTCACAATGACCTTACTTGTGAACTAGTGAGCGTTTTGTGGCTTACATGTTCACTAGTAAGCGTCAAAATGATCTTACTAGTGAACAAGTGGGCGTTTTGTGGCTTACATGTTCACTAGTAAGCCTCAAAATGATCTTACTAGTGAACTAGTGGGCGTTTTGTGGCTTATATGTCAAATAGTAAGCCTCAATATGATCTTACTAGTGAACTAGTGGGCACATTTATGGCCTTCCGTGTTCACTAGTAAGCGTCAAAATGATCTTACTAGTAAACTAGTGGGCGTTTTGTGGCTTACATCTTCACTTGTAAGCCTCAAAATGATCTTACTAGTGAACTAGTGGGCGTTTTGTGGCTTACATGTCAACTAGTTAGCCTCAAAATGATCTTACTAGTGAACTAGTGGGCACATTTATGGCCTTACATGTTCACTAGTAAGCCTCAAAATGATCTTACCAGTAAACTAGTGGGCGTTTTGCGGCTTACATGTCAACTAGTAAGCCTCAAAATGATCTTACTAGTGAACTAGTGGGGATTTTGTGGCTTACATGTCAACTAGTAAGCCCCAAAATGATCTTACGAGTGAACTAGTGGGCACATTTATGGCCTTACATGTTCACTTGTAAGCCTGAAAATGATCTTACTAGGATAGTAGTGGGCGTTTTGTGGCTTACATCTTCACGAGTAAGCGTGAAAATGATCTTACTAGTGAACTAGTGGGTGTTTTGCGGCTTGCATGTCAACTAGTAAGCCTCAAAATTATCTTACGAGTGAACTAGTGGGAGTTTTGCGGCTTACATGTCAACAAGGAAGCCTCAAAATTATCTTACTAATGAACTAGTGGGCGTTTTGTGGCTTACATCTTCACTCGTAAGCCTCAAAATGATCTTACCAGTGAACTAGTGGGCGTTTGTGGCTTACATGTCAACTAGTAAGCCTCAAAATGATTTTACTAGTGAACTAGTGGGCACATTTATGGCCTTACATGTTCACTAGTAAGCCTCAAAATGATCTTACCAGTGAACTAGTGGGCGTTTTGCGGCTTACATGTCAACTAGTAAGCCTCAAAATGATCTTACTAGTGAAATAGTGGGGATTTTGTGGCTTACATGTCAACTAGTAAGCCTCAAAATGATCTTACTAGTGAACTAGTGGGCCTTTTGTGGCTTAAATGTTCACTAGTAAGCCTCAAAATGATCTTACCAGTGAACTAGTGGCCGTTTTGTGGCTTACATGTTCACGAGTAAGCGTCAAAATGATCTTACTAGTGAACTAGTGGGCGTTTTGCGGCTTACATGTCAACAAGTAAGCCTCAAAATGATCTTCCTAATGAACTAGTGGGCGTTTTGTGGCTTACATGTTCACTAGTAAGCGTCAAAATGACCTTACTAGTGAACTAGTGGGCGTTTTGTGGCTTACATGTTCACGAGTAAGGGTCAAAATGATCTTACTAGTGAACTAGTGGGCGTTTTGCGGCTTGCATGTCAACTAGTAAGCATCAAAATGATTTTACGAGTGAACTAGTGGGCGTTTTGCGGCTTACATGTAAACAAGTAAGCCTCATAATGATCTTACTAATGAACTAGTGGGCGTTTTGCGGCTTACATGTCAACTAGTAAGCCTCACAATGATCTTACTAGTGAACTAGTGGGCATTTTGTGGCTTACATGTCAACTACTAAGCCTCAAAATGATCTTACTAGTGAACTAGTGGGCACATTTATGGCCTTACATGTTCACTAGTAAGCCTCAAAATGATCTTACTAGTGAACTAGTGAGCGTTTTGTGGCTTACATGTTCACTAGTAAGTGTCAAAATGACCTTACTAGTGAACTAGTGAGTGTTTTGTGGCTTACATGTTCACTAGTAGGCGTCAAAATGATCTTACTAGTGAACTAGTGGGCACATTTATGGCCTTACATGTTCACTAGTAAGCCTCAAAATGATCTTACTAGTGAACTAGTGGGCGTTCTGTGGCTTACATGTTCACGGGTAAGCGTCAAAATGACCTTACTAGTGAACTAGTGACAATTTGTGGCTTTCATGTTCACGAGTAAGCGTCAAAATGACCTTACTAGTGAACTAGTGGGCGTTTTGTGGCTTACATGTTCACTAGTAAGCCTCAAAATGATCTTACTAGTCAACTAGTGGGCGTTTTGTGACTTACATGTCAAATAGTAAGCCTCAATATGATCTTACTAGTGAACTAGTGGGCACATTTATGGCCTTACGTGTTCACTAGTAAGCGTCAAAATGATCTTACTAGTAAACGAGTGGGCGTTTTGTGGCTTACATCTTCACTTGTAAGCCTCAAAATGATCTTACTAGTGAACTAGTGGGCGTTTTGTGGCTTACATGTCAACTAGTTAGCCTAAAAATGATCTTACCAGTGAACTAGTGGGCGTTGTGCGGCTTACATGTCAACTAGTAAGCCTCAAAATGATCTTACTAGTGAACTATTGGGGATTTTGTGGCTTACATGTCAACTAGTAAGCCCCAAAATGATCTTACGAGTGAACTAGTGGGAACATTGATGGCCGTACATGTTCACTTGTAAGCCTCAAAATGATCTTACTAGTATACTAGTGGGCGTTTTGTGGCTTACATGTTCACGAGTAAGCGTCAAAATGATCTTACTAGTGAACTAGTGGGTGTTTTGCCGCTTGCATGTCAACTAGTAAGCCTCAAAATGATCTTACGAGTGAACTAGTGGGAGTTTTGCGGCTTACATGTCAACAAGTAAACCTCAAAATGATCTTTTTAATGAACTAGTGGGCGTTTTGTGGCTTACATGTTCACTAGTAAGCGTCAAAATGACCTTACTAGTGAATTAGTGAGCGTTTTGTGGCTTACATGTCAACTAGTAAGCCTCAAAATGATCTTACTAGTGAACTAGTGGGCGTTTTGTGGCTTACATCTTCACTCGTAAGCCTCAAAATGATCTTACTAGTGAACTAGTGGGCGTTTGTGGCTTACATGTCAACTAGTAAGCCTCAAAATGATCTTACTAGTGAACTAGTGACAATTTGTGGCTTACATGTTCACGAGTAAGCGTCAAAATGACCTTACTAGTGAACTAGTGGGCGTTTTGTGGCTTACATGTTCACTAGTAAGCCTCAAAATGATCTTACTAGTGAAATAGTGGGCGTTTTGTGGCTTACATGTTCACTAGTAAGCCTCAAAATGATCTTACTAGTGAACTAGTGGGCGTTTTGTGACTTACATGTCAAATAGTAAGCCTCAATATGATCTTACTAGTGAACTAGTGGGCACATTTATGGCCTTACGTGTTCACTAGTAAGCGTCAAAATGATCTTACTAGTAAACGAGTGGGCGTTTTGTGGCTTACATCTTCACTTGTAAGCCTCAAAATGATCTTACTAGTGAACTAGTGGGCGTTTTGTGGCTTACATGTCAACTAGTTAGCCTCAAAATGATCTTACCAGTGAACTAGTGGGCGTTTTGCGGCTTACATGTCAACTAGTAAGCCTCAAAATGATCTTACTAGTGAACTCGTGGGGATTTTGTGGCTTACATGTCAACTAGTAAGCCCCAAAATGATCTTACGAGTGAACTAGTGGGAACATTGATGGCCGTACATGTTCACTTGTAAGCCTCAAAATGATCTTACTAGTATACTAGTGGGCGTTTTGTGGCTTACATGTTCACGAGTAAGCGTCAAAATGATCTTACTAGTGAACTAGTGGGTGTTTTGCGGCTTACATGTCAACAAGTAAACCTCAAAATGATCTTACTAATGAACTAGTGGGCGTTTTGTGGCTTACATGTTCACTAGTAAGCGTCAAAATGACCTTACTAGTGAATTAGTGAGCGTTTTGTGGCTTACATGTCAACTAGTAAGCCTCAAAATGATCTTACTAGTGAACTAGTGGGCGTTTTGTGGCTTACATCTTCACTCGTAAGCCTCAAAATGATCTTACTAGTGAACTAGTGGGCGTTTGTGGCTTACATGTCAACTAGTAAGCCTCAAAATGATCTTACTAGTGAACTAGTGGGCACATTTATGGCCTTACATGTTCACTAGTAAGCCTCAAAATGATCTTACCAGTGAACTAGTGGGCGTTTTGCGGCTTACATGTCAACTAGTAAGCCTCAAAATGATCTTACTAGTGAACTAGTGGGGATTTTGTGGCTTACATGTCAACTAGTAAGCCTCATAATGATCTTACTAGTGAACTAGTGGGCGTTTTGCGGCTTACATGTCAACAAGTAAGCCTCAAAATGATCTTACTAATGAACTAGTGGGCGTTTTGTGGCTTACATGTTCACTAGTAAGCGTCAAAATGACCTTACTAGTGAATTAGTGAGCGTTTTGTGGCTTACATGTCAACTAGTAAGCCTCAAAATGATCTTACTAGTGAACTAGTGGGCACATTTATGGCCTTACGTGTTCACTAGTAAGCGTCAAAATGATCTTACTAGTGAACTAGTGGGCATTTTGCGGCTTGCATGTCAACTAGTAAGCCTCAAAATGATCTTACGAGTGAACTAGTGGGCGTTTTGCGGCTTACATGTCAACAAGTAAGCCTCAAAATGATCTTACTAGTGAACTAGTGGGCGTTTTGTGGCTTACATGTTCACTAGTAAGCCTCAAAATGATCTTACTAGTGAAATAGTGGGCACATTTATGGCCTTACGTGTTCACTAGTAAGCGTCAAAATGATCTTACTAGTGAACTAGTAGGTGTTTTGTGGCTTACATCTTCACTCGTAAGCCTCAAAATGATCTTACTCGTGAACTAGTGGGCGTTTTGTGGCTTACATGTCAACTAGTAAGCCTCAAAATGATCTTACTCGTGAACTAGTGGGCGTTTTGTGGCTTACATGTCAACTAGTAAGCCTCAAAATGATCTTACGAGTGAGCTAAGGGGCGTTTTGTGGCTTACATGTCAACCAGTAAGCCTCAAAATGATCTTACTAGTGAACTAGTGGGCACATTTATGGCCTTACATGTTCACTAGTAAGCCTCAAAAGTATCTTACCAGTGAACTAGTGGGCGTTTTGTGGCTTACATGTTCACGAGTAAGCGTCAAAATGATCTTACTAGTGAACTAGTCTGCGTTTTGCGGCTTACATTTCAACAAGTAAACCTCAAAATGATCTTACTAATGAACTAGTGGGCGTTTTGTGGCTTACATGTTCACTAGTAAGCGTCAAAATGACCTTACTAGTGAATTAGTGAGCGTTTTGTGGCTTACATGTCAACTAGTAAGCCTCAAAATGATCTTACTAGTGAACTAGGGGCACATTTATGGCCTTACATGTTCACTAGTAAGCGTCAAAATGATCTTACTAGTGAAATAGTGGGCGTTTTGTGGCTTACATGTCAACTAGTAAGCCTCAAAATTATCTTACTAGTGAACTAGTGGGCACATTTATAGCCTTACATGTTCACTAGTAAGCGTCAAAATGATCTCACTAGTGAACTAGTGGGCACATTTATAGCCTTACATCTTCACTAGTAAGCCTCAAAATGATCTTACTCGTGAACTAGTGGGCGTTTTGCGGCTTACATGTCAACTAGTACGCCTCAAAATGATCTTACTAGTGAACTAGTGGGCGTTTTGTGGCTTACATGTCAATTAGTAAGCCTCAAAATGATCTTACTAGTGAACTAGTGGACACATTTATGGCCTTACATGTTCACTAGTAAGCGTCAAAATGATCCTACTAGTGAACTAGTGGGCACATTTATGGCCTTACATGTTCACTAGTAAGCGTCAAAATGATCTTACTAGTGAACTAGTGGGCATTTTGTGGCTTACATGTCAACTAGTAAGCCTCAAAATGATCTTACTAGTGAACTAGTGGGCGTTTTGTGGCTTACATGTCAATTAGTAAGCCTGAAAATGATCTTACTAGTGAACTAGTGGGCACATTTATGGCCTTACATGTTCACTAGTAAGCGTCAAAATGATCTTACTAGTGAAATAGTGGGCACATTTATGGCCTTACATGCTCACTAGTAAGCGTCAAAATGATCTTACTAGTGAACTAGTGGGCACATTTATGGCCTTACATGTTCACTAGTAAGAGTCAAAATGATCTTACTAGTGAACTAGTGGGCGTTTTGTGGCTTACATGTTCACTAGTAAGCGTCAAAATGACCTTACTAGTGAACTAGTGAGCGTTTTGTGCCTTACATGTTCACTAGTAAGCGTCAAAATGATCTTACTAGTGAACTAGTAGGCGTTTTGTGGCTTACATCTTCACTAGTAAGCCTCAAAATGACCTTACTAGTGAACTAGTGGGCGTTTTGTGGCTTACATGTCAACTAGTAAGCCTCAAAATGATCTTACGAGTGAGCTAAGGGGCGTTTTGTGGCTTACATGTCAACCAGTAAGCCTCAAAATGATCTTACTAGTGAACTAGTGGGCACATTTATGGCCTTACATGTTCACTAGTAAGCCTCAAAAGTATCTTACCAGTGAACTAGTGGGCGTTTTGTGGCTTACATGTTCACGAGTAAGCGTCAAAATGATCTTACTAGTGAACTAGTCGGCGTTTTGCGGCTTACATGTCAACAAGTAAACCTCAAAATGATCTTACTAATGAACTAGTGGGCGTTTTGTGGCTTACATGTTCACTAGTAAGCGTCAAAATGACCTTACTAGTGAATTAGTGAGCGTTTTGTGGCTTACATGTCAACTAGTAAGCCTCAAAATGATCTTACTAGTGAACTAGTGGGCACATTTATGGCCTTATATGTTCACTAGTAAGCGTCAAAATGATCTTACTAGTGAACTAGTGGGCGTTTTGTGGCTTACATGTCAACTAGTAAGCCTCAAAATTATCTTACTAGTGAACTAGTGGGCACATTTATAGCCTTACATCTTCACTAGTAAGCCTCAAAATGATCTTACTCGTGAACTAGTGGGCGTTTTGCGGCTTACATGTCAACTAGTACGCCTCAAAATGATCTTACTAGTGGGCGTTTTGTGGCTTACATGTCAATTAGTAAGCCTCAAAATGATCTTACTAGTGAACTAGTGGGCACATTTATGGCCTTACATGTTCACTAGTAAGCGTCAAAATGATCCTACTAGTGAACTAGTGGGCACATTTATGGCCTTACATGTTCACTAGTAAGCGTCAAAATGATCTTACTAGTGAACTAGTGGGCATTTTGTGGCTTACATGTCAACTAGTAAGCCTCAAAATGATCTTACTAGTGAACTAGTGGGCGTATTTCGGCTTACATGTCAACTAGTAAGCCTCAAAATGATCTTACTAGTGAACTAGTGGGCACATTTATGGCCTTACATGTTCACTAGTAAGCGTCAAAATGATCTTACTAGTGAACTAGTGGGCACATTTATGGCCTTACATGCTCACTAGTAAGCGTCAAAATGATCTTACTAGTGAACTAGTGGGCACATTTATGGCCTTACATGTTCACTAGTAAGAGTCAAAATGATCTTACTAGTGAACTAGTGGGCGTTTTGTGCCTTACATGTTCACTAGTAAGCGTCAAAATGACCTTACTAGTGAACTAGTGAGCGTTTTGTGCCTTACATGTTCACTAGTAAGCGTCAAAATGATCTTACTAGTGAACTAGTAGGCGTTTTGTGGCTTACATCTTCACTAGTAAGCCTCAAAATGACCTTACTAGTGAGCGTTTTGTGGCTTACATGTTCACTAGTAAGCGTCAAAATGACCTTACTAGTGAACTAGTGGGCACATTTATGGCCTTACATGTTCACTAGTAAGCGTTAAAATGATCTTACTAGTGACCTAGTGGGCACATTTATGGCCTTACATGTTCACTAGTAAGCATAAAAATGATCTTACTAGTGAACTAGTGGGCACATTTATGACCTAACATGTTCACTAGTAAGCGTCAAAATGATCTTACTAGTGAACTAGTGGGCACATTTATGGCCTTACATGCTCACTAGTAAGCGTCAAAATGATCTTACTAGTGAACTAGTGGGCACATTTATGGCCTTACATGTTCACTAGTAAGAGTCAAAATGATCTTACTAGTGAACTAGTGGGCGTTTTGTGGCTTACATGTTCACTAGTAAGCGTCAAAATGACCTTACTAGTGAACTAGTGAGCGTTTTGTGCCTTACATGTTCACTAGTAAGCGTCAAACTGATCTTACTAGTGAACTAGTAGGCGTTTTGTGGCTTACATCTTCACTAGTAAGCCTCAAAATGACCTTACTAGTGAGCGTTTTGTGGCTTACATGTTCACTAGTAAGCGTCAAAATGACCTTACTAGTGAACTAGTGGGCACATTTATGGCCTTACATGTTCACTAGTAAGCGTCAAAATGATCTTACTAGTGACCTAGTGGGCACATTTATGGCCTTACATGTTCACTAGTAAGCATAAAAATGATCTTACTAGTGAACTAGTGGGCGTTTTGCGGCTTACATGTCAACTAGTAAGTCTCAAAATGATCTTACTAGTGAACTAGTGGGCACATTTATTACCTAACATGTTCACTAGTAAGCGTCAAAATGATCTTACTAGTGAACTAGTAGGTGTTTTGCGGCTTACATGTCAACTAGTAAGCCTCAAAATGATCTTACTAGTGAACTAGTGTGCGTTTTGCGGCTTACATCTTCACTAGTAAGAGTCAAAATGATCTTACGAGTGAGCTAGTGGGCGTTTTGCGGCTTACATGTCAACTAGTAAGCCTCAAAATGATCTTACGAGTGAACTAGTGAGCGTTTTGTGGCTTACATGTTCACTAGTAAGTGTCAAAATTACCTTACTAGTGAACTAGTGAGTGTTTTGTGGCTTACATGTTCACTAGTAGGCGTCAAAATGATCTTACTAGTGAACTAGTGAGCGTTTTGTGGCTTACATGTTCACTAGTAAGCGTCAAAATGACCTTACTAGTGAACTAGTGAGTGTTTTGTGGCTTACATGTTCACTAGTAAGCGTCAAAATGATCTTACCAGTGAACTAGTGGGCGTTTTGCGGCTTACATGTCAACTAGTAAGCCTCAAAATGATCTTACTAGTGAACTAGTGGGCATTTTGTGGCTTGCATGTCAACCAGTAAGCCTCAAAATGATCTTACTAGTGAACAAGTGGGCACATTTATGGCCTTACATGTTCACTAGTAAGCGTCAAAATGATCTTACTAGTGAACCAGTGGGCGTTTTGTGGCTTACATCTTCACTAGTAAGCCTCAAAATGATCTTACGAGTGAACTAGTGGGCGTTTTGTGGCTTACATGTCAACTAGTAAGCCTCAAAACGATCTTATTAGTGAACTAGTGGGCACATTTATGGCCTTACATGTTCACTAGTAAGCGTCAAAATGATCTTACTAGTGAACTAGTATTTATTTGTATTTTTTTTAGCATTACTACTATGCATACAGTGCATCATCCTATGTATGTTTGCCTGCTCTAATTCCTGATAGCCAAGCAGAGCTGCTCCTGTTCCCTTTATGTGTGCTTAACATTTTGTAATGCATATTCTACTTGGCAGTATTTTTCTTTATTTTCAAGTTCAACATTAGATGTTTTATTTTTACGTCACATGTTAAATTTACCTTGAGCATTGTAAAAAGTGGTTTCATTTAATTTCTAAAACTCAATTGAAAATGTTTCGATATAATATCCTCATCAAACACACCAGTCTTTTTTGTCTCTTATCTGTGACAAGCATGCACATACACTCATCCTGGGATTTGCTCTTTCTTATTAAATCTTGTTAATTACTTTGCACTTTGTGAATGTTTTACAAGATAACCAGCACAAACTAAAACCAACATACATAACAATAACAAACATACATGCTCACCTTGGTGTGTTTTACCAGGTCACCATACTAGTACATACTGCCACTAAATGGATAGCGGAAAACAAAAAAAGGCCCATTTATCACTACACTATAAATGGGCTATAGTGTTGACGGTGAGTCTTTGTAAATGGTTGTCTGTCTCTGAGTCCTAAAACAGTGTATGGTTTATGAAATAAATATATTTTTTCCCAATTGCAAAGCAGAGACAATCTTTTTTTTTTACAACTGAGACTGTTACGGCTTTGTAATACACATTTCCCTTTGTCTATGGGGAGTCACTATTTTTCATGTCATCAAAGGGATTAAGGCCTACTCCAATAATTTAGTCATTCAAACTTGCATCATAAACTGAACTTTCTTGCTGTGGAAAAAAAATACCACAAACCACAGGCAGCATTGTGACTTTCCCAATTTTCTTTTCATAAAATGACAACTAGTCAAACTAAAACAATGCCCTAAGTAATTGGAATGCCATTGTCATTAAACCAAAAGATAGGTTTAGAGTAGGTAGAGTGGTTTCTGGTAGTGGTGGGTGTGTGTAGGAAATGGGGGTGTCCTTTTCAAATCGGCAGAAAAACATGTTTAGTTCATTAGCAAGACCCTTATTGTTCACTGTTTGGGGGGGGGGGGGGTGGCATTCTATAGTTAGTGATTGCTTTCAGGCCATTCCATACAGATGCAGAGTCTTTAGCAGAGAACTGGTTTTTCAGACTCTCTGCATAGCTTCTCTTAGCGATGTTAACTTCCTTTGTCAATTGGTTTCGGGCGTGTTTGTACAGTGCCCGATCTCCACTTCTAAATGCAGCCTCTTTCTCTTTCCTGAGTTGCCCGAGTTTGGGAGTAAACCATGGCGGAAGAACTTCGTTGGTACACACATGTGCTCACAGAAACTGATGTATGATGTTACAGTGTCTGTGTATTCATCCAGTGTGCCCGTTGAAGTTTCAAAGACGCCCCAATCAGTGCAGTCTAAGCATTCTTGTAGAGCTAGCTTTGCTTCATCCGTCCATTTTTTTTCACAGTCTTAACAACCGGTTTAACACATTTGAGTTTCTGTCTGTATGTAGGTATTAAGTGGATTACATTGTGGTCAGAAAGACCCAATGCTGCACGGGCGACCGATCGGTATGCATTTTTTATTGTTGTATAGCAGTGGTCTAGAATGTTGCCTTCTCTGGTGAAACAGTCGATGTGCTGCTTATATCTGGGAAGTTCACGGTTAAGATGTGCTCTATTAAAATCGCCCAAAATGATCAGGGGTGACTCTGGGTATTTTAGTTCGAGTTTGTTTACTTGTTTGGCTAGCGTTTGTATCGCCGTGTTAGCGTTAGCTTGTGGCGCAATGAAAACACCGACTAGTAAAAAGGAGGTGAACTCACGTGGCGAGTAGAATGGCTTGCAGTTTAAAGACAGCGACTCCAGGTCCGGGCTGCAGTGTGCGTCGAGCTTCGTGACATCAGTGCACCATTCTTCGTTTATATAGAAACAAATCCCACCACCTCTCGTTTTCCCTGATAGCTCCGTGTCGCGGTCGGCTCGGAGAAGGCGGAAGCTGGGTAGATGTAGCGTGCAAAGGTTTTGTTGGTCTTTGTGAGAAAAAGTCCATCCATCTTAGTTGGCAGAGATCGTAGATTAGCAAGATGGATCGATGGGAGCGGGGTTTGAAATCCGCGCTGCCGGAGCTTAACGAGCACGCCGGCTCGCTTCCCCCTCCTCCGGCGGCGTTTCCATGCTCCGTACAGCGCAGCCGCTCCGCTCGCGATTAGCTCCGAAAAACCTTGTGGATTTTCGTGTGCTGGTGAAAAAAGACCTAGCGTAGCCTCCCCAATGCGCAGCAACTTTTCCCTCGTGTAAGTAAGCCGCTCAGGGTCGCCAAAAACAAACGAAAATGACAAAAACAGGGATAATACTAGGGAGCGTGTGACTGAGGCTGCCATACCTGTCGGCGCCTGATGGCTCCTCTGAAATGAAAGTGTGCCCATACATTAGCGTCGGCATATACGATGCGCTGATTGGCTCATTTGAATTTAAGGTGTGCCCATACCTAAGCGTCAGCATATACGATGCGCTGATTGGCCCATTTGAATTTAAGGGTGCCCATACCTAAGCGTCAGCATATACGATACGCTGATTGGCTCATTTGAATTTAAGGTGTGCCCATACGTAACCGTCAACACGCGTCTATCCCAATACATACGCATTCAAAATGCCTCGGACGAGTAGAGAGAGGGGGGCGGCGGGAGGGCAAATGATTTTATTTTTCATTTCAGACGACAACACAAGGTGCGTACATTTCGAATCCCGCACGCGGCTTTCGCGCACATGGCTAATTTGCATGCGCGCTGGGGCGTTCCGAGCCCTTGTCTGACAGTGCGTTGCAAGCTGGCGCGGTCGGAGCCGGGCAGCGGCGGCCATCGACCCGCCGCGCGCGGCGACCCGAAGGGCGCGCCTCGGACGATACCCGCCGTCGAACCCGAGCGTCGCGGGGAGCAAAAACGAGACGGCCTGCGCAACCCGAAGGGCGCGCCTCGGACGATACCCGCCGTCGAACCCGAGCGTCGCGGGGAGCAAAAACGAGACGGCCCTACACCCGCATAGTGCGCAGGATTTTCCAACAAACTGCAAGCCATTCTACTCGCTACGTGAGTTCACCTCCTTTTTACTAGTCGGTGTTTACATTGCGCCACAAGCTAACGCTAACACGGCGATTCAAAATTGAGGATTGTGTCCGGAAACAGACGCATGCGCGACGCCACAGTGTGCTCACAGCTTCAGCCCAGGAGAGCCGCACATAGACAATTAGACAAAACGAATCGCGGGAGGTTTCCATTGTGTGCAGTTCTGCTCCCGTCTACCCGGGGTTATTTTCATGCACCCCATTATTGATTGGTTGTGAGGAGTGTTGTTTTGTATAAGCTTGGCTTTACCATACTAAATGGGCATATAGCCCTGCTACCCATGATTCCCGTGCATGAAATCGGACCTTGGTCTTATTAAAAAAAACAAAAGTGGACCTTCAGCATTTCTAGTTGAGGACCACTGGCCCATTAGATCATGCTGCAACAGCGGATAGAGGTAACCTAAAAAATAAATAAATAAATAAATAAAAAACTTGAGTAACTTTTTAATGCCTTTGAAAATTATACATTTTTTAAAAAGTATTTACAGTATGTGAACTGAATAAAAAAGTTACTCATTAAGGTCAAAGTAAAATTATATATAATATGGTGTGGTCACTTAACAGTCCTGAGGTTGGTTGTTAGAATCCAAGCTTGGGCCTCCAGAAGTTTGCATGCCCTCTCCATGCTTTTCGGGATTTTATGCCAGTACTCTGGCTTCCTCCTGCATTCCAAAACCACACTTTTTGGGTTAATTGAAAACTAAAAACAAATCCTTAGGTGTGAATGGATGTTTGTCGATAAGTGCCCTGCAATAGAGACGCGGCCAGTCCAGGGTTTATCATGCCTAATCGGGATTGAGCTGTGATAGGATCCAGGTCACCTGTGACTCTCATGAGCAATATAGAGAATAGGTGAACGAATGTTACAGTTGTGTTTCCTTCAATTACACACCTTAGGCAAGTTAAAAAATCATTTCCAGAACATTTAAAAAAATGTTTTTACGGTGTTTTAACACATTTTTTAAATGATCAAACACAGTTAAAATGTATCATACAGTCTATTAAGAGAGACATATCAACAAATAAAAATATTTGTACTCATAACGACTCACAACGGCGATGATGAAGCAGCCATAACACAGTACAAGGCTGAAATAAAGGTGTTTTCTTTGTAAAAAAAATATGACCAACCTGGTGTTGAAATTGACCATTGAAAATGTCAAGTATGCATGAGCATATAGTACGTCTGCATATAAACATAGTCTCTGTGCTTTTGCATCGGTGACTTGTTATATTTCTCACAAACATCTTTTTGGGCAGGTGTTGGCTGCTTGTGTTTTTTTTTTCTGTTGCAAACCCGGGTGGCTCCGCCATTGTTGTTTTGGAACTGCAGTGCATCACCATGTCAGCAAGCCACCACTCCGTTAACATTGCATTCCATAGGGAAAGCATGAACGCTGAAGTAATCAGCAATGTTTGTGCTGTATCTCAAGAACACAATAGTCAATCAGGGACTGTATATATTTTAAAAAAAAAATCCTCGTCTCACCCACCCTCGGGTGCTGTCTGTCCCTCATTCAGCTCGGGTCCTCTACCAGAGGCCAGGAAGCTTGAGGGTTCTGCGCAGTATCCTTGCTGTTCCCAGCACTCCACATTTCTGGACTGAGATGTCCGATGTTGTTCCCGGGATCTGTTGCAACCACTCATCATCTAGTTTGGGGGTCACTGCCCCGAGTGGTCCGACCACCACAGGCACGACTGTCACCTTTACCTTCCAGGCTCTCTCCAGCTCCTCTCTGAGCCCTTGGGATTTCTCGAGTTTCTCGTGTTCCTTCTTTCTGATGTTTCCATCACTTGGGACCGCTACATCCACTACAACGGCTTTCCTCTGCCCTTTATCTATGATCAGGATATCTGGGTGGTTCGCCATTACCATCTTGTCAGTCTGGATCTGGAAGTCCCACAGGATCTTCGCTCTGTCATTCTCCACCACCTTCGGAGGTGTTTCCCATTTTGACCTTGGGGTGTCCAGTCCATACTCTGCACAGATGTTTCGGTAGACTATGCCAGCCACCTGGTTATGGCGTTCCATATAGGCTTTCCCTGCCAGCACCTTACACCCTGCAGTTATGTGTTAGATCGTCTCAGGTGCCTCTTTGCACAACCTACACCTTGGGTCTTGGCTGGTGTGGTATATCTAGGCCTCGATGGCTCTGGTGCTCAGGGCCTGCTCCTGAGCAGCCAGTATGAGTGCCTCTGTGCTGTCCTTCAGGCCAGCCCTCTCTAGAACTCTGATAGGACTTCTTGAGATTGGCCACGGCAGTTATTGTCCGGTGGTACATCCCGTGTAGGGGCTTGTCCTCCCATGATGGTCCCTCTTCCAGCACCTCATCTTCTGTTCCCCATTGTCTGAGACATTCTCTGAGTACATCATCCGTTGGTGCCTTCTCCTTGATGTATTTGTGGAGCTTGGATGTTTCATCCTGGACAGTGGCTCTCACACTCACTAGTCCCCGGCCTCCTTCCTTTCGGCTTGTGTACAGTCTCAGGGTGCTGGACTTGGGATGGAACCCTCCATGCATGGTATCAAGCTTTCGGGTCTTAACATCCGTGGTCTGAATCTCTTCCTTTGGCCACCTTATTTTTCCTGCAGGGTATCTGATCACTGGAAAGGGCATAGCTGTTTATTGCCCGGGTCTTATTCTTGCCATTGAGCTGGCTTCTTAGGACTTGCCTCACTCGCTGGAGGTATTTGGCCGTAGCCGCTTTCCTTGTTGCCAGTTTGAGGTTGCCATTGGCTTATGGTATACCGAGGTACTTGTAGCTGTCCTCAATGTCTGCTATTGTTCCTTCAGGGAGTGAGACCCCTTCAGTGCGGACTACCCTTCCTCTCTTAGTCACCATCCGACTACATTTCTCCAGCCCGAATGACATCCCGATGTCGCTGCTGTAGATCCTGATTGTGTGGATCAGGGAGTCTATGTCCCTTTCGCTCTTAGCAAACAGCTACATGTCATCCTTGTAGAGGAGGTGACTGATCGTAGCTCCATTTCTGAGGCGGTATCCATGGCCTGTCTTGGTGATTACTTGGCTTAGGGGGTTCAGTCCTATGCAGAACAGCAGTGGGGAGAGTGCATCACCTTGGTATATGCCACATTTGATGGACACTTGGGTAAGTGGCTTGCCATTGGCTTCAAGTGTGGTTTTCCACATCCTCATCAAGTTCGCAACGAAGGCTCTTAGGGTCCTGTTCAACTTATACATATCCAAGCATTCAGTGATCCATGTATGTGGCATCGAGTCGTAGGCTTTCTTGTAATCAATCCAGCCTGTGCACAGGTTGGTACATCGGGACCTGCAGTCTTGTGCGACTGTTCTGTCAACCAGGAGCTGATGTTTGGCTCCCCTGGTATCTCTACCAATGCCCTTCCGTGCTTCGCTCATGTATTGATCCATGTGTGCACTTATCTTAGCCGCAACATGAGCTTCCATGTTGTGGAGAGACAGGTTAATGGCCGATAGTTGGATGCGACTGCACCCTTTGAGGGATCCTTCATGATCAGTATCGTTCGCCCTTCGGTTAGCCATCCCGGGTATGTCCCATCCCTCAGCAGCTGGTTCGTTTATGCTGCTCGACGCTCATGGAGTGCTGTGAGTTTCTTTAGCCAGTAGGTGTGGACCATGTCCGGGCCTGGTGCTGTCCATTTCTTCATATCTGAGACTCTTTCCTGTATGTCTGCCACTGTTATGGTAACTGGATTCTGTTCAGGGAGGTGTCTGTGCTCCTCTCTCAGGGAGACCAGCCATTGTGCACTGCTGTTATGTGCAACCTCCTTCTCCCATATGCCTTTCCAGTACCTTTTAGGACCCTGCCACTGAGCGTACACTTTCGCAGGTTGTGTTGTGAACAGCCTGTTTATTCGTCTGGCCTCATTCTCTTTCGTGTACCGCTTTAGGCGGCTGGACAAGGCTTGGAGCCTTTGTTTGGCAGTTTCGAGTGCTTCAGGTATGGTCATCTGGATGTACCTCTCAGGTATCGGCCTTTTCATCACACCTCTCTGGGCCTCCGTCAATGGACTCACATCTTTCTGAGCCGCCTTGATCTTAGCCTCCAACCGTCTTTTCCATGGTCGGTAATGTATCTCATGACTTCCATGGTTGCTCTTATAGCCAAGCATCTCAAGGATCACTGATGCTGAAGCGCATATCAGTTCATTTCCGTGATTGTTACGGTAGGGTTCGCCCTCAGAGCTGCATTCACACTTTCCATGAGACTTTCAGGTGGTACTTCACATAGCCGTTGTAATCGGTTTCTAGGTTTCCCAGCTTTCATTCTTGCCATGATCTTAGCTTTCAGGTCAGTTGCTGCCTCGCTCAGCATTTCATTCATTCACAGCACTCCCAATCTCATCATCTGCATTCACTCTGGTATGAACTCCTCCTCTGATCTGGCAGCCTGGGGCCCCTCACCATGGAACCTGCGTTGTACCTCATCAATCTCAAGTTGTGACAGCAGTTGCCGTTTGTGGATGTTGGAACACTGAGTTACTAGTTGTTTCGTGGTCACCCGTGACTGTGGGTTTTGAAGTAACCATTTAGCCCAGATTCTCTGCATGTAACCTCTCTGACTAGGCTTGCTTGAGTAGTAGCAGTAGTAGTAGTAGCCGAGGGGAGGGAGGCCGGGGACTGGTGGGTGTCGGCGCCGCTTTCTGGGATGGGACATCCGGGCTCCATGAATGCATCGGGGGGCGGGGGCTCCGGCGGGTGACGTGCTTGGAGAGTGTCTCGGACAGTGGGGAGCGGAGGGACGGGCGCTGGGGGGGGGGGGGTATCGTGGGGGGGCGGGCCCCTACGCGGGATGTGCCACCGGACCATGGCTGAGGTGGCTGATCTCAAGAAGTCCTATCGGTGGCTGGAGGGGGCTTGCCTGGGGGACAGCGCAGGGGCGCTCATCCTGGCTGCTCAGGAGCGGGCCTTGGGCGCCGGAGCCGTCGAGGCCCGGATGTGCCGCGCCGGACAGGACCCGGGGTGTGGGTTGTGCGGGGAGGCGCCTGGGACGATCCGGCACGTGGCTGCGGGGTGTGGGATGCTGGCAGGGGGGGCCTGCGTGGAGCGCCATGGCCAGGTGGCTGGCGTGGTCTGCCGAGGCATCTGTGCGGAGTGTGGACTGGGGGCCCCGGGGTCGGAGTGGCGGGCACCTACGAATGGTGGTGGAGGGTGGCGGAGCGGGGATCCTGTGGGACTTCCGGATCCAGACTGGCGGGATGATGGTGGCGAGTCAACCAGATGTCGTGGTCGTGGATGGGGGGCAGAGGAGGGCCGTTGCGGTGGATGTGGCGGTCCCAGGTGGTGGAGGCATCGGAAGGGGGGAGCATGGGGGGCTCGGGGGGTACCAGGGGCTCGGGGAGGGCCTGGGGGGTGGGGGTGGCAGTCGTGCCTGTGGTGGTCGGGGCGCTCAGGGCAGTGACCCCCGGACTTGATGGGTGGTTTCCGACGGATCCCGGGAGCAGCGTCGGACATCTCGGTCCGGAGGTGTGCGGTGCTGGGAGCGGCGGGGGTACTGCGCGGGGCCCTCGGGCTTCCTGGCCTCTGGTGGAGGACCCGAGCTGAATGAGGGACGGGCACCACCCGAGGACACCTCCTATTGGCTCCATGATAAGAGCTCCACCCAGCAAAGAATTAACCCTTTTAGACCTGATTCTGAGCTTTCACAATTATTTACCGCCATTTGCGTAATATCTACAGTATACAGAAATTTGTGGTGTAGATGCGAATTTAGGAGAGCAGGACAATATATCGCATTGCAATTGGAGCAGCAGCTTGGTTGATGATGTCCCCAAACCGGCTCATCTATTATATTTGTCGTGCAATACAATGAAAATGAGCACAATTGCAAAACATAGGCTTCTTATATTTTAAAATAAAATAATCACATGTTTACCGTTCTGGGGTTTCTACAATCATGAATGGAGGCATTATTTACAGCAGTTTGACAGCAGTGTGATCGAGCAGATTAGATGGAGTAGAATTTGAATGGGGCTTCACTGATTTATTTCATACAATTCATATCTAAAACACAGTTGAAAAATATTTGATTGTTAAAATATTTAAATACAAGAACTATATCAAGAAATTAACAAAACATACAGTTTTTTTAATTAGGAGAAAAGTCTAAAAACATATCACAAATGACAAACGTTGTGCCTCTCCTCCTCCTGTTCTTCAATGAAGCTGATCACCCTCCAGCTCCCGTTAGAAACATCGTGCTGCTGAAGGTGTGCCGGCAGAATGGTTGTGATACAGGTGGTGCTGTGGACTCTCCCAGAAACGAGGACCTAGTTTAGTTGTAGATCCAGTAAAACATAGTGCAAATGTGACATTATTTATAATGCACAGTTACAGTCTTGTGAATATTAAAAAATGTACTTCATGTAATGCAGGAAGCGAATAATTCAAACGAACTAAGGCAGCAAACAGTAAGAGCAAAATCGTGTTCCAAACATTAACTTTAACTCTTTTTTAAATGTCAATTAGCTTGTGAGTAATAAGACAAAATGTGACTGTCAGACAGAGAACTGTCAGAGCAAACGGCAGATTTTGGAAAGTCCTGCCGAAATAAATCTGTACCCGACTGCGACTGTCAGCGTTGAACTGCCGCCATTGCTGTCAAAGTCAGACACATCTCCGAAATCGTTGGAGCAAATTTTTAAGCAGGCTTCATCTTGATAAATTGACCACGTATTTGACATTTACACCATAACGTTACCGCCTAAAATAATCGTAAAACAAAATTTTGTGTAACAACAAGAGTAATATGTACCCCATAAGCTTTCAAAGCGTCTGAAAGTTTTCTCCTCCGTTTTTGTTGGGGCTTGGCTCGAAATGCATCATGATTGGCTGCCCGAAGTCCACGTGTCTGTCGGACGTGCTCTCATTGGTCTACAATACCCTCACGGATGAATAAATACTCAAAGGGCTTGCCAGGCAAGCCCTTTGAGTATTTATTCCATATTGCCCACTAGTTCACTAGCAAGGTCATTTTGACGCTTACTAGTGAACATGTAAGGCCATAAATGTGCCCACTAGTTCACTAGTAAGATCATTTTGAGGCTTCTAGTGAACATGTAAGCCACAAAACGCCCACTAGTTCACTAGTAAGATAATTTTGACGCTTACTAGTGAACATGTAAGCCACAAAACGCTCACTGGTTCACTAGTAAGGTAATTTTGACGCTTACTAGTGAACATGTAAGCCACAAAACGCCCACTAGTTCCCTAGTAAGATCATTTTGACGCTTACTAGTGAACATGTAAGCCACAAAACGCTCACTAGTTCACTAGTAAGGTCATTTTGACGCTTATTTATGAACATGTCAGCCACAAAACGCTCACTGGTTCACTAGTAAGGTAATTTTGACGCTTACTAGTGAACATGTAAGCCACAAAACGCTCACTAGTTCACTAGTAAGGTCATTTTGACGCTTACTAGTGAACATGTAAGCCACAAAACGCTCACTGGTTCACTAGTAAGGTGATTTTGAGGCTTACTAGTTGACATGTAAGCCGATAAACGCCCACTAGTTCACTCGTAAGATCATTTTGAGGCTTACTCATTGACATGTAAGCCGCAAAACGCCCACTAGTTCACTAGTAAGGTCATTTTGAGGCTTACTAGTTGACATGTAAGCCGCAAAACGCCCACTAGTTCACTAGTAAGATCATTTTGACGCTTACTAGTGAACATGTAAGGCCATAAATGTGCCCGCTAGTTCACTAGTAAGTTCATTTTGAGGCTTACTAGTTGACATGTAAGCCACAAATCGCCTACTAGTTCACTAGTAAGATCATTTTGAGGCTTACTAGTGAACATGTAAACCACAAAACGCCCACTAGTTCACTAGTAAGATCATTTTGACGCTTACTAGTGAACATGTAAGCCACAAAACGCCCACTAGTTCACTAGTAAGGTCATTTTGACGCTTACTAGTGAACATGTAAGCCACAAAACGCCCACTAGTTCACTAGTAAGATCATTTTGAGGCTTACTAGTTGACATGTAAGCCGCAAAACGCCCACTAGTTCACTAATAAGGTCATTTTGACGCTTACTACTGAACATGTAAGGCCATAAATGTGCCCACTTGTAGTGCTAGTGACATTACACTGTACTTGCATTAAATGCAAATAAGGATGATTACGAAAACATGTAACGGTATCCTATTGGCTGTACGTTTCAAAATAGTATCATCCCACCAGTCAGGGCTCATGATTTTGGAAATTCTGTGCCCACTTAGTTTTTTAAAACAACAATGGCGGACAGCGTCCTGAGACGTATTCGGCGAAGGTGCAGGGCAATAGAGAGTGCCTGTCGTCAAGGATCTGCCGGTGAAAGTGAAGCACGCGCGATAAACATTTCAATTGCTAATTTAAGAAGAGTTATTGACCAGTTTAGCGCTGATACTATTCAAAATTTGATTCAAAGTCTAATAGATCTCCGATCTGTCATCATTGCGGGACCCGCTCCTAATGGTGGATGTGTTTGTTCCCGTGTGGCACATCGTTTGCACACAGGTAAAATGGCTACCCTTTTTTTGTCATTGCTTTTTTGTATGTGTTTTTATTCGAACTACACACGGGTTTTACTGACGACTTGCTGTGACTTACCTTCTACCACCCTGTCAAACGTCGTTTTATACCAGTGGTTTTCCTGCAAATCAGTAGACTATTAAGTAACGCGATGGCTATACACTTATAAGCAATAACTAGTGATCTTTTAGTTATTCAATTATAAGTTTGAATTATTTTTTTCTTGAGTAAAATGGTTAGAGAAAATAGCTGCTCGCGCTTTTGAAGCTGCATATACTTTTATGTACATCTGTGTCTATATGCCTGTACTGTATACAGTACTGTATATAAAAAACACGTAGTGATTCATTTGCTTGAATTCCTTAATCCTTTTATTTCCATACTTTAGGTAGACGAGGAAGACCAGCACTTGACATTACAACGGATCAAATTGAACTGCTCCCCACTCAGGGCTTTACAGTGAGAGCCATCACGGAGATGTTGTGTTGTTCCTCTTCATACCTGCATAAAAAAATGAAGTTTTTTCAGATTTCAGCCAGAAATAGATTTACTCCCATTCATGATGTTGACCTGGAAGAGCATGTCAGAAGATTGCACAGCCAATTTCCCAGATCAGGCTCGGAAGCAAGTGTTCTGCTACATACTCTTGTCCCTTCATGTATATATCATTATATTCATTGTGAAAGTGTACTTTCTTTATTGTGTTGTTTTATGAACCTGTTGCAGATGATGAGGGCATACCTGCGTGCTGATGGTATTGTAGTACAAAGAAAAAGAGTTCGAGAAATCCTCAACCGTATTGAGCCAGCTGCTGCAGCCCAGAGATGGAGCCAGACTGTGGCTAGAAGAACATACTATGTGCCATTCCCCAATAGTTTATGGCACATAGATGGGCCTATGCGTCTCATTCGGTAATAAGGGATCATCTTATATTTGTACTCGTGGGAGCATTAGAAAGCCATATTGTATGGACAGCACAGATTAAATTGAATTTTATCATTTGTATATCCAAGTTACACAAACTCCAAATTGCCTCCATGTAGTCTTAAGTGCACAGCAATACCTTCTCTACCGAGATGATATTTCAAACAAGATATGAAACTTGATTGTTTTCTTGTATTTAATCATTATTCTTTTCATGTTTGTTTTACAGGTGGGGGTTTGTGACACACGCTGGCATTGATGGGAATTCCAGGCTAATAACGTACCTTCAACTGGAGCACAGACAACACAGCTTTGACAGTGTTTAAATATTTTGTCCAAGCCACCTGCCTGTATGGGTTACCCTCCAGAGTAAGATCCGACCATGGTGGTGAAAACACTGGTTGCTCTTTTAATGAACCTACTGCAGGGACAAGAAACCAAAATTATTTCTAGCTCCAGCCAACACCCCCTCACAATTTACTCACACCTCCCATGGCCTGATTATCCACCAACAGGGGCCCTTTTTGGATTATCATTTTGGCATAGGAACTTTCCTTTCCTATCCTAACCGAGTGAGATGAGCCGGTAGCACCTGGAGCAAAGATCGTCTAAATTTTAATAATGCTTAGGAAAGGTTCTGACCATCCTTTACGAAAGGAAAGGAGATATATTATGCAGCAGGAATATTTAAAGGGGAAGTCTTTTTTATTTTCAATGCCTTTACAATCATACATTCTACGCACATGCACTGGTCTAAACATGGTATTCAGATTAATTTTACCTTTGTGGAATATGAATTATGCAGAAAATCTCACTTGTTTTTACCCAAATCAGGGGCCTAACATTTTGTACTTGCTATTGACCGAACAGTACATCACAGTTTCTGTGAGGACAAAAATTCTGGTTCTGTCACAGTCCACCGGAATCAGAAATTGCTTTCACATTGCGCAGCCGTAACTTGGGCCGATCACAAGTGCTGCTTAACTTGTTAAACTAAATGAAGAGATGCCTCCGTGCAATACTCAGAGTAAGATGACATTGTGTAAAGGAAGTGGCATGATTTATAGAAGTTAATGGAGTGCTGTGTCTGTCTCCTAAATACAATAAGGACTTTTTAAATGGCTTTTCAATGTTTCTTGCAGGGAAAAATGTACATCTATATATCCACTGTATATCTATAAAAAAAACTCCTCGTCTCACCCCTCAGGTGGTGTCCATCCCTCATTCAGCTGGGGTCCTCTACCCGAGGCCAGGAAGCTTGAGGGTTCTGCGCAGTATCCTTGCTGTTCCCAGCACTGCACGTTTCTGGACTGAGATGTCCGATGTTGTTCCCGGGATCTGTTGCAACCACTCATCATCTAGTTTGGGGGTCACTGCCCCGAGTGCTCCGACCACCACAGGCACGACTGTCACCTTTACCTTCCAGGCTTTCTCCAGCTCCTCTCTGAGCCCTTGGGATTTCTCGAGTTTCTCGTGTTCCTTCTTTCTGATGTTTCCATCACTTGGGACCGCTACATCCACTACAACGGCTTTCCTCTGCCCTTTATCTATGATCAGGATATCTGGTTGGTTCGCCATTACCATCTTGTCAGTCTGGATCTGGAAGTCCCACAGGATCTTCGCTCTGTCATTCTCCACCACCTTCGGAGGTGTTTCCCATTTTGACCTTGGGGTGTCCAGTCCATACTCCGCACAGATGTTTCGGTAGACTATGCCAGCCACCTGGTTATGGCGTTCCATATAGGCTTTCCCTGCCAGCACCTTACACCCTGCAGTTATGTGTTAGATCGTCTCAGGTGCCTCTTTGCACAACCTACACTTTGGGTCTTGGCTAGTGTGGTATATCTAGGCCTCGATGGCTCTGGTGCTCAGGGCCTGCTCCTGAGCAGCCAGGATGAGTGCCTCTGTGCTGTCCTTCAGGCCAGCCCTATCTAGAACTCTGATAGGACTTCTTGAGATTGGCCGCGGCAGTTATTGTCCGGTGGTACATCCCGTGTAGGGGCTTGTCCTCCCATGATGGTCCCTCTTCCAGCACCTCATCTTCTGTTCCCCATTGTCTGAGACATTCTCTGAGTACATCATCCGTTGGTGCCTTCTCCTTGATGTATTTGTGGAGCTTGGATGTTTGTGGCTTGGATGGCTTGTGTACAGTCTCAGGGTGCTGGATTTGGGATGGAACCCTCCATGCATGGTAACGAGCTTTCGGGTCTTAACATCCGTGGTCTGAATCTCTTCCCTTGGCCACCTTATTTTTCCTGCAGGGTATCTGATCACTGGAAAGGGCATAGCTGTTTATTGCCCGGGTCTTATTCTTGCCATTGAGCTGGCTTCTTAGGACTTGCCTCACTCGCTGGAGGTATTTGGCCGTAGCCGCTTTCCTTGTTGCCAGTTTGAGGTTGCCATTGGCTTGTGGTATACCGAGGTACTTGTAGCTGTCCTCAATGTCTGCTATTGTTCCTTCAGGGAGTGAGACCCCTTCAGTGCGGACTACCCTTCCTCTCTTAGTCACCATCCGAATACATTTCTCCAGCCCGAATGACATCCCGATGTCGCTGCTGTAGATCCTGATTGTGTGGATCAGGGAGTCTATGTCCCTTTCGCTCTTAGCAAACAGCTACATGTCATCCTTGTAGAGGAGGTGACTGATCGTAGCTCCATTTCTGAGGCGGTATCCATGGCCTGTCTTGGTGATTACTTGGCTTAGGGGGTTCAGTCCTACGCAGAACAGCAGTGGGGAGGGTGCATCACCTTGGTATATGCCACATTTGATGGACACTTGGGTAAGTGGCTTGCCATTGGCTTCAAGTGTGGTTTTCCACATCCTCATCAAGTTCGCAACGAAAGCTCTTAGGGTCCTGTTCAACTTATACATATTCAAGCATTCAGTGATCCATGTATGTGGCATCGAGTCATAGGCTTTCTTGTAATCAATCCAGCCTGTGCACAGGTTGGTACATCGGGACCTGCAGTCTTGTGCGACTGTTCTGTCAACCAGGAGCTGATGTTTGGCTCCCCCGGTATCTCTACCAATGCCCTTCCGTGCTTCGCTCATGTATTGATCCATGTGTGCACTTATCTTAGCCGCAGCATGAGCTTCCATGTTGTGGAGAGACAGGTTAATGGCCGATAGTTGGATGCGACTGCACCCTTTGAGGGATCCTTCATGATCAGTATCGTTCGCCCTTCGGTTAGCCATCCCTCAGCAGCTGGTTCGTTTATGCTGCTCGACGCTCATGGAGTGCTGTGAGTTTCTTTAGCCAGTAGGTGTGGACCATGTCCGGGCCTGGTGCTGTCCATTTCTTCATATCTGAGACTCTTTCCTGTATGTCTGCCACTGTTATGGTAACTGGATTCTGTTCAGGGAGGTGTCTGTGCTCCTCTCTCAGGGAGACCAGCCATTGTGCACTGCTGTTATGTGCAACCTCCTTCTCCCATATGCCTTTCCAGTACCTTTTAGGACCCTGCCACTGAGCGTACACTTTCGCAGGTTGTGTTGTGAACAGCCTGTTTATTCGTCTGGCCTCATTCTCTTTCGTGTACCGCTTTAGGCGGCTGGACATGGCTTGGAGCCTTTGTTTGGCAGTTTCGAGTGCTTCAGGTATGGTCATCTGGATGTACCTCTCAGGTATCGGCCTTTTCATCACACCTCTCTGGGCCTCCGTCAATGGACTCACATCTTTCTGAGGCGCCTTGATCTTAGCCTCCAACCGTCTTTTCCATGGTCGGTAATGTATCTCATGGCTTCCATGGTTGCTCTTATAGCCAAGCATCTCAAGGATCACTGATGCTGAAGCGCATATCAGTTCATTTCCGTGATTGTTACGGTCGGGTTCGCCCTCAGAGCTGCATTCACACTTTCCATGAGACTTTCAGGTGGTACTTCACATAGCCGTTGTAATCGGTTTCTAGGTTTCCCAGCTTTCATTCTTGCCATGATCTTAGCTTTCAGGTCAGTTGCTGCCTCGCTCAGCATTTCATTCATTCACAGCACTCCCAATCTCATCATCTGCATTCACTCTGGTATGAACTCCTCCTCTGATCTGGCAGCCTGGGGCCCCTCACCATGGAACCTGCGTTGTACCTCATCAATCTCAAGTTGTGACAGCAGTTGCCGTTTGTGGATGTTGGAACACTGAGTTACTAGTTGTTTCGTGGTCACCCGTGACTGTGGGTTTTGAAGTAACCATTTAGCCCAGATTCTCTGCATGTAACCTCTCTGACTAGGCTTGCTTGAGTAGTAGCATTCCAACAGAGCCATGTTATTGCATCTTGCCCATCTCCGCTCCATTTTTCATCAAGGTGCTCTGGTTCCCCAGCACCTGACGCAGACCTTGTTTGGCCGGGCGACCTCTGAGCTGGCATGTCATTCATTTTATTGTCTCTCATCATTGTATGAGGTACGCATTAGCGTGAAGGCTCTTGCCCAAGGACCCACACTGGATGGTGTTATGTGCTCATTTTTTGCCCCAAGCGGGACCCAAGCGAACCAGCGTCTCCCGTACGCCAAACCTTACCAACTGAGCTATCCAGCTATATATACAGTATAGAGACTGTGTGCGCGGGCCGAGGGGAGGGAGGCCGGGGACTGGTGGGTGTCGGCGCCGCTTTCTGGGATGGGACATCCGGGCTCCATGAATGCATCGGGGGCCGGGGGCTCCGGCGGGTGACGTGCTTGGAGAGTGTCTCGGACAGTGGGGAGCGGAGGGACGGGCGCTGGGGGGGGGGACCATCGTGGGGGGGCGGGCCCCTACGCGGGATGTGCCACCGGACCATGGCTGAGGTGGCTGATCTCAAGAAGTCCTATCGGTGGCTGGAGGGGGCTTGCCTGGGGGACAGCGCAGGGGTGCTCATCCTGGCTGCTCAGGAGCGGGCCTTGGGCGCCGGAGCCGTCGAGGCCCGGATGTGCCGCGCCGGACAGGACCCGGGGTGTGGGTTGTGCGGGGAGGCGCCTGGGACGATCCGGCACGTGGCTGCGGGGTGTGGGATGCTGGCAGGGGGGGCCTGCGTGGAGCGCCATGGCCAGGTGGCTGGCGTGGTCTGCCGAGGCATCTGTGCGGAGTGTGGACTGGGGGCCCCGGGGTCGGAGTGGGGGGCACCTACGAGGGTGGTGGAGGGTGGCGGAGCGGGGATCCTGTGGGACTTCCGGATCCAGACTGGCGGGATGTTGGTGGCGAGTCAACCAGATGTCGTGGTCGTGGATGGGGGGCAGAGGAGGGCCGTTGTGGTGGATGTGGCGGTCCCAGGTGGTGGAGGCATCGGGAGGGGGGAGCATGGGGGGCTCGGGGGGTACCAGGGGCTCGGGGAGGGGCTGGGGAGGGCCTGGGGGGTGGGGGTGGCGGTCGTGCCTGTGGTGGTCGGGGCGCTCGGGGCAGTGACCCCCTTACTGGAGGGGTGGTTGCGACGGATCCCGGGAGCAGCGTCGGACATCTCGGTCCGGAGGTGTGCGGTGCTGGGAGCGGCGGGGGTACTGCGCGGGGACCTCGGGCTTCCTGGCCTCTGTTGGAGGACCCGAGCTGAATGAGGGACGGACACCACCCGAGGACACCTCCTATTGGCTCCATGATAAGAGCTCCACCCAGCAAAGAATTAACCCTTTAAAACCTGATTCTGAGCTTTCACAATTATTTACCGCCATTTGTGTAATAACTACAGTATACAGAAATTTGTGGTGTAGATGCGAATTTAGGAGAGCAGGACAATATATCGCATTGCAATTGGAGCAGCAGCTTGGTTGATGATGTCCCCAAACCGGCTCATCTATTATATTTGTCGTGCAATACAATGAAAATGAGCACAATTGCAAAACATAGGCTTCTTATATTTTAAAATAAAATAATCACATGTTTACCGTTCTGGGTTTTCTACAATCATGAATGGAGGCATTATTTACAGCAGGTTGACAGCAGTGTGATCGAGCAGATTAGATGGAGTAGAATTTGAATGGGGCTTCACTGATTTATTTCATACAATTCATATCTAAAACACAGTTGAAAAATATTTGATTGTTAAAATATTTAAATACAAGAACTATATCAAGAAATTAACAAAACATACAGTTTTTTTAATTAGGAGAAAAGTCTAAAAACATATCACAAATGACAAACGTTGTGCCTCTCCTCCTCCTGTTCTTCAATGAAGCTGATCACCCTCCAGCTCCCGTTAGAAACATCGTGCTGCTGAAGGTGTGCCGGCAGAATGGTTGTGATACAGGAGGTGCTGTGGACTCTCCCAGAAACGAGGACCTAGTTTAGTTGTAGATCCAGTAAAACATAGTGCAAATGTGACATTATTTATAATGCACAGTTACAGTCTTGTGAATATTAAAAAATGTACTTCATGTAATGCAGGAAGCGAATAATTCAAACGAACTAAGGCAGCAAACAGTAAGAGCAAAATCGTGTTCCAAACATTAACTTTAACTCTTTTTTAAATGTCAATTAGCTTGTGAGTAATAAGACAAAATGTGACTGTCAGACAGAGAACTGTCAGAGCAAACGGCAGATTTTGGAAAGTCCTGCCGAAATAAATCTGTACCCGACTGCGACTGTCAGCGTTGAACTGCCGCCATTGCTGTCAAAGTCAGACACATCTCCGAAATCGTTGGAGCAAATTTTTAAGCAGGCTTCATCTTGATAAATTGACCACGTATTTGACATTTACACCATAACGTTACCGCCTAAAATAATCGTAAAACAAAATTTTGTGTAACAACAAGAGAAATATGTACCCCAAAAGCTTTCAAAGCGTCTGAAAGTTTTCTCCTCCGTTTTTGTTGGGGCTTGGCTCGAAATGCATCATGATTGGCTGCCCGAAGTCCACGTGTCTGTCGGACGTGCTCTCATTGGTCTACAATACCATCACGGATGAATAAATACTCAAAGGGCTTGCCAGGCAAGCCCTTTGAGTATTTATTCCATATTGCCCACTAGTTCACTAGTAAGGTCATTTTGACGCTTACTAGTGAACATGTAAGGCCATCAATGTGCCCACTAGTTCACTAGTAAGATCATTTTGACGCTTACTAGTGAACATGTAAGCCACAAAACGCTCACTAGTTCACTAGTAAAGTCATTTTGACGCTTACTAGTGAACATGTAAGCCACAAAACTGGTGTAGTTCCCCAACAGTTTAAACATGCTGTGGTCCAACCCTTGATCAAGAAACCTGGTCTTGATCCAGATGAGCTGTCAAGTTACAGACCCATTTCCAAACTGCCTTTCATTTCCAAAATTCTGGAAAAAGTGGTGCACATGCAGTTGAAACTTTTCTTGGATGAACATAACATCTTGGAGGTCTTCCAGTCAGGTTTCAAGACGATGCATAGCACGGAGTCAGCCCTGTTACGCGTTTCTAATGACATCCTCCTGGCAAATGACTCTGGAGACCACGTGTGTCTGGTTTTATTGGACTTAACTGCAGCATTTGATACAGTGGATCACAGTATTCTGCTGACTCGTTTGCAGCACTTGGTGGGCATTGGCGGGAGTGTTCTTGATTGGTTTAGGTCCTATCTAGCTGACAGGACCTTTTGTGTCAGCCTTGGCTGCTCTGAATCACGCACTGCTCCCCTGTCATGTGGTGTTCCACAGGGCTCAATTCTGGGGCCTCTGCTGTTCTCGCTGTATCTGCTCCCATTGGGTTCCATCTTAAGGAAACATGGTATTCCTTTCCACTGCTATGCAGATGACTGCCAGATCTATGTCCCACTGAGCAAGAAAGACACCTTCTCATTAAGGCCACTCCTATCCTGTCTGGAAGAAATCAAAACCTGGATGGCACAAAATTTCTTGAAGTTCAACGAAAAGAAGACAGAGGTGATATTGTTTGGCCCCAGTGGACCTTGTACATTCCATCCTGTAGACTTGGGCCCCCTATCTCCTTATCTGAAATCAACGGTCTCAAACTTGGGACTTAAACTGGACAGTGATTTCAAACTCGATCGGCAAATTGGTGCCGTTGTTAAATCCAGCTTCTTTCACCTTAGACAGCTGGCCAAAATAAAACCTTTCCTCTCACATGAACACTTTGAGACAGTAATTCATGCCTTTGTCACATCCCGGCTCGATTACTGCAACGCCCTGTACTTTGGAGTCAGCCAGTCCTCCATCAAGCGCCTTCAGCTGGTACAGAATGCCGCTGCTCGCCTCTTGACTGGTACTCGTAAGAGGGAGCATATAACTCCTACTTTGGCATCCCTTCACTGGCTCCCCATTCATTTTAGAATTATTTTTAAGATCCTCCTCTTTGTTTTCAAATCTCTGAATAATCTCGCGCCACCTTACCTCTCTGAGCTCATACGCCCCTACACCCCTGCCCGGCGCCTCAGGTCTGTGGACCAGTCTTTGCTAGACGTACCAAGAACTAAACTGAGGCTCAGAGGGGATCGAGCCTTTTCTGTTGCTGGTCCATCTCTCTGGAATGACCTCCCACTGAACATTCGGCAAGCCTCCTCGCTGCCCATCTTTAAATCCCTCCTCAAAACTCACTTGTATTCTTTGGCGTTTGACTCAGCATGACTTAGATTTGCTATTGGTTTTACTGCTTGGTGCTTTCTACCGCCTTATTACTTATTACTTATTACTGATTCGTCTTACTGTTTATTGTATATGTTAAATCGCTCCATGTACAGCACTTTGTATGCAGCGATGGCTGTTTGAAAGTGCTCTATAAATACTGTTGACTTGACTTGACTTGACAAAACGCTCACTGGTTCACTAGTAAGGTAATTTTGTCGCTTACTAGTGAACATGTAAGCCACAAAACGCTCACTAGTTCACTAGTAAGGTCATTTTGACGCTTATTTATGAACATGTCAGCCACAAAACGCTCACTGGTTCACTAGTAAGGTCATTTTGACGCTTACTAGTGAACATGTAAGCCACAAAACGCCCACTAGTTCCCTAGTAAGATCATTTTGACGCTTATTTATGAACATGTCAGCCACAAAACGCTCACTAGTTCACTAGTAAGGTCATTTTGACGCTTACTAGTGAACATGTAAGCCACAAAACGCTCACTGGTTCACTAGTAAGGTAATTTTGAGGCTTACTAGTTGACATGTAAGCCGATAAACGCCCACTAGTTCACTCGTAAGATCATTTTGAGGCTTACTCATTGACATGTAAGCCGCAAAACGCCCACTAGTTCACTAGTAAGGTCATTTTGAGGCTTACTAGTTGACATGTAAGCCGCAAAACGCCCACTAGTTCACTAGTAAGATCATTTTGATGCTTACTAGTGAACATGTAAGGCCATAAATGTGCCCGCTAGTTCACTAGTAAGTTCATTTTGAGGCTTACTAGTTGACATGTAAGCCACAAATCGCCTACTAGTTCACTAGTAAGATCATTTTGAGGCTTACTAGTGAACATGTAAGCCACAAAACGCCCACTAGTTCACTAGTAAGATCATTTTTACGCTTACTAGTGAACATGTAAGCCACAAAACGCCCACTAGTTCACTAGTAAGGTCATTTTGACGCTTACTAGTGAACATGTAAGCCACAAAACGCCCACTAGTTCACTAGTAAGATCATTTTGACGCTTACTCGTGAACATGTAAGCCACAAAACGCTCACTAGTTCACTAGTAAGGTCATTTTGACGCTTAAAAAAAAAGCCGGGCCGTCTTTTTTTTTAATCTCTCAATCTGCTGCCCGGCCGCCGAGCCGGCCCGCTCTCCGACGCCCGTTAAAATTAATGGCCTTTTGCCTACTACACCGCCCTCTGGCGGACACAAGCGCTATTGCCGAGAATGAATGACGGGATTTTTCAATTTCATCTGCAAACTAAATACATGTTGAAATGTGTGCATAAGTCCTTTGGTTTAGGCGTGACACTCAATTTGAGTTTTATTGCTTTAAATGCATTTTCAGGCCGAGTTGTGCACGTTTTCTGAGCTTGAATGTATCTTTATGGGAATGAGTTGTATAGTCAAATTAGTCATCCTGAACTAAATAAATGTTGAAATGTGTGCATAAGTCCTTTGGTTTAGGCGTGACACTCATTTAGAGTATTTATTGCTTTAAATGCATTTTCAGGCCGAGCTGAGAAGGTTTTCAAAAGATGTCCTGATTCATGTTATGGTCTGTGTCGCCCTCTACTGACCAATATCCGATATTGTCTCCGAGGCCTGAAACTATTTTCATTTATATTACTGTATAACTGTACTCTTCAGCCAATTATTCCATGACTCTTTGTTCTTGAACTAATTATAACTCAACGCGGGTAACATGACTATACTCAATTTCAGTTTTTATTGCTTTAAGTGCAGTTTCAGTCTGAGCTGAGCTCGTTTTCTGAGTTTGAATGTTTTTTAATAGGAATGAGTTGTGTGATCAAATTAATGCTCATTTAGGCTTCAGGAGGTCATCCTGAACTAAATTCATGTTGATGTGTGCGCATAAGTCCTTTGGTTGAGGCGTGACACTCAATTTGAGTTTTTATTGCTTTAAATGCATTTTCAGGCCGAGTTGACCACGTTTTCTGACTTTTAATGTATCTTCATAGGAATGAGTTGTGTGGTCAAATTAATGCTCATTTAGCCTTCAGGAGGTCATCCTGAACTAAATTCATGTTGAAATGTGGCCATAAGTCCTTTTGTTTAGGCGTGACACTCAATTTGAGTTTTTATTGCTTTAAATGCATTTTCAGGCCGAGCTGAGCACGTTTTCTGACTTTGAATGTATCTTTGTAGGAATGAGTCGTGTAGTCAAATTAATAGTCATTTAGGCGTCAGGAGGTCAACCTGAACTAAATACATGTTGAAATGTGTGCATAAGTCCTTTGGTTTATTCGTGACACTCAATTTGAGTTTTTTATTGCTTTAAATGCATTTTCAAGGCCGCACTGAGCGTGTTTTCTGAGTTTGTATTTATCTACATAGGAATGAGTTGTGTAGTCAAATTAATGCTCATTTAGGCTTCAGGAGATCATCCTGAACTAAATTCATGTTGAAATGTGTGCACAAGTCCTTTGGTTTAGGTGTGACACTCAATTTTAGTTTTTATTGCTTTAAATGCATTTTCTGGCCGAGCTGAGTACGTTTACTGACTTTGAATGTATCTTCATAGGAATGAGTTGTATAGTCAAATTAATGGTCATTTAGGCTTCAGGAGGTCATCCTGAACTAAATAAATGTTGAAATGTGTGCATATGTCCTTTGGTTTAGGCGTGACACTCATTTTCAGGCCGAGCTGAGAAGGTTTTCAAAAGATGTCTTGAATCATGTTATGGTCTGTGTCGCCCTCTACTGACCAAATTCCGATATTGTCTCCGAGGCCTGAAACCATTTTCATTTATATGACTGTATAACTGTACTCTTCAGCCAATTATTCCATGACTCTTTGTTCTTGAACTAATTATAACTCAACGCGGGTACCATGACTATACTCAATTTCAGTTTTTATTGCTTTAAGTGCAGTTTGAGTCGGAGCTGAGCTCGTTTTCTGAGTTTGAATGTTTTTTAATAGGAATGAGTTGTGTGATCAAATCAATGCTCATTTAGGCTAGAGGAAGTCTCCTGAACTAAATACATGTTGAAATGTGTGCATAAGTCCTACGGTTGAGGCGTGACACTCAATTTGAGTTTTTATTGTTTTAAATGCATTTTCAGGCCGAGTTGAGCACGTTTTCTGACTTTGAATGTATCTTCATAGGAATGAGTTGTGTGTTCAAATTAATGCTCATTTAGGCTTCAGGAGGTCATCCTGAACTAAATTAATGTTGAAATGTGTGCATAAGTCCTTTGGTTTAGGTGTGACGCTCGATTTGACTTTTCATTGCTTTAAATGCATTTTCAGGCCGAGTTGAGCACGTTTTCTGAGTTTGAATGTATCTTCATAGGAATGAGTTGTGTGGTGAAATTATTGCTCATTTAGGCTTCAGGACATCAACCTGACCTAAATACATGTTGAAATGTGTGCATAAGTCCTTTGGTTTAGGCGTGACGCTCAATTTGAGTTTTATTGCTTTGAATGCATTTTCGGGTCGAGCTGAGCACATTTTGTGACTTTGAATGTATCTTCATAGGAATGAGATCTTAGGTCAAATTAATGCTCATTTAGGCTTCAGGAGGTCAACCTGAACTAAATACATGTTGAAATGTTTACATAATGTTTTGGTTTAGGCGTGACACTCAATTTAACTTTTATTGCTTTAAATGCATTTTCAGGCCGAGCTTAGCGCGTTTTCTGAGTTTGAACATATCTTCATAGAATGAGTTGTGTGATCAAATTAATGGTCATTTAGGCTTCAGGAGGTCAACCTGAACTTAATACATGTTGAAGTGTGTGCATGAGTTGTCTGATCAAATTAATGGTCATTTAGGCTTCAGGTGGTCATCCTGAACAAAATACATGTTGAAATGTTTACATAATGTTTTGGTTTAGCCGTGACACTCAATTTGAGTTTTATTTATTTTAAATGCATTTTCAGGCCGAGCTGAGCACGTTTTTTGACTTGGAATGTATCTTCATGGGACTGAGTTGTGTGATCAAATTAAAGGTGAGTTAGGCTTCAGGAAGACATCCTGAACTAAATTCATGTTGAAATGTGTGCATAAGTCCTTTGGCTTAGGCGTGACACTCAACTTGAGTTTTTATTGCTTTAAATGCATTTTCAGGCCGAGCTGAGCACGTTTTCATAGTTTGAATGTATCTTCATAGGAATGAGTTCTGTGGTCAAATTATTGCTCATTTAGGCTTCAGGGGGTCATCCTGAACAAAATACATGTTGAAGTGTGTGAATAAGTCCTTTGGTTTAGGCGTTACACTCAATTAGAATTTTTATTGCTTTAAATGCATTTTCAGGCTGAGCTGAGCACGTTTTTTGATAATGAATGTATCTTCATAGGAATGAGTTGTGGAGTCAAATTAATTTTCATTTAGGCTTCAGGAGGTCAACCTGAACTAAATACATGTTGAAATGTGTGCATAAAACCTTTGGTTTACGCGTGACACTCAATTTGAGTTTTATTTATTTTAAATGCATTTTCAGGCCGAGCTGAGCACATTTTCTGACTTTGAATGTATATTCATAGGAATGAGTTGTGTGGTCAAATTAATGCTCATTTAGGCTTCAGGAGGTCAACCTGAACTAAATACATGTTGAAGTGTGTGCTTAAGTCATTTGGTTTAGGCGTTACACTCAATTAGAATTTTTATTGCTTTAAATGCGTTTTCAGGCCGAGCTGAGCACGTTTTTTGATTTTGAATGTATCTTCATAGGAATGAGTTGTGTATCCATCCATCCATCCATCCATCCATCCATCCATCATCTACCGCTTATCGGGTCGCGGGGGCAACAGCTTTAGCAGGGAAGCCCAGACTTCCCTCTCCCTAGCTACTTCTTCCAGCTCTCCCCGGTGGATCCCAAGTCGTTCCCAGGCAAGCTGGGTGACATAGTCTCTCCAGCGTGTCCTGGGTCTTCCTCGGGGTCTCCTCCCGGTGGGACATGACCGGAACACCTCACCGGGGAGGCGCTCAGGGGGCATCCGAATCAGATGCCCAAGCCACCTCATCTGGCTCCTCTCGATGTGGAGGAGAAGCGGCTCGACTCTGAGCCCCTCCCGGATGACTGAGCTTCTCCCCTTATCTCTAAGGGAGAGCCCGGACACCCTGCGGAGAAAACTCATTTCAGCCGCTTGAATCCGGGATCTCGTTCTTTCGGTCACGACCCATAGCTCGTGACCATAGGTGAGGGTTGGGACGTAGATCGACCGGTAAATTGAGAGCTTCGCCCTTTGGCTCAGCTCCTTCTTCACCACGACAGACCGATACAACGTCCGCATCACAGCAGACGCTGCACCGATCCGCCTGTCGATCTCCCGCTCCCTCCTACCCCCACTCGTGAACAAGACCCCAAGATACTTGAACTCCTCCACTTGGGGTAAGATCTCCTCCCCGACCCGGAGGGGGCACTCCACCCTTTTCCGACTGAGGCCCATGGTTTCAGATTTGGAGGTGCTGATTTTCATCCCAACCGCTTCACACTCGGCTGCGAAACGCTCCAGTGAGAGTTGGAGAGCCCCGTTTGAAGGAGCCAACAGCACCACATCATCTGCAAAAAGCAGGGATGTAATACTGAGGCCCCCAAAACGGACTCCCTCAACGCTTCGGCTGCGCCTAGAAATTCTGTCCATAAAGGTTATGAACAGAATCGGCGACAAAGGGCAGCCTTGGCGGAGTCCTACCCCCACTGGAAACGATTCCGACTTACTGCCGGCAATGCGAACCAAACTCTGACATCGGTGGTATAGTGACCGAACAGCCCGTATCAGGGGGTTCGGTACCCCATACCCACGAAGCACCCCCCACAGAATTCCCCGAGGGACACAGTCAAACGCCTTCTCCAAGTCCACAAAACACATGTAGACTGGTTGGGCGAATTCCCACATACCCTCAAGGACCCTGCTAAGGGTGTAGAGCTGGTCCACTGTTCCACGGCTGGGACGAAAACCACACTGCTCCTCCTCAATCTGAGGCTCGACTTCCTGACGGACCCTCCTCTCCAGCACCCCTGAATAGACCTTACCAGGGAGGCTGAGGAGTGTGATCCCTCTGTAGTTGGAACACACCCTCCGGTCCCCCTTTTTAAAAAGAGGGACTACCACCCCGGTCTGCCAATCCAGAGGCACTCTCCCTGTTGACCACGCGATGTTGCAGAGGCGTGTCAACCAGGACAGCCCCACAACATCCAGAGCCTTGAGGAACTCCGGGCGGATCTCATCCACCCCTGGGGCCTTGCCACCGTGGAGCTTTTTAACAACATCGGTGACTTCAACCACAGAGATAGGAGAGCCCACCTCAGAGTCCCCAGGCTCTGCTTCCTCCAAGGAAGGCGTGTTGGTGGCGTTGAGGAGGTCTTCAAAGTACCCTGCCCACCGGTTCACAACGTCCAGAGTCGAAGTCAGCAGCGCCCCATCCCCACTGTACACAGTGTTAGTGGTGCACTGCTTCCCCCTCCTGAGACGTCGGATGGTGGACCAGAATTTCCTCTAAGCCGTCCGGAAGTCGGCTTCCATGGCCTCACCGAACTCTTCCCACGCTCGGGTTTTTGCCTCGGCGACCACCGAAGCCGCGGTCCGCTTGGCCAGTCGATACCCGTCAGCTGCCTCTGGGGTCCCACAGGCCATAAAGGCTCGATAGGACTCCTTCTTCAGCTTGACGGCATCCCTTACTGCTGGTGTCCACCAGCGAGTACGGGGATTGCCGCCACGACAGGCACCAACCACCTTACGGCCACAACTCAGATTGGCCGCCTCAACAATAGAGGCACGGAACATGGTCCACTCGGGCTCAATGTCCCCCGCCTCCCCCGGAACATGGGAAAAGCTCTGTCGGAGGTGGGAGTTGAAACTCCTTCTGACAGGGGATTCCGCCAGACGCTCCCAACAAACCCTCACTATACGTTTGGGTCTGCCAGGACGGACCGGCATCTTCCCCCACCATCGGAGCCTACTCACCACCAGGTGGTGATCAGTTGACAGCTCCGCCCCTCTCTTCACACGAGTGTCCAGAACATGCGGCCGCAAATCCGATGATACAACTACAAAGTCGATCATCGAACTGCGGCCTAGGGTGTCCTGGTGCCAAGTGCACATATGGACACCCTTATGTTTGAACAAGGTGTAAGTTATGGACAATCCGTGACGAGCACAGAAGTCCAATAACAAAACACCACTCGGGTTTTGATCGGGGGGGGGCCGTTCCTCCAAATCACGCCCCTCCAGGTATCACTGTCATTGCCCACGTGAGCATTGAAGTCCCCCAGCAGAACAATGGAGTCCCCAGCAGGAGTACTCTCCAGCACATCCTCCAAGGACTCCAAAAAGGGTAGGTATGCTGAGCTGCTGTTTGGTGCATATGCACAAACAACAGTCAGGACCCGTCCACCCACCCGAAGGCGGAGGGAGGCAACCCTCTCGTCTACCGGTGTGAACCCCAATGTACAGGCACTGAGCCGGGGGGCAATGAGTATGCCCACACCTGCTCTGCGCCTCTCACCGTGAGCAACTCCAGAGTGGAAGAGAGTCCAACCCCTCTCGAGAGAACTGGTACCAGAACCCAGGCTGTGTGTGGAGGCAAGTCCGACTATATCCAGTCGGAAATTCTCTGCCTCACATACCAGCTCGGGCTCCTTCCCTGCCAGAGAGGTGACATTCCATGTCCCAAGAGCTAGCTTCTGCAGCCGAGGATCGGACCGCCAGGGTCCCCGCCTTTGGCTGCCGCCCAGCTCACATTGCACCCGACCCCTTTGGCCCCTCTCATGGGTGGTGAGCCCATGGGAAGGGGGACCCACGTTGCCTCTTCGGGCTGTGCCCGGCCGGGCCCCATGGGTGTAAGCCCGGCCACCAGGCGCCTGCCAACGAGCCCCACCTCCAGGCCTGGCTCCAGAGGGGGGCCCCGGTGACCCGCGTCCGGGCAAGGGAAACTGAGATCCATTAATTTTACTCATCATAAGGGGTCTTTTGAGCCGTGCTTTGTCTGGCCCCTCACCTAGAACCTGTTTGCCATGGGTGACCCTGCCAGGGGCATAAAGCCCCAGACAACTTAGCTTCTAGGATCATTGGGACACACAAACCCCTCCACCACGGTAAGGTGACGACTCACGGAGGGGATGAGTTGTGTAGTCAAATTAATTGTCATTTGGGCTTCAGGAGGTCAACCTGAACAAAATACATGTTGAAGTGTGTGCATAAGTCCTTTGCTTTAGGCGTGACACTCAATTTGAGTTTTATTGCTTTAAATGCATTTTCAGACCGAGCTGAGAACATTTTTTGACTTTGAATGTATCTTCATAGGAATGAATTGTGCGGTCAAATTAATGCTCGTTTAAGCTTCAGGAGGTCAACCTGAACTAAATCCATGTTGAGTGTGTGCATAAAACCTTTGGTTTAGGCGTGACACTCAATTTGAGTTTTTATTGCTTTAAATGCATTTTCAGGCCGAGTTGAGCACATTTTCTGACTATGAATGTATCTTCATAGGAATGAGTTGTGTGATCAAATTAATGGTCATTTAGGCTTCAGGAGGTCAACCTGAACTTATTAATACATGTCGAAGTGTGTGTATGAGTTGTGTGATCAAATTAATGGTCATTTAGGCTTCAGGAGGTCAACCTGAACAAAATACATGTTGAAGTGTGTGCATAAGTCCTTTGCTTTAGGCGTGACACTCAATTTGAGTTTTTATTGCTTTAAATGCATTTTCAGACCGAGCTGAGAACATTTTTTGACTTTGAATGTATCTTCATAGGAATGAATTGTGCGGTCAAATTAATGCTCGTTTAAGCTTCAGGAGGTCAACCTGAACTAAATCCATGTTGAGTGTGTGCATAAAACCTTTGGTTTAGGCGTGACACTCAATTTGAGTTTTTATTGCTTTAAATGCATTTTCAGGCCGAGCTGAGCACATTTTCTGACTATGAATGTATCTTCATAGGAATGAGTTGTGTGATCAAATTAATGGTCATTTAGGCTTCAGGAGGTCAACCTGAACTTATTAATACATGTCGAAGTGTGTGTATGAGTTGTGTGATCAAATTAATGGTCATTTAGGCTTTAGGAGGTCAACCTGAACTAAATACATGTTGAAATGTGTGTGTAAGTCCTTTGGTTTAGGCGTGACACTCAATTTGAGTTTTTATTGCTTTAAATGCATTTTCAGGCCGAGCTGAGCATTGTATTGTATGAGTTGTATGATCAAATTAATGCTCATTTTGTCACGTTGTGCCGAGGCGATGAAACAACAAAATAACGAGGTGGATCCCCAGGTAAAGCAGACACGAAAAGATTTTGTAAGAACACAAAAAGTCTTTAATAACGAACAGAAAGAGCCCGACAGGGAAACAGTAACAAAAAACGCTGGTCAAATAAGGACCAGGGAAGAAATAAGGAAACAACCGAAAACGCTCGCTGAAAAAACAAAGTGCGAGGAAGTACTGATTAGGCAATATAGAAGTATACAATTTAGTGACTAACGCGAATAGCAAGAGTAATGGCCGCAAGGCAAGAAGGCAACGAGTAATCTACAATAGATGAATTAGCACGAGAGAACAATGGCACGGCGTGGAATTCTCCGGCAGTGAGTGGACTGCCGGAGCCTCTTAAAAAAGGCAGGTAATCAGCCCGAAATTACGGACAGGTGTGCAGTTGGCGGAGGGAAAAGCCCGCCACCTGCTGGCGGGCACGGGACGTGACAGTTCCCCCCCCCTCAATCGACGCCTCCCGGCGGACAACCCGGCTTGGACGGATGAGCAGTGTGGAAGTCGCTCAAAAGGGACGGATCAAGGATCCAGGAGCGGGGCACCCATTGCCGCTCCTCCGGCCCGTAGCCCTCCCAGTCGACCAGGTACTGGAAACCCCTGCCCCTGCGCGGAGAGTCCAGGATGGCACGTACCGCGTACACTGGACCACCATCGACCACCCGCGGAGGTGGTGGCGGAGCGGGAGAAGGCGCCAAGATACTGGAAGACACAGGCTTGAGCAAGGAGACGTGGAACACGGGGTGAACCTTCATGGTGGCCGGTAGCCGGAGCCTGACTGCGACGGGACTGATGACGGCCTCGACCTCGAATGGTCCAGTGAATCGGGGTCCCAGCTTTGCAGACGAAGATCCTTCGTTGCCAGCCACACCTTCTGTCCCTCCACATATGAGGGCGCCGGGCGCCGACGACGATCTGCGATCTGCCGGTTCCGGGTCGCAGTGCAGGACAACGCAGCCCGGGCCTCCTTCCACACGCGATGGGCCCGCTTAAGGTGGTGCTGTACAGAAGGGACCTCCACCTGCCCCTCCTCGGACGGGAACAGCGGCGGCTGGTAACCATAAGCCGTCATGAATGGCGATCTGCCTGTGGCGGAAGAGACGAGGGTGTTGTGTGCATATTCCACCCAGGGTAGGTGGTCGACCCAGGATGCGGGACGGTGGAGGCACACACAGCGGAGGGCCGCCCCCAGATCCTGGTTGGCGCGCTCAGCCTGTCCATCGGACTGGGGGTGGTATCCCGAGGTCAGGCTGGCCGTAGCTCCGAGGGACCGGCAGAACCACTTCCAGACGCGAGACACGAACTGGGGCCCCCGATCCGACACAATGTCCGCCCGAATGCCGTGGAGACGGAAGACATGTTTGACGAGGAGGTCGGCTGTCTCCAGCGCCGACGGCAACCTGGACAAAGGCACAAAATGAGCAGCCTTGGAGAAGCGGTCCACGATCGTGAGCACGACAGTTCGACCCCGGGAAGGAGGAAGGCCCGTGATGAAGTCCAGAGCGATGTGGGACCACGGGCGAGGAGGAATGGGCAACGGCTGGAGCAGTCCCGCCGGAGGTTGATGGGACGACTTGCCGCAGGCGCAGGAGGTGCAGGCCTTGATGAACTCCGTCACGTCACTACGGAGCTCCGGCCACCAGAACCGCTGGGCGACGAGTTGCACCGTCCGGTTCACCCCGGGGTGACATGCCACCTTGGACCCATGTCCCCACTGCAGAACTTCAGATCGCAGGGGCGGAGGCACGAACAGCCTCCCCGCTGGGCACCCCGCCGGCACCTGAACACCCTCCAGGCCTGCCTGGATCCGCTGCTCAATCTCCCATTGGACGGCCCCCACGATGCACTGGGCCGGGAGGATGGTTTCCGGGGACCGGTCCCTCCCCGAAGGTTCGTGGAGACAGGAAAGGGCGTCGGGCTTGGTGTTCTTGGACCCGGGAGAGTAGGTAAGGATAAAGTCGAACCTGGTGAGGAACAGGGCCCACCGGGCCTGACGGGCGTTCAGTCTTTTAGCGGAACGGAGATAAGCGAGATTCTTATGATCAGTGTAGACCGTGAAGGGTTCCTTTGCCCCCTCGAGCCAGTGCCGCCACTCCTGCAAGGCGGTCACAACAGCCAACAGTTCACGGTTGCCCACGTCGTAATTGGATTCGGCAGCACTGAGACGACGGGAGAAAAAGGCGCAGGGGTGCAGCCTCTGGTCGACCGGAGAGCGCTGGGACAGCACAGCCCCCACCCCCGAATCCGAGGCGTCCACCTCCACGATAAAGGGGAGATCAGTATCAGGATGTTGTAGTATGGGGGCACTGGTAAACGCCGCCTTCAGGTTCGCGAACGCCGCATCCGCGGGCGGATCCCACTTAAATGTGATTTTAATGGACGTAAGGCGAGTTAAGGGGAGCGCCTTCTGACTGTAACCGCGGATGAAGCGTCGGTAGAAGTTTGCGAACCCCAAAAAGCGCTGCAGTTCCTTGCGATTGGTAGGAACCGGCCAGTTAGTGACTGCACGCGTCTTAATGGGGTCCGCTCTTAACCTGCCCTGTTCGATAATGAACCCCAGGAAGGAGATGACGGGGACATGGAATTCACACTTTTCTGCCTTGACGAAGAGCCGGTTTTCCAGTAGACGTTGTAACACCAGCCTAACGTGTTGCTGGTGCTTGTGTAATGACCGGGAAAAAATCAAAATGTCGTCAAGATAAACGAAACAAAAAATGTTAATCATGTCCCTTAAAACGTCGTTGATCAGGTTCTGGAACACGGCAGGAGCGTTTGTCAGCCCAAAAGGCATAACCAAGTATTCGAAATGACCCAGAGGGGTCTTAAAAGCTGTTTTCCACTCGTCACCCTCCCGGATGCGAACCAAGTGGTAAGCGCTGCGTAAGTCTAATTTTGAGAAAATGATGGCTGATTGTAATGGGGCAAAGGCGGAGTCCAACAAGGGTAGCGGGTATCTATTCTTAATTGTAATTTCGTTTAATCCACGATAGTCTACGCAGGGTCGCAGGGTCTTGTCCTTCTTCCCTATGAAGAAAAAAACCGCCCCTAACGGTGAACGCGATGGTCTAATGAGACCTGCAGCGAGCGAGCTGTTGATGTACTCCGTCAACGCCTCGCGCTCGGGTTGGGACACCTGATACAGCCGCGAGGTCGGCAACGGAGCGCCCGCCTGCAGGTCTATCGCGCAATCGTAGGGGCGGTGTGGGGGCAAAGAGCGTGCACGATCCTCGCTGAACACTTCCTTAAGATCCCGATAGCAATCCGGCACTCCGTCAAGGCAGATCTCCTCGGGGGGTGTGACACGTTCGTGCTTCCCGACGGCCGATTGTAGACAGTGCTGGTAACAATACTGGCTCCAGCTATCTATTGCTGGGCGCGCCCAGGAAATCACAGGGTTGTGTGTCTTAAGCCAGGGTAATCCGAGAATGATCGGGGCGTTGCGGGACCGCATTAAGTAAAAACGGCGATGCTCGACATGGTTGCCGGAGAGTTGAAGTTTCAACGGCTCCGTTCTATGCGTTACTACGGCCAGGAGGCGCCCATCAAGATCACAAACCCGCTTCCTATCGATCAATTTCTCCACGGAACAACCCAGCTCGGATGCGAGATTGGTGTCCATTAAACAGTCATCTGCCCCCGAGTCTACCAGGGCCCGAACCCGCCACGACCGGGACCCACCAAATATCTCCCCCTCGAGCTCAAGTCTGTTGGGGTGTCCCGGCCGCGAGTCGACTCGCCTAGACTCGAAGGGTGGCGCGCGAGGTCGTGACTCACAGTACTCAGGGTGGACAGGGGATGACGACCCCGGATAGCTGGTTGCGGCGTGAGGAGATGGTTGAACGCTGTCAGTCGTCGCTCGATCGCTGAAACGACGCCTTCTTTCTTCCGCACCAACGTCCTTGCCTCCCAGCTGCATCTGTTCCTCCGTGGGTGTACGCCGGAACTGGAACCGATCACCTCCACGCTCCCGGCTTCGCTCCCTCAGGCGATTGTCCATGAGGAGGGAGAGGTCGATTAACTCCTGCAGGTCGGTGCTGTGGTCGCGGGTCGCCAGCTCGTCCTTGAGTTGAGGGTTTAGTCCGCGGCGAAACAGACCACACAATGCCCGATCACCGTATCCACTCTGGGCGGCCAGGATCCGGAACTCGATGGAGTAATCTGCTACCGATCGCTCTCCCTGGTGGAAGGCGAGTAACCGGCCTTCTGCCTCTCTGCCCCGCACGGGATGGTGGAACACCCGGCGGAACGCTGCCACAAAGTCGGGGAACGAAGTACGGAGATTCGGCTTCGCGTCACTGGTTGCTATCGCCCATGACGCCGCCGGACCTGTCAACAAGCTCATAACATATGCCACTCTCGCGGCGTCATTAGCGAAGGCAGATGGTTGTTCGAAAATGAGGGAGCATTGGTGGAGGAAGTGTCACACTGCCCGTGCTCACCCCCCTTAGGGGGGTGTGGAAGCGATGGCTCCCTCGTCATAGTGGGATATGAGGAGGGCGCTTCAGGAATGATTGAACGAACCCCGGGGGGAGATGGTCTCTGCTCCTCCACCCAGACCAACCGAGGTTCTAAATCATCGTACCAATGAGTCAGCATGGAGACCGCGCCGCAGAGTTCCTTAATGGCTTGGCCCTGCTGACTCATCTGTTGCTCTTGTCGGGAAAGAGCAGCCAAAATTTTTTTGATGTCTGCGGGATCCATGTTGGCCGGAGAATTCTGTCACGTTGTGCCCGAGGCGATGAAAGATCACCTCGTGCACAACAAAATAACGAGGTGGATCCCCAGGTAAAGCAGACACGAAAAGATTTTGTAGGAACACAAAAAGTCTTTAATAACGAACAGAAAGAGCCCGACAGGGAAACAGTAACAAAAAACACTGGTCAAATAAGGACCAGGGAAGAAATAAGGAAACAACCGAAAACGCTCGCTGAAAAAACAAAGTGCAAGGAACTACTGATTAGGCAATATAGAAGTATACAATTTAGTGACTAACGCGAATAGCAAGAGTAATGGCCGCAAGGCAAGAAGGCAGCGAGTAATCTACAATAGAGGAATTAGCACGAGAGAACAATGGCACGGCGTGGAATTCTCCGGCAGTGAGTGGACTGCCGGAGCCTCTTAATAAAGGCAGGTAATCAGCCCGAAATTACGGACAGGTGTGCAGTTGGCGGAGGGAAAAGCCCGCCACCTGCTGGCCGGCACGGGACGTGACACATTTAGGCTTCAGGAGGTTATCCTGAACTAAATACATGTTGAAGTGTGTGCATAAGTCCTTATGTTTAGGCGTGACACTCAATTTTGAGTTTTTATTGCTTTAAATGCATTTTCAGGCCGAATTGAGCACGTTTTCTGAGTTTGAATGTATCTTCATAGGAATGAGTTGTGTGGTCAAATTAATGCTCATTTAGGCTTCAGGAGGTCAACCTGAACAAAATACATGTTGAGTGTGTGCATAAGTCCTTTGGTTTAGGCGTGACACTCAATTTGAATTTTATTGCTTAAAATGTATTTTCAGGCCGAGCTGAGCACAATTTCTGAGTTTGAATGTATCTTCATAGGAATGAGTTGTGTGGTCAAATTAATGCTCATTTAGGCTTCAGGAGGTCAACCTGAACTAAATATGTGTTGAAATGTGTGCATAAAACCTTTGGTTTACGCGTGACACTCAATTTGAGTCTTATTTATTTTAAATGCATATTCAGGCCGAGCTGAGCACATTTTCTGACTTTGAATGTATCTTCATGGGAATGAGTTGTGTGATTAAATTAATGGTCATTTAGGCTTCAGGTGGTCATCCTGAACAAAATACATGTTGAAGTGTGTGCATAAGTCCTTTGGTTTAGGCGTGACACTCAATTTGAATTTTATTGCTTAAAATGTATTTTCAGGCCGAGCTGAGCACAATTTCTGAGTTTGAATGTATCTTCATAGGAATGAGTTTTGTGGTCAAATTGATGCTCATTTAGGCTTCAGGAGGTCAACCTGAACTTATTAATACATGTCGAAGTGTGTGTATGAGTTGTGTGATAGAATTAATGGTCATTATGCATTAAGAGGTCAACCTGAACTAAATACATGTTGAAATGTGTGCATAAGTCGTTTGGTTTAGGCGTGACACTCAATTTGAGTTTTATTTATTTTAAATCCATTTTCAGGCCGAGCTGAGCATATTTTCTGACTTTGAATGTATCTTCATAGGAATGAGTTGTGCGGTCAAACTAATGTTCATTTAGGCTTCAGGAGGTCAACCTGAACTAAATACATGTTGAGTGTGTGCATAAGTCATTTGGTTTAGGCGTTAAACTCAATTAGAATTTTTATTGCTTTACATGCATTTTCAGACCGAGTTGAGCACATTTTCTGAGTTTGAATGCATCTTCATAGGAAAGTTGTGTGGTCAAATTAATTGTCATTTAGGCTTCAGGAGGTCAACCTGAACTAAATACGTGTTGAAATGTGTGCATAAAACCTTTGGTTTAGGCGTGACACTCAATTTGAGTTTTATTTATTTTAAATGCATTTTCAGGCCGAGCTGAGCACATTTTCTGACTTTGAATGTATATTCATAGGAATGAGTTGTGTGGTCAAATTAATGCTCATTTAGGCTTCAGGAGGTCAACCTGAACTAAATACATGTTGAAGTGTGTGCATAAGTCATTTGGTTTAGGCGTTAAACTCAATTAGAATTTTTATTGCTTTACATGCATTTTCAGGCCGAGCTTAGCACGTTTTCTGACTTTGAATGTATCTTTATAGGAATGAGTTGTGTGGTCAAATTAATGCTCATTTAGTCATCAGGAGGTCAACCTGAACAAAATGCATGTTCAAATGTGTGCATAAAACCTTTGGTTTATGCGTGACACTCAATTTGAGTTGTATTTATTTTAAATGCATTTTCAGGCCGAGCTGAGCACCTTTTCAGAGTTTTAATGTATTTTCATAGAAATGAGTTCTGTGGTCAAATTAATGCTCATTTAGGCTTTAGGGGGTCATCCTGAACAAAATACATGTTGAAGTGTGTGCATAAGTCCTTTGGTTTAGGCGTGACACTCAATTTGAGTTTTATTGCTTTAAATGCATTTTCAGACCGAGTTGAGCACATTTTCTGAGTTTGAATGCATCTTCATAGGAATGAGTTGTGTAGTCAAATTAATTGTCATTTAGGCTTCAGGAGGTCAACCTGAACTAAATACGTGTTGAAATGTGTGCATAAAACCTTTGGTTTACGCGTGACACTCAATTTGAGTTTTATTTATTTTAAATGCATTTTCAGGCCGAGCTGAGCACATTTTCTGACTTTGAATGTATATTCATAGGAATGAGTTGTGTGGTCAAATTAATGCTCATTTAGGCTTCTGGAGGTCAACCTGAACTTAAATACATGTTGAAATGTGTGCGTAAGTCCTTTGGTTTAGGCGTGACACTCAATTTGAGTTTTTATTGCTTTAAATGCATTTTCAGACCGAGCTGAGCACATTTTTTGACTTTGAATGTATCTTCATAGGAATGAGTTGTGCGGTCAAATTAATGCTCATTTAGGCTTCAGGAGGTCAACCTGAACTAAATACATGTTGAGTGTGTGCATAAGTCCTTTGGTTTAGGTGTGACACTCAATTTGAGGTTTATTGCTTTAAATGTATTTTCAGGCCGAGCTGAGCACGTTTTCTTACTGTGAATGTATCATCATGTGAATGAGTTGTGTGATCAAATTAATGGTCATTTAGGCTTCAGGAGGTCAACCTGAACTAAATACATGTTGAATTGTGTGCATAAGTCCTTTGGTTTAGGCGTGACACTCAATTTGAATTTTTATTGCTTTAAATGCATTTTCAGGCTGAGCTTAGCACGTTTTTTTGACTTTGAATGTATCTTCATAGGAATAAGTTGTGAGGTCAAACTAATGCTCATTTAGTCATCAGGAAGTCATCCTGAACAAAATACATGTTGAAGTGTGTGCATAAGTCCTTTGGTTTAGGCGTGACACTCAATTTTGAATTTTATTGCTTAAAATGTATTTTCAGGCCGAGCTGAGAACGTTTTCTGAGTTTGAATGTATCTTATAGGAATGAGTTGTGTGGTTAAATTAATGCTCATTTGGTCATCAGGAGGTCAACCTGAACAAAATGCATGTTCAAATGTGTGCATAAAACCTTTGGTTTATGCGTGACACTCAATTTGAGTTGTATTTGTTTTAAATGCATTTTCAGGCCGAGCTGAGCACGTTTTCTGACTGTGAATGTATCATCATGTGAATGAGTTGTGTGATCAAATTAATGGTCATTTAGGCTTCAGGAGGTCAACCTGAACTAAATACATGTTGAATTGTGTGCATAAGTCCTTTGGTTTAGGTGTGACACTCAATTTGAATTTTTATTGCTTTAAATGCATTTTCAGGCTGAGCTTAGCACGTTTTTTTGACTTTGAATGTATCTTCATAGGAATAAGTTGTGAGGTCAAACTAATGCTCATTTAGTCATCAAGAAGTCATCCTGAACAAAATACATGTTGAAGTGTGTGCATAAGTCCTTTGGTTTAGGCGTGACACTCAATTTTGAATTTTATTGCTTAAAATGTATTTTCAGGCCGAGCTGAGAACGTTTTCTGAGTTTGAATGTATCTTATAGGAATGAGTTGTGTGGTTAAATTAATGCTCATTTAGGCTTCATGGGATCATCCTGAACAAAATACATGTTGAAGTGTGTGCATAAGTCCTTTGGTTTAGGCGTGACACTCAATTTGAGTTTTATTGCTTAAAATGTATTTTCAGGCCGAGCTGAGCACATTTTCTGAGTTTGAATGTATCTTCATAGGAATGAGTTGTGTGGTCAAATTAATGCTCATTTAGGCTTCAGGAGGTTATCCTGAACTAAATACATGTTGAAGTGTGTGCATAAGTCCTTATGTGTAGGCGTGACACTCAATTTTGAGTTTTTATTGCTTTAAATGCACTTTCAGGCCGAATTGAGCACGTTTTCTGAGTTTGAATGTATCTTCATAGGAATGAGTTGTGTGGTCAAATTAATGCTGAGCTGAGCACGTTTTCTGAGTTTGAATGTATCTTCATAGGAATGAGTTGTGTGGTCAAAGTAATGCTCATTTAGGCTTCAGGAGGTTAACCTGAACTAAATATGTGTTGAAATGTGTACATAAAACCTTTGGTTTACGCGTGACACTCAATTTGAGTTTTATTTATTTTAAATGCATTTTCAGGCCGAGGTGAGCACATTTTCTGACTTTAAATGTATCTTCATAGGAATGAGTTGTGTGGTCAAATTAATGCTCATTTAGGCTTCAGGAGGTCAACCTGAACTAAATACGTGTTGAAATGTGTGCATAAAACCCTTGGTTTACGTGTGACACTCAATTTGAGTTTTATTTATTTTAAATGCATTTTCAGGCCGAGCTGAGCACATTTTCTTACTTTGAATGTATCTTCATAGGAATGAGTTCTGTGGTCAAATTAATGCTCATTTAGGCTTTAGGGGGTCATCCAGTTGTGCGGTCAAATTAATGCTCATTTAGGCTTCAGGAGGTCAACCTGAACTAAATACATGTTGAGTGTGTGCATAAGTCCTTTGGTTTTGGCGTGACACTCAATTTGAGTTTTATTGCTTAAAATGTATTTTCAGGCCGAGCTGAGCACATTTTCTGAGTTTGAATGTATCTTCATAGGAATGAGTTGTGTGGTCAAATTAGTGATCATTTAGGCTTCAGGAGGTCAACCTGAACTAAATACATGTTGAAATGTGTGCACAAGTCCTTTGGTTTAGGCGTGACACTCAATTTGAGTTTTTATTGCTTTAAATGCATTTTCAGGCCGAGCTGAGCACGTTTTATGACTTTGAATGTATCTTCATAAAAATGAGTTGGGTGATCAAATTAATTGTCATTTAGGCTTCAGGAGGTCAACCTGAACAAAATACATGTTGAAGTGTGTGCATAAGTCCTTTGCTTTAGGCGTGACACTCAATTTGAGTTTTTATTTCTTTCAATGCATTTTCAGACCAAGCTGAGCACATTTTTTGACTTTGAATGTATCTTCATAGGAATGAGTTGTGCGGTCAAATTAATGCTCATTTAGGCTTCAGGAGGTCAACCTGAACTAAATACATGTTGAGTGTGTGCATAATTCCTTTGGTTTAGGCGTGACACTCAATTTGAGTTTTATTGCTTAAAATGTATTTTCAGGGCGAGCTGAGCACATTTTCTGAGTTTGAATGTATCTTCATAGGAATGAGTTGTGTGGTCAAATTAATGCTCATTTAGTCATCAGGAGGTCAACCTGAACAAAATGCATGTTCAAATGTGTGCATAAAACCTTTGGTTTATGCGTGACACTCAATTTGAGTTGTATTTGTTTTAAATGCATTTTCAGGCCGAGCTGAGCACGTTTTCTGACTGTGAATGTATCATCATGGGAATGAGTTGTGTGATCAAATTAATGGTCATTTAGGCTTCAGGAGGTCAACCTGAAATAAATACATGTTGAAGTGTGTGCATAAGTCCTTTGGTTTAGTCGTGACACTCAATTTGAATTTTTATTGCTTTAAATGCATTTTCATGCCGAGCTGAGCACGTTTTTTTTTTACTTTGAATGTATCTTCATAGGAATAAGTTGTGAGGTCAAAGTAATTGTCATTTAGGCTTCAGGAGGTCAACCTGAACTAAATATGTGTTGAATTGTGTGCATAAAACCTTTGGTTTACGCGTGACACTCAATTTGAGTTTTATTTATTTTAAATGCATTTTCAGGCCGAGCTGAGCACATTTTTTGAGTTTGAATGTATCTTCATAGGAATGAGTTGTGTGGTCAAATTAATGCTCATTTAGGCTTCAGGAGGTCAACCTGAACTAAATACATGTTGAAATGTGTGCATACGTCCTTTGGTTTAGGCGTGACACTCAATTTGAGTTTTTATTGCTTTAAATACATTTTCAGGCTGAGTCGAGAACGTTTTCTGAGTTTGAATGTATCTTCATAAAAATGAGTTGTGTGATCAAATTAATTGTCATTTGGGCTTCAGGAGGTCAACCTGAACAAAATACATGTTGAAGAGTGTGCATAAGTCCTTTGCTTTAGGCGTGATACTCAATTTGAGTTTTTATTGCTTTAAATGCATTTTCAGACTGAGCTAAACACATTTTTTTACTTTGAATGTATCTTCATAGTAATGAGTTGTGCGGTCAAATTAATGCTCATTTAGGCTTCAGGAGGTCAACCTGAACTAAATACATGTTGATTGTGTGCATAAGTCCTTTGGTTTAGGCGTGACACTCAATTTGAATTTTTATTGCTTTAAATGCAGTTTCAGGCCGAGCTGAGCACATTTTCTGACTTTGAATGTATATTCATAGGAATGAGTTGTGTGGTCAAATTAATGCTCATTTAGGCTTCAGGAGGTCAACCTGAACTAAATACGTGTTGAAATGTGTGCATAAAACCTTTGGTTTACGCGTGACACTCAATTTGAGTTTTATTTATTTTAAATGCATTTTCAGGCCGAGCTGAGCACATTTTCTGAGTTTGAATGTATCTTCATAGGAATGAGTTGTGTGATCAAATTAATTGTCATTTAGGCTTCAGGAGGTCAACCTGAACAAAATACAAGTTGAAGTGTGTGCATAAGTCCTTTGCTTTAGGCGTGACACTCAATTTGAGTTTTTATTGCTTTAAATGCATTTTCAGGCCGAGCTGAGCACGTTTTTTTGACTTTGAATGTATCTTCATAGGAATAAGTTGTGAGGTCAAAGTAATTGTCATTTAGGCTTCAGGAGGTCAACCTGAACTAAATACGTGTTGAAATGTGTATAAAACCTTTGGTTTACGCGTGACACTCAATTTGAGTTTTTATTGCTTTAAATGCATTTTCAGACCGAGCTGAGCACATTTTTTGACTTTGAATGTATCTTCATAGGAATGAGTTGTGCGGTCAAATTAATGCTCATTTAGGCTTCAGGAGGTCAACCTGAACTAAATACATGTTGAGTGTGTGCATAAGTCCTTTGGTTTTGGCGTGACACTCAATTTGAGTTTTATTGTTTAAAATGTATTTTCAGGCCGAGCTGAGCACATTTTCTGAGTTTGAATGTATCTTCATAGGAATGAGTTGTGTGGTCAAATTAATGCTCATTTGGTCATCAGGAGGTCAACCTGAACAAAATGCATGTTCAAATGTGTGCATAAAACCTTTGGTTTATGCGTGACACTCAATTTGAGTTGTATTTGTTTTAAATGCATTTTCAGGCCGAGCTGAGCACGTTTTCTGACTGTGAATGTATCATCATGTGAATGAGTTGTGTGATCAAATTAATGGTCATTTAGGCTTCAGGAGGTCAACCTGAACTAAATACATGTTGAATTGTGTGCATAAGTCCTTTGGTTTAGGCGTGACACTCAATTTGAATTTTTATTGCTTTAAATGCATTTTCAGGCTGAGCTTAGCACGTTTTTTTGACTTTGAATGTATCTTCATAGGAATAAGTTGTGAGGTCAAACTAATGCTCATTTAGTCATCAGGAAGTCATCCTGAACAAAATACATGTTGAAGTGTGTGCATAAGTCCTTTGGTTTAGGCGTGACACTCAATTTTGAATTGTATTGCTTAAAATGTATTTTCAGGCAGAGCTGAGAACGTTTTCTGAGTTTGAATGTATCTTATAGGAATGAGTTGTGTGGTTAAATTAATGCTCATTTAGGCTTCAGGGGATCATCCTGAACAAAATACATGTTGAAGTGTGTGCATAAGTCCTTTGGTTTAGGCGTGACACTCAATTTGAGTTTTATTGCTTAAAATGTATTTTCAGGCCGAGCTGAGCACATTTTCTGAGTTTGAATGTATCTTCATAGGAATGAGTTGTGTGGTCAAATTAATGCTCATTTAGGCTTCAGGAGGTTATCCTGAACTAAATACATGTTGAAGTGTGTGCATAAGTCCTTATGTGTAGGCGTGACACTCAATTTTGAGTTTTTATTGCTTTAAATGCACTTTCAGGCCGAATTGAGCACGTTTTCTGAGTTTGAATGTATCTTCATAGGAATGAGTTGTGTGGTCAAATTAATGCTGAGCTGAGCACGTTTTCTGAGTTTGAATGTATCTTCATAGGAATGAGTTGTGTGGTCAAAGTAATGCTCATTTAGGCTTCAGGAGGTTAACCTGAACTAAATATGTGTTGAAATGTGTACATAAAACCTTTGGTTTACGCGTGACACTCAATTTGAGTTTTATTTATTTTAAATGCATTTTCAGGCCGAGGTGAGCACATTTTCTGAGTTTGAATGTATCTTCATAGGAATGAGTTGTGTGGTCAAAGTAATGCTCATTTAGGCTTCAGGAGGTTAACCTGAACTAAATATGTGTTGAAATGTGTACATAAAACCTTTGGTTTACGCGTGACACTCAATTTGAGTTTTATTTATTTTAAATGCATTTTCAGGCCGAGCTGAGCACATTTTCTTACTTTGAATGTATCTTCATAGGAATGAGTTCTGTGGTCAAATTAATGCTCATTTAGGCTTTAGGGGGTCATCCAGTTGTGCGGTCAAATTAATGCTCATTTAGGCTTCAGGAGGTCAACCTGAACTAAATACATGTTGAGTGTGTGCATAAGTCCTTTGGTTTTGGCGTGACACTCAATTTGAGTTTTATTGCTTAAAATGTATTTTCAGGCCGAGCTGAGCACATTTTCTGAGTTTGAATGTATCTTCATAGGAATGAGTTGTGTGGTCAAATTAGTGATCATTTAGGCTTCAGGAGGTCAACCTGAACTAAATACATGTTGAAGTGTGTGCATAAGTCCTTTGGTTTAGGCGTGACACTCAATTTGAGTTTTTATTGCTTTAAATACATTTTCAGGCTGAGTCGAGAATGTTTTCTGAGTTTGAATGTATCTTCATAAAAATGAGTTGTGTGATCAAATTAATTGTCATTTGGGCTTCAGGAGGTCAACCTGAACAAAATACATGTTGAAGAGTGTGCATAAGTCCTTTGCTTTAGGCGTGATACTCAATTTGAGTTTTTATTGCTTTAAATGCATTTTCAGGCCGAGCTGAGCACATTTTTTGAGTTTGAATGTATCTTCATAGGAATGAGTTGTGTGGTCAAATTAATGCTCATTTAGGCTTCAGGAGGTCAACCTGAACTAAATACATGTTGAAATGTGTGCATAAGTCCTTTGGTTTAGGCGTGACACTCAATTTGAGTTTGTATTGCTTTAAATACATTTTCAGGCTGAGTCGAGAACGTTTTCTGAGTTTGAATGTATCTTCATAAAAATGAGTTGTGTGATCAAATTAATTGTCATTTGGGCTTCAGGAGGTCAACCTGAACAAAATACATGTTGAAGAGTGTGCATAAGTCCTTTGCTTTAGGCGTGATACTCAATTTGAGTTTTTATTGCTTTAAATGCATTTTCAGACTGAGCTAAACACATTTTTTTACTTTGAATGTATCTTCATAGTAATGAGTTGTGCGGTCAAATTAATGCTCATTTAGGCTTCAGGAGGTCAACCTGAACTAAATACATGTTGATTGTGTGCATAAGTCCTTTGGTTTAGGCGTGACACTCAATTTGAGTTTTATTGCTTAAAATGTATTTTCAGGCCGAGCTGAGCACATTTTCTGAGTTTGAATGTATCTTCATAGGAATGAGTTGTGCGGTCAAATTAATGCTCATTTAGGCTTCAGGAGGTCAACCTGAACAAAATGCATGTTCAAATGTGTGCATAAAACCTTTGGTTTATGCGTGACACTCAATTTGAGTTGTATTTGTTTTAAATGCATTTTCAGGCCGAGCTGAGCACGTTTTCTGACTGTGAATGTATCATCATGGGAATGAGTTGTGTGATCAAATTAATGGTCATTTAGGCTTCAGGAGGTCAACCTGAACTAAATACATGTTGATTGTGTGCATAAGTCCTTTGGTTTAGGCGTGACACTCAATTTGAGTTTTATTGCTTAAAATGTATTTTCAGGCCGAGCTGAGCACATTTTCTGAGTTTGAATGTATATTCATAGGAATGAGTTGTGTGGTCAAATTAATGCTCATTTAGGCTTCAGGAGGTCAACCTGAACTAAATACATGTTGATTATGTGCATAAGTCCTTTGGTTTAGGCGTGACACTCAATTTGAATTTTTATTGCTTTAAATGCAGTTTCAGGCCGAGCTGAGCACATTTTCTGACTTTGAATGTATATTCATAGGAATGAGTTGTGTGGTCAAATTAATGCTCATTTAGGCTTCAGGAGGTCAACCTGAACTAAATACGTGTTGAAATGTGTGCATAAAACCTTTGGTTTACGCGTGACACTCAATTTGAGTTTTATTTATTTTAAATGCATTTTCAGGCCGAGCTGAGCACATTTTCTGAGTTTGAATGTATCTTCATAGGAATGAGTTGTGCGGTCAAATTAATGCTCATTTAGGCTTCAGGAGGTCAACCTGAACTAAATACATGTTGAGTGTGTGCATAAGTCCTTTGGTTTTGGCGTGACACTCAATTTGAGTTTTATTGTTTAAAATGTATTTTCAGGCCGAGCTGAGCACATTTTCTGAGTTTGAATGTATCTTCATAGGAATGAGTTGTGTGGTCAAATTAATGCTCATTTGGTCATCAGGAGGTCAACCTGAACAAAATGCATGTTCAAATGTGTGCATAAAACCTTTGGTTTATGCGTGACACTCAATTTGAGTTGTATTTGTTTTAAATGCATTTTCAGGCCGAGCTGAGCACGTTTTCTGACTGTGAATGTATCATCATGTGAATGAGTTGTGTGATCAAATTAATGGTCATTTAGGCTTCAGGAGGTCAACCTGAACTAAATACATGTTGAATTGTGTGCATAAGTCCTTTGGTTTAGGCGTGACACTCAATTTGAATTTTTATTGCTTTAAATGCATTTTCAGGCTGAGCTTAGCACGTTTTTTTGACTTTGAATGTATCTTCATAGGAATAAGTTGTGAGGTCAAACTAATGCTCATTTAGTCATCAGGAAGTCATCCTGAACAAAATACATGTTGAAGTGTGTGCATAAGTCCTTTGGTTTAGGCGTGACACTCAATTTTGAATTTTATTGCTTAAAATATATTTTCAGGCCGAGCTGAGAACGTTTTCTGAGTTTGAATGTATCTTATAGGAATGAGTTGTGTGGTTAAATTAATGCTCATTTAGGCTTCAGGGGATCATCCTGAACAAAATACATGTTGAAGTGTGTGCATAAGTCCTTTGGTTTAGGCGTGAAACTCAATTTGAGTTTTATTGCTTAAAATGTATTTTCAGGCCGAGCTGAGCACATTTTCTGAGTTTGAATGTATCTTCATAGGAATGAGTTGTGTGGTCAAATTAATGCTCATTTAGGCTTCAGGAGGTTATCCTGAACTAAATACATGTTGAAGTGTGTGCATAAGTCCTTATGTGTAGGCGTGACACTCAATTTTGAGTTTTTATTGCTTTAAATGCACTTTCAGGCCGAATTGAGCACGTTTTCTGAGTTTGAATGTATCTTCATAGGAATGAGTTGTGTGGTCAAATTAATGCTGAGCTGAGCACGTTTTCTGAGTTTGAATGTATCTTCATAGGAATGAGTTGTGTGGTCAAAGTAATGCTCATTTAGGCTTCAGGAGGTTAACCTGAACTAAATATGTGTTGAAATGTGTACATAAAACCTTTGGTTTACGCGTGACACTCAATTTGAGTTTTATTTATTTTAAATGCATTTTCAGGCCGAGGTGAGCACATTTTCTGACTTTAAATGTATCTTCATAGGAATGAGTTGTGTGGTCAAATTAATGCTCATTTAGGCTTCAGGAGGTCAACCTGAACTAAATACGTGTTGAAATGTGTGCATAAAACCCTTGGTTTACGTGTGACACTCAATTTGAGTTTTATTTATTTTAAATGCATTTTCAGGCCGAGCTGAGCACATTTTCTTACTTTGAATGTATATTCATAGGAATGAGTTGTGTGGTCAAATTGATGCTCATTTAGGCTTCAGGAGGTCAACCTGAACTAAATACATGTTGAAGTGTGTGCATAAGTCATTTGGTTTAGGCGTTACACTCAATTAGAATTTTTATTGCTTTAAATGCATTTTCAGTCCGAGCTGAGCACGTTTTTTGATTTTGAATGTATCTTCATAGGAATGAGTTGCGTAGTCAAATTAATTGTCATTTAGGCTTCAGGAGGTCAACCTGAACTAAATACGTGTTGAAATGTGTGCATAAAACCTTTGGTTTACGCGTGACACTCAATTTGAGTTTTATTTATTTTAAATGCATTTTCAGGCCGAGCTGAGCACATTTTCTGAGTTTGAATGTATCTTCATAGGAATGAGTTGTGTGGTCAAATTAATGCTCATTTAGGCTTAAGGAGGTTATCCTGAACTAAATACATGTTGAAGTGTGTGCATAAGTCCTTATGTTTAGGCGTGACACTCAATTTTGAGATTTTATTGCTTTAAATGCACTTTCAGGCCGAATTGAGCACGTTTTCTGAGTTTGAATGTATCTTCATAGGAATGAGTTGTGTGGTCAAATTAATGCTCATTTAGGCTTCAGGAGGTCAACCTGAACAAAATGCATGTTCAAATGTGTGCATAAAACCTTTGGTTTATGCGTGACACTCAATTTGAGTTGTATTTGTTTTAAATGCATTTTTAGGCCGAGCTGAGCCCGTTTTTTGATTTTGAATGTATCTTCATAGGAATGAGTTGTGTAGTCAAATTAATTGTCATTTAGGCTTCAGGAGGTCAACCTGAACTAAATGCGTGTTGAAATGTGTGCATAAAACCTTTGGTTTACGCGTGACACTCAATTTGAGTTTTATTTATTTTAAATGCATTTTCAGGCCGAGCTGAGCCCATTTTCTGAGTTTGAATCTATCTTCAGAGGAATGAGTTGTGTGGTCAAATTAATGCTCATTTAGGTTTCAGGAGGTCAACCTGAACTAAATACATGTTGAAATGTGTGCACAAGTCCATTGGTTTAGGCGTGACACTCAATTTGAGTTTTTATTGCTTTAAATGCATTTTCAGGCCGAGCTGAGCACGTTTTATGACTTTGAATGTATCTTCATAAAAATGAGTTGTGTGATCAAATTAATTGTCATTTAGGCTTCAGGAGGCCAACCTGAACAAAATACATGTTGAAGTGTGTGCATAAGTCCTTTGCTTTAGGCGTGACACTCAATTTGAGTTTTTATTGCTTTAAATGCATTTTCAGACCGAGCTGAGCACATTTTTTGACTTTGAATGTATCTTCATAGGAATTAGTTTTGCGGTCAAATTAATGCTCATTTAGGCTTCAGGAGGTCAACCTGAACTAAATACATGTTGACTGTATGCATAAGTCCTTTGGTTTTGGCGTGACACTCAATTTGAGTATTATTGCTTAAAATGTATTTTCAGGCCGAGTTGAGCACATTTTCTGAGTTTGAATGTATCTTCATAAAAATGAGTTGTGTGATCAAATTAATTGTCATTTAGGCTTCAGGAGGTCAACCTGAACAAAATGCATGTTCAAATGTGTGCATAAAACCTTTGGTTTATGCGTGACACTCAATTTGAGTTGTATTTGTTTTAAATGCATTTTCAGGCCAAGCTGAGCACGTTTTCTGAGTTTGAATGTATCTTATAGGAATGAGTTGTGTGGTTAAATTAATGCTCATTTAGGCTTCAGGGGATCATCCTGAACAAAATACATGTTGAAGTGTGCGCATAAGTCCTTTGCTTTAGGCGTGACACTCAATTTGAGTTTTTATTGCTTAAAATGCATTTTCAGACCGAGTTGAGCACATTTTCTGAGTTTGAATGCATCTTCATAGGAATGAGTTGTGTGGTCAAATTAATTGTCATTTAGGCTTCAGGAGGTCAACCTGAACTAAATACGTGTTGAAATGTGTGCATAAAACCTTTGGTTTACGCGTGACACTCAATTTGATTTTTATTTATTTTAAATGCATTTTCAGGCCGAGCTGAGCACATTTTCTGAGTTTGAATGTATCTTCATAGGAATGAGTTGTGTGGTCAAATTAATGCTCATTTAGGCTTCAGGAGGTTATTCTGAACTAAATACTTGTTGAAGTGTGTGCATAAGTCCTTATGTTTAGGCGTGACACTCAATTTTGAGTTTTTATTGCTTTAAATGCACTTTCAGGCCGAATTGAGCACGTTTTCTGAGTTCTAATGTATCTTCATAGGAATGAGTTGTGTGGTCAAATTAATGCTCATTTAGGCTTCAGGAGGTCAACCTGAACTAAATACATGTTTAGTGTGTGCATAAGTCCTTTGGTTTAGGCGTGACACTCAATTTGAGTTTTATTGCTTAAAATGTATTTTCAGGCCGAGCTGAGCACGTTTTCTGAGTTTGAATGTATCTTCTTAGGAATGAGTTGTGTGGTCAAATTAGTGATCATTTAGGCTTCAGGAGGTCAATCTGAACAAAATGCACGTTCAAATGTGTGCATAAAACCTTTGGTTTATGCGTGACACTCAATTTGAGTTTTATTTATTTTAAATGCATTTTTAGGCCGAGCTGAGCACATTTTCTGATTTTGAATGTATCTTCATAGGAATGAGTTGTGTGGTCAAATTAATGCTCATTTAGTCATCAGGAGGTCAACCTGAACAAAATGCACGTTCAAATGTGTGCATAAAACCTTTGGTTTATGCGTGACACTCAATTTGAGTTTTATTGCTTTAAATGCATTTTCAGGCCGAGTTGAGCGCGTTTCTGACTTTGAATGTATCTTCATAGGAATGAGTTGTGTAGTCAAATTAATGCTCATTTAGGCTTCAGGACGTCAACCTGAACAGAATACATGTTGAAGTGTGTGCATAAGTCCTTTGGTTTAGGCGTGACACTCAATTTGAATTTTTATTGCTTTAAATGCATTTTAAGGCCGAGCTGAGCACGTTTTTTTGACTTTGAATGTATCTTCATAGGAATAAGTTGTGAGGTCAAAGTAATTGTCATTTAGGCTTCAGGAGGTCAAACTGAACTAAATACGTGTTGAAATGTGTGCATAAAACCTTTGGTTTACGCGTGACACTCAATTTGAGTTTTATTTATTTTAAATGCATTTTCAGGCCGAGCTGAGCACATTTTTTGAGTTTGAATTTATCTTCATAGGAATGAGTTGTGTGGTCAAATTAATGCTCATTTAGGCTTCAGGAGGTCAACCTGAACTAAATACATGTTGAAATGTGTGCATAAGTCATTGGTTTAGGCATGACACTCAATTTGAGTTTTTATTGCTTTAAATGCATTTTCAGGCTGAGTCGAGCACGTTTTCTGAGTTTGAATGTATCTTCATAAAAATGAGTTGTGTGATCAAATTAATTGTCATTTGGGCTTCAGGAGGTCAACCTGAACAAAATACATGTTGAAGAGTGTGCATAAGTCCTTTGCTTTAGGCGTGATACTCAATTTGAGTTTTTATTGCTTTAAATGCATTTTCAGGCTGAGCTGAGCACGTTTTCTGAGTTTGAATGTATCTTCATAAAAATGAGTTGTGCGGTCAAATTAATGCTCATTTAGGCTTCTGGAGGTCAACCTGAACTAAATACATGTTGATTGTGTGCATAAGTCCTTTGGTTTAGGCGTGACACTCAATTTGAGTTTTATTGCTTAAAATGTATTTTCAGGCCGAGCTGAGCACATTTTCTGAGTTTGAATGTATCTTCATAGGAATGAGTTGTGTTGTCAAATTAATGCTCAGCTGAGCATGTTTTCTGACTTTGAATGTATCTTTATAGGAATGAGTTGTGTGGTCAAATTAAGGCTCATTTAGTCATCAGGAGGTCAACCTGAACAAAATGCACGTTCAAATGTGTGCATAAATCCTTTGGTTTATGCGTGACACTCAATTTGAGTTTTATTTATTTTAAATGCATTTTTAGGCCGAGCTGAGCACATTTTCTGATTTTGAATGTATCTTCATAGGAATGAGTTGTGTGGTAAAATTAATGCTCATTTAGGTTTCAGGAGGACAACCTGAACTAAATACATGTTGAAATGTGTGCATAAGTCCTTATGTTTAGGCGTGACACTCAATTTTGAGTTTTTATTGTTTTAAATGCACTTTCAGGCCGAATTGAGCACGTTTTGTGAGTTTGAATGTATCTTCATAGGAATGAGTTGTGTGGTCAAATTAATGCTCATTTAGGCTTCAGGAGGTCAACCTGAACTAAATACATGTTGAAATGTGTGCACAAGTCCTTTGGTTTAGGCGTGACACTCCATTTGACTTTTTATTGCTAAAAATTCATTTTCAGGCCGAGCTGAGCACGTTTTATGACTTTGAATGTATCTTCTTAAAAATGAGTTGTGTGATCAAATTAATTGTCATTTAGGCTTCAGGAGGTCAACCTGAACTAAATACATGTTGAAATGTGTGCGTAAGTCCTTTGCTTTAGGCGTGACACTCAATTTGAGTTTTTATTGCTTTAAATGCATTTTCAGACCGAGCTAATCACATTTTTTGACTTTGAATGTATCTTCATAGGAATGAGTTGTGCAGTCAAATTAATGCTCATTTAGTCATCAGGAGGTCAACCTGAACAAAATGCATGTTCAAATGTGTGCATAAAACCTTTGGTTTATGCGTGACACTCAATTTGAGTTGTATTTGTTTTAAATGCATTTTCAGGCCGAGCTGAGCACGTTTTCTGAGTTTGAATGTATCTTATAGGAATGAGTTGTGTGGTTAAATTAATGCTCATTTAGGCTTCAGGGGATCATCCTGAACAAAATACATGTTGAAGTGTGCGCATAAGTCCTTTGCTTTAGGTGTGATACTCAATTTGAGTTTTTATTGCTTTAAATGCATTTTCAGACCGAGCTAAACACATTTTTTGACTTTGAATGCATCTTCATAGGAATGAGTTGTGTGCTCAAATTAATTGTCATTTAGGCTTCAGGAGGTCAACCTGAACTAAATACGTGTTGAAATGTGTGCATAAAACCTTTGGTTTACGCGTGACACTCAATTTGATTTTTATTTATTTTAAATGCATTTTCAGGCCGAGCTGAGCACATTTTCTGAGTTTGAATGTATCTTAATAGGAATGAGTTGTGTGGTCAAATTAATGCTCATTTAGGCTTCAGGAGGTTATCCTGAACTAAATACTTGTTGAAGTGTGTGCATAAGTCCTTATGTTTAGGCGTGACACTCAATTTTGAGTTTTTATTGCTTTAAATGCACTTTCAGGCCGAATTGAGCACGTTTTCTGAGTTTGAATGTATCTTCATACGAATGAGTTGTGTGGTCAAATTAATGCTCATTTAGGCTTCAGGAGGTCAACCTGAACTAAATACATGTTGAAATGTGTGCACAAGTTCTTTGGTTTAGGCGTGACACTCAATTTGAGTTTTTATTGCTTAAAATTCATTTTCAGGCCGAGCTGAGCACGTTTTATGACTTTGAATGTATCTTCATAAAAATGAGTTGTGTGATCAAATTAATTGTCATTTAGGCTTCAGGAGGTCAACCTGAACTAAATACATGTTGAAATGTGTGCGTAAGTCCTTTGGTTTAGGCGTGACACTCAATTTGAGTTTTTATTGCTTTAAATGCATTTTCAGACCGAGCTAAGCACATTTTTTGACTTTGAATGTATCTTCATAGGAATGAGTTGTGCAGTCAAATTAATGCTCATTTAGGCTTCAGGAGGTCAACCTGAACTAAATACATGTTGAGTGTGTGCATAAGTCCTTTGGTTTAGGTGTGACACTCAATTTGAGGTTTATTGCTTTAAATGTATTTTCAGACCGAGCTGAGGACATTTTCTGAGTTTGAATGTATCTTCATAGGAATGAGTTGTGTGGTCAAATTAATGCTGAGCTGAGCACGTTTTCTGACTTTGAGTATATCTTTATAGGAATGAGTTGTGTGGTCAAATTAATGCTCATTTAGTCATCGGGAGGTCAACCTGAACAAAATGCATGTTCAAATGTGTGCATAAAACCTTTGGTTTATGTGTGACACTCAATTTGAGTTGTATTTGTTTTAAATGCATTTTTAGGCCGAGCTGAGCCCGTTTTTTGATTTTGAATGTATCTTCATAGGAATGAGTTGTGTAGTCAAATTAATTGTCATTTAGGCTTCAGGAGGTCAACCTGAACTAAATGCGTGTTGAAATGTGTGCATAAAACCTTTGGTTTACGCGTGACACTCAATTTGAGTTTTATTTATTTTAAATGCATTTTCAGGCCGAGCTGAGCCCATTTTCTGAGTTTGAATGTATCTTCAGAGGAATGAGTTGTGTGGTCAAATTAATGCTCATTTAGGTTTCAGGAGGTCAACCTGAACTAAATACATGTTGAAATTTGTGCACAAGTCCATTGGTTTAGGCGTGACACTCAATTTGAGTTTTTATTGCTTTAAATGCATTTTCAGGCCGAGCTGAGCACGTTTTATGACTTTGAATGTATCTTCATAAAAATGAGTTGTGTGATCAAATTAATTGTCATTTAGGCTTCAGGAGGTCAACCTGAACAAAATACATGTTGAAGTGTGTGCATAAGTCCTTTGCTTTAGGCGTGACACTCAATTTGAGTTTTTATTGCTTTAAATGCATTTTCAGACCGAGCTGAGCACATTTTTTGACTTTGAATGTATCTTCATAGGAATGAGTTTTGCGGTCAAATTAATGCTCATTTAGGCTTCAGGAGGTCAACCTGAACTAAATACATGTTGACTGTATGCATAAGTCCTTTGGTTTTGGCGTGACACTCAATTTGAGTTTTATTGCTTAAAATGTATTTTCAGGCCGAGCTGAGCACATTTTCTGAGTTTGAATGTATCTTCATAGGAATGAGTTGTATGGTCAAATTAATGCTGAGCTGAGCACGTTTTCTGACTTTGAATGTATCTTTATAGGAATGAGTTGTGTGGTCAAATTAATGCTCATTTAGTCATCAGGAGGTCAACCTGAACAAAATGCATGTTCAAATGTGTGCATAAAACCTTTGGTTTATGCGTGACACTCAATTTGAGTTGTATTTGTTTTAAATGCATTTTCAGGCCGAGCTGAGCACGTTTTCTGAGTTTGAATGTATCTTATAGGAATGAGTTGTGTGGTTAAATTAATGCTCATTTAGGCTTCAGGGGATCATCCTGAACAAAATACATGTTGAAGTGTGCGCATAAGTCCTTTGCTTTAGGCGTGACACTCAATTTGAGTTTTTATTGCTTAAAATGCATTTTCAGACCGAGTTGAGCACATTTTCTGAGTTTGAATTCATCTTCATAGGAATGAGTTGTGTGCTCAAATTAATTGTCATTTAGGCTTCAGGAGGTCAACCTGAACTAAATACGTGTTGAAATGTGTGCATAAAACCTTTGGTTTACGCGTGACACTCAATTTGAGTTTTATTTATTTTAAATGCATTTTCAGGCCGAGCTGAGCCCATTTTCTGAGTTTGAATGTATCTTCAGAGGAATGAGTTGTGTGGTCAAATTAATGCTCATTTAGGTTTCAGGAGGTCAACCTGAACTAAATACATGTTGAAATGTGTGCACAAGTCCATTGGTTTAGGCGTGACACTCAATTTGAGTTTTTATTGCTTTAAATGCATTTTCAGGCCGAGCTGAGCACGTTTTATGACTTTGAATGTATCTTCATAAAAATGAGTTGTGTGATCAAATTAATTGTCACTTAGGCTTCAGGAGGCCAACCTGAAAAAAATAACTGTTGAAGTGTGTGCATAAGTCCTTTGCTTTAGGCGTGACACTCAATTTGTGTTTTTATTGCTTTAAATGCATTTTCAGACCGAGCTGAGCACATTTTTTGACTTTGAATGTATCTTCATAGGTATGAGTTTTGCGGTCAAATTAATGCTCATTTAGGCTTCAGGAGGTCAACCTGAACTAAATACATGTTGACTGTATGCATAAGTCCTTTGGTTTTGGCGTGACACTCAATTTGAGTTTTATTGCTTAAAATGTATTTTCAGGCCGAGCTGAGCACATTTTCTGAGTTTGAATGTATCTTCATAAAAATGAGTTGTGTGATCAAATTAAATGTCATCTAGGCTTCAGGAGGTCAACCTGAACAAAATGCATGTTCAAATGTGTGCATAAAACCTTTGGTTTATGCGTGACACTCAATTTGAATTGTATTTGTTTTAAATGCATTTTCAGGCCGAGCTGAGAACGTTTTCTGAGTTTGAATGAATCTTATAGGAATGAGTTGTGTGGTTAAATTAATGCTCATTTAGGCTTCAGGGGATCATCCTGAACAAAATACATGTTGAAGTGTGCGCATAAGTCCTTTGCTTTAGGCGTGACACTCAATTTGAGTTTTTATTGCTTAAAATGCATTTTCAGACCGAGTTGAGCACATTTTCTGAGTTTGAATGCATCTTCATAGGAATGAGTTGTGTGGTCAAATTAATTGTCATTTAGGCTTCAGGAGGTCAACCTGAACTAAATACGTGTTGAAATGTGTGCATAAAACCTTTGGTTTACGCGTGACACTCAATTTGATTTTTATTTATTTTAAATGCATTTTCAGGCCGAGCTGAGCACATTTTCTGAGTTTGAATGTATCTTCATAGGAATGAGTTGTGTGGTCAAATTAATGCTCATTTAGGTTTCAGGAGGTTATCCTGAACTAAATACTTGTTGAAGTGTGTGCATAAGTCCTTATGTTTAGGCGTGACACTCAATTTTAGTTTTTATTGCTTTAAATGCACTTTCAGGCCGAATTGAGCACGTTTTCTGAGTTTGAATGTATCTTCATAGGAATGAGTTGTGTGGTCAAATTAATGCTCATTTAGGCTTCAGGAGGTCAACCTGAACTAAATACATGTTTAGTGTGTGCATAAGTCCTTTGGTTTAGGCGTGACACTCAATTTGAGTTTTATTGCTTAAAATGTATTTTCAGGCCGAGCTGAGCACGTTTTATGACTTTGAATGTATCTTCATAAAAATGAGTTGTGTGATCAAATTAATTGTCACTTAGGCTTCAGGAGGCCAACCTGAAAAAAATACATGTTGAAGTGTGTGCATAAGTCCTTTGCTTTAGGCGTGACACTCAATTTGTGTTTTTATTGCTTTAAATGCATTTTCAGACCGAGCTGAGCACATTTTTTGACTTTGAATGTATCTTCATAGGTATGAGTTTTGCGGTCAAATTAATGCTCATTTAGGCTTCAGGAGGTCAACCTGAACTAAATACATGTTGACTGTATGCATAAGTCCTTTGGTTTTGGCGTGACACTCAATTTGAGTTTTATTGCTTAAAATGTATTTTCAGGCCGAGCTGAGCACATTTTCTGAGTTTGAATGTATCTTCATAAAAATGAGTTGTGTGATCAAATTAAATGTCATTTAGGCTTCAGGAGGTCAACCTGAACAAAATGCATGTTCAAATGTGTGCATAAAACCTTTGGTTTATGCGTGACACTCAATTTGAGTTGTATTTGTTTTAAATGCATTTTCAGGCCGAGCTGAGAACGTTTTCTGAGTTTGAATGAATCTTATAGGAATGAGTTGTGTGGTTAAATTAATGCTCATTTAGGCTTCAGGGGATCATCCTGAACAAAATACATGTTGAAGTGTGCGCATAAGTCCTTTGCTTTAGGCGTGACACTCAATTTGAGTTTTTATTGCTTAAAATGCATTTTCAGACCGAGTTGAGCACATTTTCTGAGTTTGAATGCATCTTCATAGGAATGAGTTGTGTGGTCAGATTAATTGTCATTTAGGCTTCAGGAGGTCAACCTGAACTAAATACGTGTTGAAATGTGTGCATAAAACCTTTGGTTTACGCGTGACACTCAATTTGATTTTTATTTATTTTAAATGCATTTTCAGGCCGAGCTGAGCACATTTTCTGAGTTTGAATGTATCTTCATAGGAATTAGTTGTGTGGTCAAATTAATGCTCATTTAGGCTTCAGGAGGTTATCCTGAACTAAATACGTGTTGAAGTGGGTGCATAAGTCCTTATGTTTGGGCGTGACACTCAATTTTGAGTTTTTATTGCTTTAAATGCACTTTCAGGCCGAATTGAGCACGTTTTCTGAGTTTGAATGTATCTTCATAGGAATGAGTTGTGTGGTCAAATTAATGCTCATTTAGGCTTCAGGAGGTCAACCTGAACTAAATACATGTTTAGTGTGTGCATAAGTCCTTTGGTTTAGGCGTGACACTCAATTTGAGTTTTATTGCTTAAAATGTATTTTCAGGCCGAGCTGAGCACATTTTCTGAGTTTGAATGTATCTTCTTAGGAATGAGTTGTGTGGTCAAATTAGTGATCATTTAGGCTTCAGGAGGTCAACCTGAACTAAATACATGTTGAAATGTGTGCACAAGTCCTTTGGTTTAGGCGTGACACTCAATTTGAGTTTTTATAGCTTTAAATGCATTTTCAGGCCGAGCTGAGCACGTTTTATCACTTTGAATGTATCTTCATAAAAATGAGTTGTGTGATCAAATTAATTGTCATTTAGGCTTCAGGAGGTCAACCTGAACAAAATACATGTTGAAGTGTGTGCATAAGTCCTGTGCTTTAGGCGTGACACTCAATTTCAGTTTTTATTGCTTTAAATGCATTTTCAGGCCGAGTTGAGCGCGTTTCTGACTTTGAATGTATCTTCATAGGAATGAGTTGTGTAGTCAAATTAATGCTCATTTAGGCTTCAGGACGTCAACCTGAACAGAATACATGTTGAAGTGTGTGCATAAGTCCTTTGGTTTAGGCGTGACACTCAATTTGAATTTTTATTGCTTTAAATGCATTTTCAGGCCGAGCTGAGCACGTTTTTTTGACTTTGAATGTACCTTCATAGGAATAAGTTGTGAGGTCAAAGTAATTGTCATTTAGGCTTCAGGAGGTCAACCTGAACTAAATACGTGTTGAAATGTGTGCATAAGTCATTGGTTTAGGCATGACACTCAATTTGAGTTTTTATTGCTTTAAATGCATTTTCAGGCTGAGTCGAGCACGTTTTCTGAGTTTCAATGTATCTTCATAAAAATGAGTTGTGTGATCAAATTAATTGTCAATTGGGCTTCAGGAGGTCAACCTGAACAAAATACATGTTGAAGAGTGTGCATAAGTCCTTTGCTTTAGGCGTGATACTCAATTTGAGTTTTTATTGCTTTAAATGCATTTTCAGGCTGAGTCGAGCACGTTTTCTGAGTTTGAATGTATCTTCATAAAAATGAGTTGTGCGGTCAAATTAATGCTCATTTAGGCTTCAGGAGGTCAACCTGAACTAAATACATGTTGATTGTGTGCATAAGTCCTTTGGTTTAGGCGTGACACTCAATTTGAGTTTTATTGCTTAAAATGTATTTTCAGGCCGAGCTGAGCACATTTTCTGAGTTTGAATGTATCTTCATAGGAATGAGTTGTGTGGTCAAATTAATGCTCATTTAGTCATCAGGAGGTCAACCTGAACAAAATGCACGTTCAAATGTGTGCATAAAACCTTTGGTTTATGCGTGACACTCAATTTGAGTTTTATTTATTTTAAATGCATTTTTAGGCCGAGCTGAGCACATTTTCTGAGTTTGAATGTATCTTAATAGCAATGAGTTGTGTGGTAAAATTAATGCTCATTTAGGCTTCAGGAGGTCAACCTGAACTAAATACATGTTGAAATGTGTGCGTAAGTCCTTTGGTTTAGGCGTGACACTCAATTTGAGTTTTTATTGCTTTAAATGCATTTTCAGACCGAGCTGAGCACATTTTTTGACTTTGAATGTATCTTCATAGGAATGAGTTGTGCGGTCAAATTAATGCTCATTTAGGCTTCAGGAGGTCAACCTGAACTAAATACATGTTGAGTGTGTGCATAAGTCCTTTGGTTTAGGTGTGACACTCAATTTGAGGTTTATTGCTTTAAATGTATTTTCAGGCCGAGCTGAGCACATTTTCTGAGTTTGAATGTATCTTCATAGGAATGAGTTGTGTGGTCAAATTAATGCTGAGCTGAGCATGTTTTCTGACTTTGAATGTATCTTCATAGGAATGAGTTGTGTGGTCAAATTAATGCTCATTTAGTCATCAGGAGGTCAACCTGAACTAAATGCGTGTTGAAATGTGTGCATAAAACCTTTGGTTTACACGTGACACTCAATTTGAGTTTTATTTATTTTAAATGCATTTTCAGGCCGAGCTGAGCACATTTTCTGAGTTTGAATGTATATTCATAGGAATGAGTTGTGTGGTCAAATTAATGCTCATTTAGGCTTCAGGAGGTCAACCTGAACTAAATACATGTTGAAATGTGTGCGCAAGTCCTTTGGTTTAGGCGTGACACTCAATTTGAGTTTTTATTGCTTTAAATGCATTTTCAGGCCGAGCTGAGCACGTTTTATGACTTTGAATGTATCTTCATAAAAATGAGTTGTGTGATCAAATTAATTGTCATTTAGGCTTCAGGAGGTCAACCTGAACAAAATACATGTTGAAGTGTGTGCATAACTCCTTTGCTTTAGGCGTGACAGTCAATTTGAGTTTTTATTGCTTTAAATGCATTTTCAGACCGAGCTGAGCACATTTTTTTACTTTGAATGTATCTTCATAGGAATGAGTTTTGCGGTCAAATTAATGCTCATTTAGGCTTCAGGAGGTCAACCTGAACTAAATACATGTTGAGTGTGTGCATAAGTCCTTTGGTTTTGGCGTGACACTCAATTTGAGTTTTATTGCTTAAAATGTATTTTCAGGCCGAGCTGAGCACATTTTCTAAGTTTGAATGTATCTTCATAGGAATGAGTTGTGCGGTCATATTAATGCTCATTTAGGCTTCAGGAGGTCAACCTGAACTAAATACATGTTGAAATGTGTGCGTAAGTCGTTTGGTTTAGGCGTGACACTCAATTTGAGTTTTTATTGCTTTAAATGCATTTTCAGACCGAGCTGAGCACATTTTTTGACTTTGAATGTATCTTCATAGGAATGAGTTGTGCGGTCAAATTAATGCTCATTTAGGCTTCAGGAGGTCAACCTGAACTAAATACATGTTGAGTGTGTGCATAAGTCCTTTGGTTTAGGTGTGACACTCAATTTGAGGTTTATTGCTTTAAATGTATTTTCAGGCCGAGCTGAGCACATTTTCTGAGTTTGAATGTATCTTCATAGGAATAAGTTGTGTGGTCAAATTAATGCTGAGCTGAGCACGTTTTCTGACTTTGAATGTATCTTTATAGGAATGAGTTGTGTGGTCAAATTAATGCTCATTTAGTCATCAGGAGGTCAACCTGAACAAAATGCATGTTCAAATGTGTGCATAAAACCTTTGGTTTATGCGTGACACTCAATTTGAGTTGTATTTGTTTTAAATGCTTTTTCAGGCCGAGCTGAGCACGTTTTTTGATTTTGAATGTATCTTCATAGGAATGAGTTGTGTAGTCAAATTAATTGTCATTTAGGCTTCAGGAGGTCAACCTGAACTAAATGCGTGTTGAAATGTGTGCATATAACCTTTGGTTTAAGCGTGACACTCAATTTGAGTTTTATTTATTTTAAATGCACTTTCAGGCCGAATTGAGCACGTTTTCTGAGTTTGAATGTATCTTCATAGGAATGAGTTGTGTGGTCAAATTAATGCTCATTTAGGCTTCAGGAGGTTATCCTGAACTAAATACATGTTGAAATGTGTGCACAAGTCCTTTGGTTTAGGCGTGACACTCAATTTTGAGTTTTTATAGCTTTAAATGCACTTTCAGGCCGAATTGAGCACGTTTTCTGAGTTTGAATGTATCTTCATAGGAATGAGTTGTGTGGTCAAATTAATGCTCATTTAGGCTTCAGGAGGTCAACCTGAACTAAATACATGTTTAAATGTATGCACAAGTCCATAGGTTTAGGTGTGACACTCAATTTGAGTTTTTATTGCTTTAAATGCATTTTCAGGCCGAGCTGAGCACGTTTTATGACTTTGAATGTATCTTCATAAAAATGAGTTGTGTGATCAAATTAATTGTCATTTAGGCTTCAGGAGGTCAACCTGAACAAAATACATGTTGAAGTGTGTCCATAAGTCCTTTGCTTTAGGCGTGACACTCAATTTGAGTTTTTATTGCTTTAAATGCATTTTCAGACCGAGCTGAGCACATTTTTTGACTTTGAATGTATCTTCATAGGAATGAGTTGTGCGGTCAAATTAATGCTCATTTAGGCTTCAGGAGGTCAACCTGAACTAAATACATGTTGAGTGTGTGCATAAGTCCTTTGGTTTAGGTGTGACACTCAATTTGAGGTTTATTGCTTTAAATGTATTTTCAGGCCGAGCTGAGCACATTTTCTGAGTTTGAATGTATCTTCATAGGAATGAGTTGTGTGGTCAAATTAATGCTGAGCTGAGCACGTTTTCTGACTTTGAATGTATCTTTATAGGAATGAGTTGTGTGGTTTAATTAATGCTCATTTAGGCTTCAGGGGGATCATCCTGAACAAAATACATGTTGAAGTGTGCGCATAAGTCCTTTGGTTTAGACGTGACACTCAATTTGAGTTTTTATTGCTTTAAATACACTTTCAGGCTGAGCTGAGCACGTTTTCTGACTTTGAATGTGTCTTTATAGGAATGAGTTGTGTGGTCAAATTAATGCTCATTTAGTCATCAGGAGGTCAACCTGAACAAAATGCATGTTCAAATGTGTGCATAAGTCCTTTGGTTTAGGCGTGACACTCAATTTGAGTTTTATTGCTTTAAATTCATTTTCGTGCCGAGCTGAGCACGTTTTCTGACTTTGAATGTATCTTCATAGGAATGAGTTCTGTGGTCAAATTAATGCTCATTTAGGTTTCAGGAGGTCAACCTGAACAAAATATTTGTTGAAGTGTGTGCTTCTTCCTTTGGTTTAGGCGTGACCCTCAATTTGAGTTTTATTGCTTTGAATGCATTTTCAGGCCGAGCTGAGCACGTTTTCTGACTTTGAATGTTTCTTCATAGGTTTGAGTTGTGTGATCAAATTAATGCTTATTTAGGCTTCAGGGGATCATCCTGAACAAAATACATTTTGAAGTGTGCGCATAAGTCCTTTGCTTTAGGCGTGACACTCAATTTGAGTTTTTTTGCTTTAAATGCATTTTCAGACCGAGCTGAGCACGTTTTCTGAGTTTGAATGTATTTTCATAGGAATGAGTTGTGTGGTTTAATTAATAATCATTTAGGCTTCAGGGGATCATCCTGAACTAAATACATGTTGAAGTGTGTGCATAAGTCGTTTGGTTTAGGCGTGACACTCAATTTGAGTTTTTATTGCTTTAAATGCATTTTCAGGCCGAGGGTTAGGGTTAGGGTTAGGGTTAGGGTTAGGGTTAGGGTTAGGGTTAGGGTTAGGGTTAGGGTTAGGGTTAGGGTTAGGGTTAGGGTTAGGGTTAGGGTTAGGGTTAGGGTTAGGGTTAGGGTTAGGGTTAGGGTTAGGGTTAGGGTTAGGGTTAGGGTTAGGGTTAGGGTTAGGGTTAGGGTTAGGGTTAGGGTTAGGGTTAGGGTTAGGGTTAGGGTTAGGGTTAGGGTTAGGGTTAGGGTTAGGGTTAGGGTTAGGGTTAGGGTTAGGGTTAGGGTTAGGGTTAGGGTTAGGGTTAGGGTTAGGGTTAGGGTTAGGGTTAGGGTTAGGGTTAGGGTTAGGGTTAGGGTTAGGGTTAGGGTTAGGGTTAGGGTTAGGGTTAGGGTTAGGGTTAGGGTTAGGGTTAGGGTTAGGGTTAGGGTTAGGGTTAGGGTTAGGGTTAGGGTTAGGGTTAGGGTTAGGGTTAGGGTTAGGGTTAGGGTTAGGGTTAGGGTTAGGGTTAGGGTTAGGGTTAGGGTTAGGGTTAGGGTTAGGGTTAGGGTTAGGGTTAGGGTTAGGGTTAGGGTTAGGGTTAGGGTTAGGGTTAGGGTTAGGGTTAGGGTTAGGGTTAGGGTTAGGGTTAGGGTTAGGGTTAGGGTTAGGGTTAGGGTTAGGGTTAGGGTTAGGGTTAGGGTTAGGGTTAGGGTTAGGGTTAGGGTTAGGGTTAGGGTTAGGGTTAGGGTTAGGGTTAGGGTTAGGGTTAGGGTTAGGGTTAGGGTTAGGGTTAGGGTTAGGGTTAGGGTTAGGGTTAGGGTTAGGGTTAGGGTTAGGGTTAGGGTTAGGGTTAGGGTTAGGGTTAGGGTTAGGGTTAGGGTTAGGGTTAGGGTTAGGGTTAGGGTTAGGGTTAGGGTTAGGGTTAGGGTTAGGGTTAGGGTTAGGGTTAGGGTTAGGGTTAGGGTTAGGGTTAGGGTTAGGGTTAGGGTTAGGGTTAGGGTTAGGGTTAGGGTTAGGGTTAGGGTTAGGGTTAGGGTTAGGGTTAGGGTTAGGGTTAGGGTTAGGGTTAGGGTTAGGGTTAGGGTTAGGGTTAGGGTTAGGGTTAGGGTTAGGGTTAGGGTTAGGGTTAGGGTTAGGGTTAGGGTTAGGGTTAGGGTTAGGGTTAGGGTTAGGGTTAGGGTTAGGGTTAGGGTTAGGGTTAGGGTTAGGGTTAGGGTTAGGGTTAGGGTTAGGGTTAGGGTTAGGGTTAGGGTTAGGGTTAGGGTTAGGGTTAGGGTTAGGGTTAGGGTTAGGGTTAGGGTTAGGGTTAGGGTTAGGGTTAGGGTTAGGGTTAGGGTTAGGGTTAGGGTTAGGGTTAGGGTTAGGGTTAGGGTTAGGGTTAGGGTTAGGGTTAGGGTTAGGGTTAGGGTTAGGGTTAGGGTTAGGGTTAGGGTTAGGGTTAGGGTTAGGGTTAGGGTTAGGGTTAGGGTTAGGGTTAGGGTTAGGGTTAGGGTTAGGGTTAGGGTTAGGGTTAGGGTTAGGGTTAGGGTTAGGGTTAGGGTTAGGGTTAGGGTTAGGGTTAGGGTTAGGGTTAGGGTTAGGGTTAGGGTTAGGGTTAGGGTTAGGGTTAGGGTTAGGGTTAGGGTTAGGGTTAGGGTTAGGGTTAGGGTTAGGGTTAGGGTTAGGGTTAGGGTTAGGGTTAGGGTTAGGGTTAGGGTTAGGGTTAGGGTTAGGGTTAGGGTTAGGGTTAGGGTTAGGGTTAGGGTTAGGGTTAGGGTTAGGGTTAGGGTTAGGGTTAGGGTTAGGGTTAGGGTTAGGGTTAGGGTTAGGGTTAGGGTTAGGGTTAGGGTTAGGGTTAGGGTTAGGGTTAGGGTTAGGGTTAGGGTTAGGGTTAGGGTTAGGGTTAGGGTTAGGGTTAGGGTTAGGGTTAGGGTTAGGGTTAGGGTTAGGGTTAGGGTTAGGGTTAGGGTTAGGGTTAGGGTTAGGGTTAGGGTTAGGGTTAGGGTTAGGGTTAGGGTTAGGGTTAGGGTTAGGGTTAGGGTTAGGGTTAGGGTTAGGGTTAGGGTTAGGGTTAGGGTTAGGGTTAGGGTTAGGGTTAGGGTTAGGGTTAGGGTTAGGGTTAGGGTTAGGGTTAGGGTTAGGGTTAGGGTTAGGGTTAGGGTTAGGGTTAGGGTTAGGGTTAGGGTTAGGGTTAGGGTTAGGGTTAGGGTTAGGGTTAGGGTTAGGGTTAGGGTTAGGGTTAGGGTTAGGGTTAGGGTTAGGGTTAGGGTTAGGGTTAGGGTTAGGGTTAGGGTTAGGGTTAGGGTTAGGGTTAGGGTTAGGGTTAGGGTTAGGGTTAGGGTTAGGGTTAGGGTTAGGGTTAGGGTTAGGGTTAGGGTTAGGGTTAGGGTTAGGGTTAGGGTTAGGGTTAGGGTTAGGGTTAGGGTTAGGGTTAGGGTTAGGGTTAGGGTTAGGGTTAGGGTTAGGGTTAGGGTTAGGGTTAGGGTTAGGGTTAGGGTTAGGGTTAGGGTTAGGGTTAGGGTTAGGGTTAGGGTTAGGGTTAGGGTTAGGGTTAGGGTTAGGGTTAGGGTTAGGGTTAGGGTTAGGGTTAGGGTTAGGGTTAGGGTTAGGGTTAGGGTTAGGGTTAGGGTTAGGGTTAGGGTTAGGGTTAGGGTTAGGGTTAGGGTTAGGGTTAGGGTTAGGGTTAGGGTTAGGGTTAGGGTTAGGGTTAGGGTTAGGGTTAGGGTTAGGGTTAGGGTTAGGGTTAGGGTTAGGGTTAGGGTTAGGGTTAGGGTTAGGGTTAGGGTTAGGGTTAGGGTTAGGGTTAGGGTTAGGGTTAGGGTTAGGGTTAGGGTTAGGGTTAGGGTTAGGGTTAGGGTTAGGGTTAGGGTTAGGGTTAGGGTTAGGGTTAGGGTTAGGGTTAGGGTTAGGGTTAGGGTTAGGGTTAGGGTTAGGGTTAGGGTTAGGGTTAGGGTTAGGGTTAGGGTTAGGGTTAGGGTTAGGGTTAGGGTTAGGGTTAGGGTTAGGGTTAGGGTTAGGGTTAGGGTTAGGGTTAGGGTTAGGGTTAGGGTTAGGGTTAGGGTTAGGGTTAGGGTTAGGGTTAGGGTTAGGGTTAGGGTTAGGGTTAGGGTTAGGGTTAGGGTTAGGGTTAGGGTTAGGGTTAGGGTTAGGGTTAGGGTTAGGGTTAGGGTTAGGGTTAGGGTTAGGGTTAGGGTTAGGGTTAGGGTTAGGGTTAGGGTTAGGGTTAGGGTTAGGGTTAGGGTTAGGGTTAGGGTTAGGGTTAGGGTTAGGGTTAGGGTTAGGGTTAGGGTTAGGGTTAGGGTTAGGGTTAGGGTTAGGGTTAGGGTTAGGGTTAGGGTTAGGGTTAGGGTTAGGGTTAGGGTTAGGGTTAGGGTTAGGGTTAGGGTTAGGGTTAGGGTTAGGGTTAGGGTTAGGGTTAGGGTTAGGGTTAGGGTTAGGGTTAGGGTTAGGGTTAGGGTTAGGGTTAGGGTTAGGGTTAGGGTTAGGGTTAGGGTTAGGGTTAGGGTTAGGGTTAGGGTTAGGGTTAGGGTTAGGGTTAGGGTTAGGGTTAGGGTTAGGGTTAGGGTTAGGGTTAGGGTTAGGGTTAGGGTTAGGGTTAGGGTTAGGGTTAGGGTTAGGGTTAGGGTTAGGGTTAGGGTTAGGGTTAGGGTTAGGGTTAGGGTTAGGGTTAGGGTTAGGGTTAGGGTTAGGGTTAGGGTTAGGGTTAGGGTTAGGGTTAGGGTTAGGGTTAGGGTTAGGGTTAGGGTTAGGGTTAGGGTTAGGGTTAGGGTTAGGGTTAGGGTTAGGGTTAGGGTTAGGGTTAGGGTTAGGGTTAGGGTTAGGGTTAGGGTTAGGGTTAGGGTTAGGGTTAGGGTTAGGGTTAGGGTTAGGGTTAGGGTTAGGGTTAGGGTTAGGGTTAGGGTTAGGGTTAGGGTTAGGGTTAGGGTTAGGGTTAGGGTTAGGGTTAGGGTTAGGGTTAGGGTTAGGGTTAGGGTTAGGGTTAGGGTTAGGGTTAGGGTTAGGGTTAGGGTTAGGGTTAGGGTTAGGGTTAGGGTTAGGGTTAGGGTTAGGGTTAGGGTTAGGGTTAGGGTTAGGGTTAGGGTTAGGGTTAGGGTTAGGGTTAGGGTTAGGGTTAGGGTTAGGGTTAGGGTTAGGGTTAGGGTTAGGGTTAGGGTTAGGGTTAGGGTTAGGGTTAGGGTTAGGGTTAGGGTTAGGGTTAGGGTTAGGGTTAGGGTTAGGGTTAGGGTTAGGGTTAGGGTTAGGGTTAGGGTTAGGGTTAGGGTTAGGGTTAGGGTTAGGGTTAGGGTTAGGGTTAGGGTTAGGGTTAGGGTTAGGGTTAGGGTTAGGGTTAGGGTTAGGGTTAGGGTTAGGGTTAGGGTTAGGGTTAGGGTTAGGGTTAGGGTTAGGGTTAGGGTTAGGGTTAGGGTTAGGGTTAGGGTTAGGGTTAGGGTTAGGGTTAGGGTTAGGGTTAGGGTTAGGGTTAGGGTTAGGGTTAGGGTTAGGGTTAGGGTTAGGGTTAGGGTTAGGGTTAGGGTTAGGGTTAGGGTTAGGGTTAGGGTTAGGGTTAGGGTTAGGGTTAGGGTTAGGGTTAGGGTTAGGGTTAGGGTTAGGGTTAGGGTTAGGGTTAGGGTTAGGGTTAGGGTTAGGGTTAGGGTTAGGGTTAGGGTTAGGGTTAGGGTTAGGGTTAGGGTTAGGGTTAGGGTTAGGGTTAGGGTTAGGGTTAGGGTTAGGGTTAGGGTTAGGGTTAGGGTTAGGGTTAGGGTTAGGGTTAGGGTTAGGGTTAGGGTTAGGGTTAGGGTTAGGGTTAGGGTTAGGGTTAGGGTTAGGGTTAGGGTTAGGGTTAGGGTTAGGGTTAGGGTTAGGGTTAGGGTTAGGGTTAGGGTTAGGGTTAGGGTTAGGGTTAGGGTTAGGGTTAGGGTTAGGGTTAGGGTTAGGGTTAGGGTTAGGGTTAGGGTTAGGGTTAGGGTTAGGGTTAGGGTTAGGGTTAGGGTTAGGGTTAGGGTTAGGGTTAGGGTTAGGGTTAGGGTTAGGGTTAGGGTTAGGGTTAGGGTTAGGGTTAGGGTTAGGGTTAGGGTTAGGGTTAGGGTTAGGGTTAGGGTTAGGGTTAGGGTTAGGGTTAGGGTTAGGGTTAGGGTTAGGGTTAGGGTTAGGGTTAGGGTTAGGGTTAGGGTTAGGGTTAGGGTTAGGGTTAGGGTTAGGGTTAGGGTTAGGGTTAGGGTTAGGGTTAGGGTTAGGGTTAGGGTTAGGGTTAGGGTTAGGGTTAGGGTTAGGGTTAGGGTTAGGGTTAGGGTTAGGGTTAGGGTTAGGGTTAGGGTTAGGGTTAGGGTTAGGGTTAGGGTTAGGGTTAGGGTTAGGGTTAGGGTTAGGGTTAGGGTTAGGGTTAGGGTTAGGGTTAGGGTTAGGGTTAGGGTTAGGGTTAGGGTTAGGGTTAGGGTTAGGGTTAGGGTTAGGGTTAGGGTTAGGGTTAGGGTTAGGGTTAGGGTTAGGGTTAGGGTTAGGGTTAGGGTTAGGGTTAGGGTTAGGGTTAGGGTTAGGGTTAGGGTTAGGGTTAGGGTTAGGGTTAGGGTTAGGGTTAGGGTTAGGGTTAGGGTTAGGGTTAGGGTTAGGGTTAGGGTTAGGGTTAGGGTTAGGGTTAGGGTTAGGGTTAGGGTTAGGGTTAGGGTTAGGGTTAGGGTTAGGGTTAGGGTTAGGGTTAGGGTTAGGGTTAGGGTTAGGGTTAGGGTTAGGGTTAGGGTTAGGGTTAGGGTTAGGGTTAGGGTTAGGGTTAGGGTTAGGGTTAGGGTTAGGGTTAGGGTTAGGGTTAGGGTTAGGGTTAGGGTTAGGGTTAGGGTTAGGGTTAGGGTTAGGGTTAGGGTTAGGGTTAGGGTTAGGGTTAGGGTTAGGGTTAGGGTTAGGGTTAGGGTTAGGGTTAGGGTTAGGGTTAGGGTTAGGGTTAGGGTTAGGGTTAGGGTTAGGGTTAGGGTTAGGGTTAGGGTTAGGGTTAGGGTTAGGGTTAGGGTTAGGGTTAGGGTTAGGGTTAGGGTTAGGGTTAGGGTTAGGGTTAGGGTTAGGGTTAGGGTTAGGGTTAGGGTTAGGGTTAGGGTTAGGGTTAGGGTTAGGGTTAGGGTTAGGGTTAGGGTTAGGGTTAGGGTTAGGGTTAGGGTTAGGGTTAGGGTTAGGGTTAGGGTTAGGGTTAGGGTTAGGGTTAGGGTTAGGGTTAGGGTTAGGGTTAGGGTTAGGGTTAGGGTTAGGGTTAGGGTTAGGGTTAGGGTTAGGGTTAGGGTTAGGGTTAGGGTTAGGGTTAGGGTTAGGGTTAGGGTTAGGGTTAGGGTTAGGGTTAGGGTTAGGGTTAGGGTTAGGGTTAGGGTTAGGGTTAGGGTTAGGGTTAGGGTTAGGGTTAGGGTTAGGGTTAGGGTTAGGGTTAGGGTTAGGGTTAGGGTTAGGGTTAGGGTTAGGGTTAGGGTTAGGGTTAGGGTTAGGGTTAGGGTTAGGGTTAGGGTTAGGGTTAGGGTTAGGGTTAGGGTTAGGGTTAGGGTTAGGGTTAGGGTTAGGGTTAGGGTTAGGGTTACGGGTTAGGGTTAGGGTTAGGGTTAGGGTTAGGGTTAGGGTTAGGGTTAGGGTTAGGGTTAGGGTTAGGGTTAGGGTTAGGGTTAGGGTTAGGGTTAGGGTTAGGGTTAGGGTTAGGGTTAGGGTTAGGGTTAGGGTTAGGGTTAGGGTTAGGGTTAGGGTTAGGGTTAGGGTTAGGGTTAGGGTTAGGGTTAGGGTTAGGGTTAGGGTTAGGGTTAGGGTTAGGGTTAGGGTTAGGGTTAGGGTTAGGGTTAGGGTTAGGGTTAGGGTTAGGGTTAGGGTTAGGGTTAGGGTTAGGGTTAGGGTTAGGGTTAGGGTTAGGGTTAGGGTTAGGGTTAGGGTTAGGGTTAGGGTTAGGGTTAGGGTTAGGGTTAGGGTTAGGGTTAGGGTTAGGGTTAGGGTTAGGGTTAGGGTTAGGGT